>NW_024515209.1:1423536-1584003 GCF_017590135.1 Pyrgilauda ruficollis
GGGGGGGAGGGGACAGCCACCCACGTGACGCAGGCCGCGCCTCGGCGCCCGCCCGCCAATCAGACGGCGATGTTCACCTAGCCACGCCCCTGAGGGCGGGGCGGAGGCGAGCGAGTGGTGGCGGGAACGGCGTGAGGGAGCGGCCTGAGGGAGAGAGCGCTCGGGGCCGCGAGAGATGCACTCCGGGCCGGGAGAGCTCCGCTCCGTACGGAGCCGGGCCGCGAGAGATGCACTCCGGGCCGGGAGAGCTCCGCTCCGCACGGGGCCGGGCCGCGAGAGATGCACTCCGGGCCGGGAGAGCTCCGCTCCGTACGGGGCCGGGCCGGGAGAGCTCCGCTCCGCACGGGGCCGGGCCGGGAGAGCTCCGCTCCGCTGCGCTCCGCACGGGCCGGGCCGGCTCCCTGCCCCTCCAGGGCCGCAGGTGCTCCCGGCGGGCCCGGCCCTGGCCCCGCAGAGCGGGTCCGTGCGGCTCCCCGCGCTGCCCGAGCAGCGGGCGTTCAGCGCCGGCGGAGCTGAGCCGCTTTCAGCGGGTCGGTAGCAGACGGTAGCGGCCCGTTCGCAGCGCGGTGTTTGCCTCAGCGCGCCCTGCCCCGCTCCGCACGGGCTCCGCGTCCCGCCCAGCTGTGCCCCGGTGTGCCCCCGGCGTGCGTGCCCGGACAGGCTCTCCGCCGGTGGGGAACGTGCACCGCCGCCACGGAACGGTAATAAGTAGGTGTGGTTCCTGCTGACAAAATTGAAACAGCAATCAGTATTGATACAGCAATTAATATTTGGAAATAGTAAAACAGTTAAAAGTGTAATGCTAAGAAAGAAAGGGAGAGGATGGGCTCCGCCCCTTCTGCAGATGTTCAGAACAGGAAAAAACAAGAGATAACAATTACTAAAATTAACAGAGTGGGTCACACCTCTGCCAAGGAGCGCCGTGTCCTCGGCAGGACCCGCAGATGGGCTTGTTTGGCCCAAAGCCCCTGGCTGAGCCGTGTAACTGACTGCCCTGAGGGAGCAGAAAGCCAGAGCAGCTCCCTCAGAGCAGCCTGAGGGGGCTGCGGTGACAGAGCCAGACCCCAGGTGCCTGGGCAGCACTGGCCAGCTGTGCCCTGGGCAGGCAGGAATCCGCGTGGATTTGCACGTCGCTGTGACCCCCGGCCCGGCTTTGCCCTTCCTGCGCTGGCTGGACAGCCGCTGGTGAGGGGACACAGTCTCAAGCCGTGTTAGGGACGGTCACGCTGGGTACCAGGAAGAGTTTTGTCTCAGGGTGACGAGTCTTGGGGATGGGCTGCCCAGAGAGGTGCTGCAGTTCTGCCCCTGTTCAGGCTGCATGTGGCACTGCTGTGTCCTGGCTGAGCTGTGCCCAAAGGCTGGGCTCCGTGACCTCCAAGGTGTTTCCCACCTCGGTGGCTCTGTGACCTTGTCCTCAGCTCCGCAGTGCTGCTGGAGCTGTGGTGGCTCCTGCTCGTCCCTGTGCCTGCCCAGCCCGGCTGCTGCAGCTGCAGGGCTGCCACCAGCAGTGCCTGGGCTGCCCGGAGCACGGCGTGCCCAGCCGGCCTGGCACGCAGCTGTGGGCTGCAGAGACTCAGGAGGACAGAGGCCTCCTGGCAGTCCTGCGTGGGCGTGGGGCGGGCTGGGGCTGCTGCGAGGAGCAGGGGCTGCTGCAGGTGCTGGGGCCAGCAGTGTGCCACCGTGATACTTTATGAATAATCCTCTGCCAGGATTTTCCCCTCCTGAGGAGCTGAGGGCCTCAGGAGAGAAATGCAAACAATAACTGTGTGCTGCTGTGGAGTGCAGCGGGTGCAGCTGGGATTGGTGCATGTTGGGTTTGTATTTAAAAGCCAGTCACAGATGCAGCTGCATCAGACTCTGAGAGTCACAAGATTCTGTAATTCTATTCTATTCTTGTTCTTTCAAGCCCTCTGATGATCTTTTCTCTCTGTTCTTTTAGTATAGTTGTAATGTAGTATTTTAATATATATCATAAGACAATAATCAGCCTTCTGAGGAAATGGAGTCAGGCCTCGTGTCTCCACACACGGGGAGCTCCCAACAGCAGTGCCCCACAGCTCCCCGTGCCCTGGCACACTGCCCCACAGCCTCTCTGCACTCAGGGCGCCCTGTGGAGCCCCAGGAGGACAGCGGGTGACACAGCAGCCAGCTGCACGCCCCTCGCACCCACCTGGAGCTGCAGTCTCTGCAGCAGCACGAGGAGTGCAGGCTTTGGCCACAGGGCTGCATCGTGTGGCAGAGCCCTTCAGGCTGTGCAGGAGAGCATTCCTCTGCTCCCGAGGGCAGGAACTGGAAGGAAGCACCTGTAGGGGCCTGCCCCTGCACACAGGACAGCAGAGGGCTGTGAGCCCTCCTGCTCCCTGCTGCGGCACAGCTCCCTTCCTGGTGCTGAGCAGCCCAGGTGAAAGGCACTGCCTGCGTTCTGCACCCACTGGTGAAATCACCGTGGAGGTGTTACTGTGGGGGCAGGCTGGGGTCACCCAGCCAGGCCCACTCGAGCCTGTAAAAACACAGCTGCAGAGGCTGGGGGCTGCAGGATCCACCCCTGGCCATGATAGTCAAAGATTTTAAAATCGTAGAAAATTTGGGGGAGTAGAAAGAAACTTAGGCTTAGTAAGCCCTGGGAAACGTTAGGCCTTGTGTTTGCCAGATCATGTGAAATTGCACCTGTGTAACCAGTATATGATAAATGATATAATTGTTAGATGTGATGGTTGTTTAGTAATTAAATATAATTATTGTTTAATCATAAGAAGAATCATGAGAAACTATGTTCAAGGGTTTGGGGGGGGATCATGAGAAACCCATGCTTGGATGAAATCAATGTATACAAGAGAGCAATATAAGTTCAATAATTAATATGTAAATTATACAATGATAGAATATAAAAACATGTTCATCCTGAGCCCATGTTGGAGTCAGATTTGGGTCTGTACCCCTGACACCCAGAGCTCTCCAATAAAAGCACCTGCATGGAATCACTCTGTGATTATGTGTTCCTGAATGCTGACACCAGGACGAGTGAAGAGACGAGAACCTTGGCTCCGTGTTTCAGAAGGCTGATTTATTATATTATGATATATAGTATATTAAAATGCTACACTAAAACTGTACTAAAAGAATAGAGAGAAAGGATCCATCAGAAGGCTGGGAAGGACAGGAGAAGAATGATACCAAAGGCTCCTGACTGCCAGAGAGTCCGAGCCAGCTGCACCTTTGATTGATTATTGATTAGAAACAACCAACATGCACCAACCCCAGGTGCCCCTGCTGGTAAACAATGCCCAGAGCACATTCCACAGCCATCAGAGAGTTAATTGTTTACATTTCTTTTCTGAGGCTTCTCAGCTAGAATAGGAGAAAAACCCTAGCAATGGATTTTTCATAAAATGTCATGGCTACACCACAGCTCTCAAATCTGTGCCTGTGCCACATGGGATGGTGGTGGCAAGGGCTGGCCACCCTCAGTGCCAAAATCCCCAGTGCTGGCACTGCTGCAGGGCTTGGAGGTTCCTCTGCAGCCCCTGCCCAGAGCAGGACTGTCCAAGGGCTGGGGCAGCCCAGGGTGTGAGCCCGTTTTCAGACTGCAGACAGGAGATGTGGAGGTGGGGAGGGAGGGAGCGTTCCCTGTAGCCATGATATTTTATGAAAAATTCTTTTGCCAGGATTTTTCTCCTGAGAAGCTGAGGACCATCAGGAAAATAATATAATATAATATATAATAAACCAGCCTTCTGAAACATGGAGTCGAGACTGTCCTCTCTTCCCAGGTGGTGTCCTGGCACCCTGTTCCCGATGGAGGGGGGCCATGGCCACACCCTGCTGGGCTCCAGGTGCACTGAGACCGAGTGAAGCACCCGCCAGGAACGGGCAATTAAAAGGAGGTGTAATTCAATTACCTTCTGAGCTCTATTGTTTGTCAAAGTGGGCTGTGCAGAGGCAATTTGTAGTTATTTCATAACACTTGTAAGATGTGGATTGAAGACGTGATTTTGTTTGTCGGGAAGATAATTGAACACCTCTGCTGTGTAAATGTTGAAGTGCTTTCTTTGGGGAGGCCAGGTGGTGCTGAGCAGTGCCAGGCAGCCCAGGTAGGCAGCCCGGAGGGTGCAGGTGCTCAGAAGGGAGAGCTGTTCCCTTTGGTGACATCCTGCAGCCCCCAGGCACTGGGAAAGGACACCCTGCAGTTCTTGTGCCTGTCCTCAGGCAGCCTGGCCATGGGCTTGTGAAAAACTTGGTTTTACATCACTTGTTTTTAAAAAAATTTTAAATGTTTAATGGTAATAAAATGGTTATGATAATAGTAATTCAATCCTTGCGAAAAGCCAAGCATAACATTTTTCAGCGGGCTGCAGCGTGCGCTCCCGCTGCGAGGCCCGGCTGGGAGCACCAGGGCGCCGAGCCTGCTCCGGGAGCGAGCCCTGCTGTGTTTCCGTGTGCTTTGGCTGCAGTCAGTCGTGCCTCCGTTTGCTGTTTCCCCTCCGTGCCGCTCTGCCTGGTTCTCCCCTCCCTCCTGTTATGTTTGCCCAGTGGTGGACCCTTCCCCTCCGCTTTCCTAGCTTTTTACCTTTTTAACCATTTTGTTATCTCCAAATATTGATTACTATATCCATATTGATCACTGTTTCAATTTTATCAGCACGAATCACGCCTATCTATCACACTCCCTCGCACGGTCTCACCTTGCCTGCTCCCCACGTACAGACGCGTCCTGCCCCGGAGCCCTCCCGGCGCCCTGTCCATCACTCCGTGACCCATCCTCTTCTTCTAGAAGCTTCCAGCCCGGCCGTCGCGTGATCGCTTCAGGTGCCAGGGCCCACCCTCAAGTTATCCCCATTGGTGTTTACCTCATGTCAATCATCCCTTTCCTCACGCCCATTGGACTGCAGACCGACCCCGCCCCTTTCCCTCCCCTTATATTCCTGTGTAAGCAGCTCCTCGGGGCTGGTGGTGTGTTTTATTTGGGTGGTGTGCTCTGTCTGACCCCTGGAGCGTGTACGGGTTAGTCCAAGCTGTGTTCCTGCCCTGAAGTCTCATGTATCTGTAATCCCCTTGGCCCAAGTCTTATTCTGCACCCACCTTGAATCTCTTACGCTGTGCGAGGGAGACCAGGCTGTCTCCTGGCCCTTCCCTCCCCAGGCTCCCCCTCCCTCCCCCTTTCCCCTTCTCCCTCAGCAGCCGTGCTGTTCCCGGGGATGGGACCCCCAATAAACCCCCATCTGATCAGCTCCCTCAGGAGCCGTGTGGAGCCTCCTCGCCTGCCTGCTGCTGCCAGCGAGCACACAGCCTAGGGGGCTCTCCGGGGAGCCCCCCCTGTGGAACAGCAGCACCCGGGGCCTTCAGCTGCTGGTTCCCCTGGGGGCGTTCTCTCCCTGCTGGGATTCAATAAACCCGGATTTTTCCCACCTGGAGTCCACTCCTTTCTTCTACTGACTGCTGCTGCTGTCTTGTCCGGATCAAGGCGAGAGCCTCAGCTGCCCCCGTGCCCTGCGAGGTGTGGAGGCTGTTCCTCACTGCCAGCGGGCTGCTGCCAGCCAGGACACTGAAGGGCTTTGGACAGACCCTGCCTCAGTGCCCCTCCTGCTCCACAGCAGCCCCAAGGTGACACCCAGCTGCTGCTGGCCGCGTTCCTCAGGCTTCTTTGCCAGCTGCTTTACTCCACATTCAGTATCCACACCTGGCTGAAAGTTGCCAGAGGGGTCTCACATTCACAGCTGCTAATATACAGCAGACCTGATGTCCACAGGATGCCACAGGAGCTGAGAGTATGAACTTCTCCTGGTTCAAAAAGTGCTAGAGACAATTATGGGGGCTTGGTCCTGAGGGGGCTATCCCGTGCCACATCCTGGATACCGCTGCAGGAGGACGTGCTTCCCTCCTGTGAGAGCTGAAAGCGAGGAGAGCGTTTCACAGAGGAACACTGCAGCCTTGAGCTTTGTCTTACCTGTCCCACAAAGGGCTGTCTCTTGGCCACTCTCAGAGTCGGCATGCTGCTCTGGATGGAATTTTTGTCATTGAATCACTGAATATCCTGAGCTGGAAGGGACCCACAAGGCTCATCAGCGTCCAGCTCCTGGCCCTGCACAGGGCAGTCCCACGAGTCCCACCGTGTACCTGCGAGTGTTTGTACGAGTGCTCCCTGGGCTCTCAGGCTGCTGCTGTGACCCCTCCTGGGAAGGCTGTTCCAGTGCCCAGCCACCCTCTGGGTGAAGAACCTTTTCCCAACATCCAACCTAAACATCCCCTGACAGAGTTTCAAGCCATTAATAAACCTGAATTATAAGCAGCATTTGGAATTTCTGCCAATATAAATATTCCAGAGGGTGATAAATAGGTGTGATTCGTGCTGATAAAATTGAAACAGTAATCAATATGGATATACTAATCAATATTTGGAGATAACAAAATGGTTAACTTATACTTTAAACTATTTCATTTAAATCTCATTAAAATTATTGTTACATTTAATTTTGTTTGGCCTTCTACTTGTGATTGGATAATTAGGCAAACATAACACAGAGGGTCATTTTTATCAAACCCAGTGTTTTGTTTTTGAAACGTTGCATTAGAATTTTTTGGGTAAACTTCCTTCCTTAATAACAGTTGGTGAATGAGACTGCAGCTAACCCTGCGGGCCAGGTGCAGCTCTGTGTGGGGTGCTGCCTTACAGCCACCGCACTCAGGCAGCCAGGGGTGTTTCTGGGCACAGGGACGGGTGTCCTGCGTCCAGCCAGGCTGCTGCTCACCTGCAGGGCTGTGCTCCGAGGCAGGGCCTGGCTGGGCAGTGGATTTTTCCTTTGGTGAGAAACCTGACCTCGACTCTCCAGAGAGTGCAGTAATGCAGTAACTCTTGGTGCAGGCTGTGGGAGAGGACACAGTGGCACTGTGACACTCGCGGTGCTGAAGGGAGCCGGGACACGAGGGCCCCCGGCTTGGTAAAGATGCTCCCATCTGGTCCTGCAGACCCCCAGAGCAGGACAGTGGGTGAAACAGAGAGCACTCTGAGCACCTGTCACACAGCGTTTCAATCAGGATGAAACTCTGAAAAATGTCTATGTTATTATGCCCCTGAAACCCCCCAAATAAAGATCCCTTTTATATTACCTCCTTACTAAAACTGTCCCAGGTTTCATTTCCAGGACAGGAAAAAGGCAGCAGTGCAGGGAACGTGCTCTGGCAGGACCCCCAGCACGCCTGGCTGCCCCAGCCCAGACAAGCCCCTCATCGTGGAGCCTGCAGCACCTGGGAGCTGCTCCCTTTGCAGCTGCTGTCCCTGTTTGTGCTGGGAGGGTCAGGGACGGACACGTCTGTGTGTCTGTCCAGCAGCCAGCAGTGGCTGGGCAGAGTTAGAACGAGCTCATCCTCCTCCTCTGCTCAGCCTGCGTGCTGAGTCCAGCTCTGGCTCAGTTCCAGACACGGACACGCTGGGGAGCCCAGGAAGCTGCTGAAGGGGCTGGGGCATCACTGCTCCAGGGACAGGGGAGGGAACAGGGCAGCTCACCCTGCAGCAGGGACCCTGTCCGTGGCTACAAAGACCTGCAGGGGAGGTGCCCAGAGGCCAGGAGCACAAGGAGGCACCCTCTGAGTGTGAGGAAACACTGCTTCACTGTGAATGTGTGGAGTTCCTGTGAGCAGAGACTCCAAAGTACCTGGACACAGTCCTGGGCATCTGGTGCCAGGCTTTGAGCAGGGAGAGGGGCTGGACAGAGACCTCCAGAAATCCTTTCCAGCCTCAACCAGTCCTTTTGGTTACATGGAGCCTGCAATTCCCACAGCAGCAATGATCCCCTCCCCAGAACACAGGATGTTTGTGTCACTGCTAATCACAGGTGAGAGCAGTGGGTCTCTGAGGTGTCAGGGGATACATAAATCCCAAGAGGATGTTCCAAACCCAAATTTCTGTCTGAAGCAGCAACATGCCAGAGAGATGGTGTCCTCTGACATTCCAGGCTCGTTTCACACACCAGTTTGGTGGTGATCCTGTTTCTCACAAGCCCTGCCGACTCCTAGAGCCATACTGCAGTGAACAGCTCCTGTGAGGCCGATCACCCAGCAGTGAGAATTGAGAGGAACCAGAGTGAAGGATCTCTGCCAAGGGCTGGGAAGCCTCAGCTCATTGCTCTCCATGAGGGTGATACCAGCTCCAAATCACAGAACTCTCCCTCCCCCAGGAAAATAGCCAGGATAGCAAAAGTGACAAAAACCGTGAACATTACAGTTTTTGAACACAGGATTACACTGACACTTCAGAGAAACAAAAAGGTGTTATGTAAGTCACACTCTTTGTCTCCCTGCTTCTGACCTTGAACATGGGAGGGGCCATGACCCAGAATCTGCCACCTCAAACTGTTCCCTTGTGCTCCAGCACAACCTCCATTTCACATCCAGACAAACTAGAAAAAAAAGGTTTTATTATAGCTTTTTCTATATAAATAGAAAAAAAGCAGCATTTTAGTGAGGTGAAACCCTCAGCCTGGGTTTCAGCTGGGTGAGGGCTGATGCTGGACCCAAACTGAGCAGATGAAGGCATCCCCATGACATTCTGAGGGAGGGGCTGTGTCCCCCCAGACCTCCAGGGCCTCTCAGTTCATTTTCTTGCGCTTGCGCTGCCCCTCTGGTGCCTTCTGCGTGGGCAGGGGCAGGGACAGGGTGCCCAGCTTGTGGTTCTGGTCATTCTCCAGCCCTGGCACCCCCTTGGCCTTGGACACCCTGAGCCGCAGGGCCTTGGCGATGTCCAGGATCCTGGGAAACAGGAGAGATGGCATCAGGGGGGCTGAGCCCCTGTGGCTGACCCCGCAGGGGCCCACAGCCCGGCAGGGCCCGGAGGGGTCTCTGTGCACAGGGGTGCCCTGGAGGCAGCAGCTGGAGCCCTCCTGGGGACAGGGCACTGCTGCATTTCCAGCGGTCCCAGCCTGCTCCTTGCTTTCCCCACAGCACCCAAGGCCCCACAGCACATCCCAAACCTGGGCATCAACTGCCAAAGCCAGCGTGGACTCCTGGAAAAGCTTAGCCCCAGAAAGAAAAAGGGAAAATGGACGGAAACCAACAGCAGACTGCTTTTAAACCCACTAACTCCACCACTTCTGATCAAAGAATATAACGGGCAAAGCAAGTGGTGGCATCAAAACCAATGAGAAAGCTTGAAAACCAAGAAGTGACCAAAGGTTTTGGTAAGATCCAGTAAAAACTAAAGTTTTGGCCAGAAAGCCTGATCCAATGAACTCTGCAGGGCCAAGGACAGGAGCACAGCTGGAGCAGAGCTGCAGCTGCCAGGTGATTCCTGGGAAATGCAGGTCCTGCACCCACAGACAACTGCCTCTCCTTGCCTGGGAAATTAAAGCCCTCCCCAGGTCCAGAGACAGTCCCGAGCCCCCCAAGGGTCTTTGGGTAGGAGGATCCTGGCAGGTGTGAAGGAACAGGATGGCTCACCTGCTCTCTGAGAGCTTCATGTCGTTCTGCAGGACGGTGAGATCCGTCTGGAAGTTGTTAATGTGCAAAGCCAGGGCAATGACATAGGCGGTGATTTTAGCCTTCATGGATGCAGAGATCAAATTCTGGATGCTGTGTGGCAAGAGGGAGAACTCGTGAGATGTGCAGCGTAAGGGCCTTCCTGATGGTGTGTCTGTGGCCCCTCAAGCTGAGCTCTGCCAGGCCTGTGCCTCAGGAGCATCACACACCATCCCTTACCTGCCGTTGTTGTAGGTCAGCGAGGTGAAATTCTTCATGAGTTTCTTGCTGATGATGTGTGGGCACTCAGGACCCATTGGATCTAGGGCAGAAAGGGGCTTTGCAGTGGAATGAGAAGACACACGCTACCTTGCACTGCCCACCCACCACAGCAGCACGTGTCTCACCCTGACACTCAGCCTGGGACGTCAGAATACCCACGGGGATCACGGAGTCCAGCCCGGGAATCCCACCACTTAGTGCCTCTTCCCAGGAACACAACAAACCTAAAACGAACCTCGGTGCTTCCTTTCTAGGTCTCTCACTTTCTGAGGCCTGAGAGAATCCCAACAGCTTTTATTTCCTCAGTAAAAGCAGTCTCCCAGTTCCACACTGTGCAATCTAAAATGCACACACACCTATGCATTATTCTTTTTGCCACAAAACACTGTTAAAGCTGAGACCACGCTAACCAGTCCCTACCACCACCAAGTTTAGTCATTCCCACATTCTCCTTGGACAAGTCCCATGGGTGACTGCTGTGTCTCAGCAATGCAGGAAGATATTTAAAGCCAGGCTTGCCACTTCCTCCTCCCTCAGCTCTGCCAAGGACTGACAAAGACACACGAGTTCTAAGGAGGATGGCAAGTCTGGAAAAATCTCAACCAAAATGTTTTGTGTGGTGCTGTTTCCTGAGCAGGACCCTGAGCAAGGCAGAGGTATGACCCACACACTCAGCTGGCGAGCAAAGGATGATGAAGACTTTCCCAAAAACATGTGTTTATGAGCTGAAAACTCTCTTACGCTTCTTCTTGATCACTTTCTGCTGACTGAACTTGATGAGGGTGTCCAGGAACCAGAGGCATCGGGCTTTGTGGTCCCTGCTCTTCTCATCAGTGGGCAGGAACTTCAGCTCCTCCAAAACGAAGGAGCAGAGGCTGCAGGGAGGAGAGGGGGAGTTCAGCTGCCCAGAGGGCCCCTTGCGGCTGTGCACAGCGGCGTCCCCCACGCTCCCCGAGGCAGGGGCTGCTCTGCCACGCCTGGATGCCATGTCCTCCCTGTGCCCCGAGCTGTGGCACTGGCAGCAGCAGCCCCAGTGCCCCTCAGGCAGGACGTGGCCCCCGGCAGGGCCTTACCTTCTCTCCTCTGCTCTCTTGGCCATCTCCTCCGCGGTGGCGCTGGCCAGGGCGGCTGCTGGCACCCGCAGCGCCTCGTACTCGGCAGGAGACAGCACTGGCAGGATGGTAAGGAAAAGAACCTGGCCTCGCCCTTCCAGGCAGGGCAGTTCTGCCCACACTCACCTGACAAGTGGGCAGGGCAAGGGGATGGACCCGTCCAGGAACCAGGGCCTCTCACAGGCATCCTGCTCTCCAAAGCAAAGGGGCAGGACACAGCACCTGCAGGCCCCAAAACGCAGGGCAGCCCCAACACCTCGCTCCCAGCTCTTGGCCTGTGAGGGCAGAGGCTCAACGTGCCCCAACAGCCCAGGTGGCTGCATGGCACAGAAAAGATACAGTCCTCAAACTTGTAGACGTGCTCCGGCCGGTCGGCGTCCTCGTGGCAGGGCGGGAGGAAGGCAGAGATGTTCTGCACATCATCCTGGGCCATGTCCTGCATCAGAGCTTGGGAGGGAAGCGGGACAGGAGCGTTTGGATCATGATAGCCAAAGTGCAGAGAACAGCAACGCAACCCAAATCCTTTAGAAGCAAGTTTACTCAAATGGGTCAACACTACTTTAGTCACAATTGTAGTTTTAAACATTTAAAACTTCTATCAAGAACCTTCTGGTTCTGGTCATAAAAATTTAGAAAGACCAGTCCAGACTAGAGAAACATCTAGGAAAGAAGGGCACCAAGATGTGGGCAGAGCACGGTTTTGGCACCTGTGTTGCAGTGGAAACCCACTTGGCACAAAGCAGCTCTGAGAGCACAGTCAATATCCACCCCTGGAAGGGGTGAAAGGTGGTGGGGTCTACAGTCCACAGACATCTCTCCTGTTCGTGCCTGTGGCACTCCCAGGATCCCAGAAGTGCTCTGGAGAGGTCTTGTCTGCCCTCCCTCCCAGATGTCCATAGTCAGGGCAGCCCCAGCTCTCTCCTACCACAGCTCGGAAGCCCCCAGGGATGGTGACACCACACTGTGCTGTGTCCCAAGGCTGCACTGCTCTCTGAGGTAAGAAGGAGCCTTTTCAACAGCCATGCCACAGAGCTCAGACCAGCCAAGGGCACTGCCTTTATGCCAGTGAAGCCATATCCCACAGGAGCTTCCAAAGCAGGCAGGATGGACACTGATGTCACAGGGACCTTCCCTCATTCAGGTAACTCCAACACCAAGCCCAGCAGGACCAGGAAGCAGCAGCTCCTCTACACATACCCATCTCAGCTGTTGAACCAGCTACCTCCTCATCACTTAAAGAAAACCCCTCTTCTTCCTGCCACACCTGGCATGGACAGACAGCAAAAGGCACTTCAGGTTGTCCTGATGACAGCCCGAGACAGAATCCTCTCACCTGTCACTCCCTTGGCATCTATGACGTTGGCAGCTGCTTTTGTCACAGCCGTGCTGACGATGTCGCTGCCCACGGCGTTCATGCGGCGAGAGCTCAGAGCTCGCTTCTGCTTGCTGGTTCCGAAGGCCTCAATGCACAGATCCATCTGCACAAGGCACAACACGCTCTGAAACACCCCGTGCACCCAGGGGAACACAAACCCCGCTGCTCCTTCCACAGACACGGCCTCTAACAGAGCTGCAAACTCCCCACGAGCCAAAACCCGCAGGCGCAGGGCGCGCTGGTCTGCCAGGGCAGGAGGTCACTGGGGTGGTGACCAGCCTGGAACAACCAGGAAAACCAGGGGAACACTCCTGAGCCAGGCAATGCCTGTGCTGCCTCCTGGTTTACCCTGCAGGACAGCAGCCTCCCTGCCAGCTGGACAGTCACAGCAGAGCATGACACAGCTTTCCACTTTACCTTCTCCCTGTAGGATTTCTTCTGGTACTCCTTTGTGTCGTCAGGCATCACGTTATCTGCAAAACAACAACAGTTACTGTGCCTGGGCAGCCAGGACAGGAATTCCTTTAGTCCTGCGACTGACAGACTTGGCACAGGATCTCCTCCATGTGACCTGGGTAATTAAAGGACACACCAAATATGAGAACCTGGGAAAAAAAGGCTTTTTCTACAAAGCCCACATGGACCATGGCCAGACCCATGTCCTGCTGCACAGGGTAAAAATCAGCTACCAAAAGATGTGATCTTTTGGGTTCTTATCCTGGGGTCAATGAAAAAGAACAGTCCTGCTGGATAAAACCTGTTTTGGGGTTGTTTTTGTTATTTTGGTTATTCAGGGGTCCAATTCCTGATGAGTCTCAGGCCTCCCTCAGCAGAACACACCCAGACAAGGCTGCACTTGAGCAGTGACACTCTGTGAGTGACTCCCACCCTCCACACTCAGCCTGTGCTCCCCTCTCCTGGCATGCACAAGTGAAGGAATTGTCCTTGCTGCCTGCCAAGGGAACAAGGCAGCAGGGACAAGGACAGAGCCACCCAGCAGCTGTGACTCCCAGCACCTCCCACCTGAGAGCAGGGGCTGCATGTTGAATATTTCAGCATTGTAGACCTCCATCTGCCCAGAGCTCTTGTCTAGCACTCCAACAAAGTACCTGGGGAGAATGGGGGCAGTTGATTAGTGAGAGGCAGAGCAGTGGAAATTATTTGAATTACATGGTCTTCTCACACCCCAGCAGCTCTCCCACCCTGCACATACAGCACTGTGATAAACCAGGTTACCTCCAAGGCATGTGTACATATAGAAACAGAAAGACTTGATACTCTAAGTAAATGCACAAGTCTTGAATCCACTGAATTAGGTAATGTGTGGGTGCCAGAGTCCTGCTGTTTTCTTTTCTCTTTTTTTTGCTATGCCAGGACTTGATGGCCATGGCTTGAACAACACCAAATTTCCAAACTTCTTCCCAGAGCCCTGGATCTCCAGAGGTGCAGGCAAGCAGCACTTCAGCCCCCAGAACCACCTGTTCACAGTGTTCAGAGGCAGGAGCACTTAAATCTGCCCGCAAACAATACTGAATTAAGACCTGCAACTCACACGTTTGTCAAACTGCATTTATCTCTCCAAACCCGAGCAGAAACACACCCCTGGTGCTCTTTTTTCAGCTGCAGCATCTCACAGTGGACACTGCCCCATGCGAGGCTCCATCCCTGCTGGGGGCACTGCTCAGCCAGGACAGAGGCTGCTGTGGCTGTGCTCTGACAGGCTCTGCAGAGGGAGGCCAGGTCCTGGTGCAGAACTGCAGAACACCTCAGCTGCAAGCGCCCCAAACAATGACCCTGCAGCACTGACCAGCTGCTGGTAAAGGCAGCTCCTCCATCCTAGCTTCTAGGAAACAGAGCTCCATCCTGCTGCACCACTCCATACCCTCACCCCAGACGTCACAAAGTGTTTTCAACCTGGTCAGATTTACACACCACAGCTTCCACCGGGTGTGCAGGAACAGCCAGAGCTCCGTGCCCAGGGAGGAGCCCTGAGGCAGGCAAGGGAAGGGAGCAGGAGCTCTGAGTGTGAGCAGCCCTGTGCCCCTGCTCCGTACCTGCACAGGGAGTTGCACTTTGTGGCCTGGCTGCCAAAGTTGTGTCCCACGTAGCAGAGCCGCTCCGTCTCCGAGACCTGGGGAAGCAGAGAAACCCTTGGAAAGGCTGAGGGAAAGCAGGAGAGCTCCTTGGAAAGGCTGAGGGAAAGCAGGAGAGCTCCTTGGAAAGGCTGAGGGAAAGCAGAGAAACCCTTGGAAGGCTGAGGGAGCCCAGTGCCAGTGCTCTGCCCTGGCAGAGGGGATCAGCACAGCACTCCTGCCCACCCCCAGTGCTGCAGTTTAAATTTGGTTTCCAGGGGTTCATTTCAGCTCCAGCATTGGAAGTGCCTGCAGTTCTGCAGCTGCAAAGCCAGAGGCAGACTAGCAGGAGTGCCCCAGCCACCTGCAGGTATCTTCATGAGAATGTGTTGGCTTCTCTGCTCTGCAGAAAGATTGCTGCAGTGAATTTCCCCCAGGGATTTGGCTGGAAAGCCCTGTGTTCTTTGGGAGGAGAGGATGTAAAGATCAGCAGCAGCTCCCTCTGATGGGGGGCTCAGCTCCCCCTCACAGAGACGCCCTGTGATGCACTGAGCTGCACAAAGACACCTGAGGAGCAGGTTTCCCAGCGAGGGCAGAACACAGGGGATCCCATCACCCAAGGCAGCCCAGCAGCTGGAAGCAGCTCCTGTTGCCAGCCAGGGGCTGTGCACCAATCACCAGCGGGGCAGGACTGCCAGGAACGTGCCTTGAGCTGTTTATTCCCAGCATCAGCCTCACTCCATGGTCATGGCAATGGCAAGAAGCCAGCAGCTCACAGCCCAGGCAGCAGACACAGAACTTAATGCTACAACTCACTTTGTAAGTGTTTTGAGCATCACACAAAGCAAAAGCACATTGACAGTAGTTCCGTCCAGCCACTACAGGCACACGTACCTTTTGTTAAAACATGCTTATTTTGAATACAATACCTGCTTTTGATGCTCTGTGCATTAAAACACAATGCACAGAGCTCCATTATCAAGCTGAGAACTCCTGCCACCGTGATATTTAATGAACAATCCTCTGCCAGGATTTTCCCCTCCTGAGGAGCTGAGGGCCTCAGGAGAGAAATGCAAACAATAACTGTGTGCTGCTGTGGAATGCAGCAGGTGCAGCTGGGATTGGTGCATGTTGGGTTTGTATTTAAAAGCCAGTCACAGATGCAGCTGCATCAGACTCTGAGAGTCACAAGATTCTGTAATTCTATTCTATTCTTGTTCTTTCAAGCCCTCTGATGATCTTTTCTCTCTGTTCTTTCAGTATAGCTGTAATGTAGTATTTTAATGTATATCCTAAGATAATAAATCAGCCTTCTGAGGAAATGGAGTCAGGCCTCGTGTCTCCACACACGGGGAGCTCCCAACAAACTCCCCAACATCTCACCACACTTTTCTGCAGCTTAGGGAGTTATTCTAGACAAGAGTTAATACACAGACCATTGTTCCATTTGTCCTTACTTTTCCACTTCTTACATAATTTTCTTGCTGACATATTTTATGGCTGCTGCTGAGCTCTAAGCTCAGTTTTGCTGTCTCTGAAGCCAGCCTTTTGCAGCTTTCCCAAACCCCTCTGATTTTATGGATCCCCACAGCTCCCCATGGTTCAGCTTGTCCCTGTTCTGCCAGCTCCCCCCTGCAGTGTCCCTCAGGAATGGCAGTGACAGGGACACTCCCCTGGAACACATCCCTGTGCAACATGCTGGGCTGAACCCTGACTGTTTAACACAAATCCGCTGCAAAGCTCAGCAGAGATTTCACAATCCCAGAGTGGTTTGGGTCACAAGAGCCCTCAGAGCCCCTCCAGTGCCACCCCAGCCACGGCAGGGCCACTTTCCCTGTCCCCCAGTGTCCAGCCAGGCTTGGGCACTGCCAGGGATCCAGGGGCAGCCCCAGCTGCTCTGGGCACCCTGGAGTTCCTCGCTCCAGCGGCAGGGAGCTGCTGGGGCCGCAGCCCGGAGGGCAAGCCGGGATCGCGCCCTCCGCAGCAGGAGCTGCTCGGCGGGATGTCAGCCGGGAACTCCCTGGGTAATTAATAACCTGGGCAATTAATAACTCTTGTACTTGCAGCCCGTTACAGCCGCTAGCCGTTGCCCCGCTGTGCACCGCTGTCACGCAGCCCCGCGCTGCGCGGCCGCTGTCCCGGAGCCTCACCACGATCCGGCGGTGCCTCTTGCGGGGGTGCGCCGAGTCCCGGTTCCGGTACACCGTGAAGCGCAGCGACTCGGGCCGCTCCAGCCGCCCGTTGGCGAACCGCACTGCGGGAGAGGAAGCCCGTGAGAGCCGGGCCCGGCCGCGATCCCCGAGCGGCCCGAGACCCGCCCCACGGCCCGGCCCCGCTCACCGAGCGCCGCCGGCCGCTCGCCCTCGGGGTCCCCGCGGTAGCGCCAGGTGGCGGTGGCCATGGCGGGGGCTGAGCGAGGCGCTGCCTGGGGATGGCGGCGCGGATGGCGATGGCGGCGCCGCTCCTCCGCCTCTTCCGCCGCTGCCTCCCGTCGTGGCAATAAGCTCAGCCCCGATTGGGTCCGGTGAGACCTCCGCCGCGGCGTAGAAGTAACGAGGCCGCCGATTGGCTATCAGCAGGGCCCGCGCCGCCAGCGGCCGGAAGTGACGCGCTGTGTCGGCGCGGCGCGGCGGGGCGGGGCGGGCGGGGCCGGAGCGGCGGGAGCGGGGCCGGGGCCGAGCCCAGTCCCAGGCCTAGGCCCGATCCCAGGCCCGAGCCCAGCCCCGAGCCTCCACGGCCCTTCCCGCACGGACACCGCAGGTGAGCGGGGCGGGGGGCGGCGGCGAGGCGGAGACCGGTGGTCACAGCGTCGGGCGGGCCCGGGGCTCCCCGGTGTCCCCGTTATGTCCCGTGTGCGGCACAGAACGCAGTCCCCGGGTGCGGGCTGCCCGGGCTGGTGCCGCGCTGGGACGCCTCTCTGGGAGGGGCACGCATCTTGGCTGTTCCAGGTGACGCGAGAAGGAAAAATCGGGGAAAATAAGGCAGTGTTTGGGAAGAGCGCCTTTCGGCAGGAGACCCGCGGCGACCGGCGGCAGTTACCGTTCCGCACTTCTCAAAGGCTTTGCATGACTTAATTTCCCCGTGCTGAGTATTCCGGGGGTAACTGTGAGTGAGCTCCCTGTTGTGACTCCATCCAAGGACACTCGGGGGGATTCCTGGGATGTCCCGGGCACGGCGAGGAGCTGCCCGGCAGAGACAGGGATGGCAGGAAGCAAAAAGCAGCAAACGCGTCCCTGTTTGAGGATGGACTTTCTCAGTCGGCCGAGTTCCACTTGATCCCTCCTCAAAAGTACGATTCTGGCCATGTGACCTTTTTTTGGCTGGTTTGTGGTCTTGTGCCCTTTGGTGTTGTCTTGTCGCTGCTGGAAGATAAACGTGAGCACAGGGTTCTGTGTGTGTGCCCGTGAGCAGCCTTTCTGCCCTCCAGATCTCACGCTCTGCTGTTGAACCCTGAGGAGAAGTCAGGGTATTGAGGGTCACCCACGCAGTGTTGAATGACTCCCCTGAGACAGGACTGGTGCTGTGTTAGTGAGAATTAGAGAAGGAACCAGCCTGCCTGCTTGTCTCGCTGAGCAGCGCCTTGCCTTGCCTTGCCAGCAGCCGGGGTGTTCCTGTGGAGGGTTGCCACCTCTGTGAGCAGCACGTTGGTCCTGTAATCTGACTTTCTTACAAGCCAGGACTGAGTGTTTTGCTCACGGGAGTGAGGTGCCCCACGTTGCCCAGCTCCAGCACGGCTGCGTGGTGCTGAGCTCAGCTCTGTGGCAGAACCTGGGCTTTCACTGCTCTTCCTTGTCCTCCAGACTGCGGCCTCTGGTCCTGTGCCCATGTGGTGGTGGTGCACTCAGGCCAGTTTCTGTTTGTCTGTCAGCTGCCACCTTTTGTCCTCACTGCCAGGTTCACTGCAGCCCGACCAGCCGTAGGATCATACAGCACTTTGGGTTGGGAGGGCACCTTGTCTTGCCCCTCCGCTGCCACAGCAGGGATGCCTCCCACTGTCCCAGGCTGCTCCAGCCCCAGTGCCCAGCCTGGCCTTGGGCACTGCCAGGGATCCAGGGGCAGCCCCAGCTGTGCCAGGGCCTGCCCACCCTGCCAGGGAGCAATCCCCTCCTCTGCTGCTGTCTTTCAATTTGAGCCCACTCCCTTTTCTCCTTCGCTGCAGACTCCTAAATAGTCTCGTCCCACCCTCAGTGTAGCCCCTTCAGAGCTGAAGGGCACGGTGAGGTCCCCCTGCAGCCCTCCCTTCTGCGGGCTGGCCAGCCCCAGTTCCCTTGCCCCGTGCTCACTGCGCAGCTGCTCCGCCGCTCTGCTCCGCCTGGTGGCCCACACAGCGCTCCTTTGTGTTTTGCAGGATCATGGATTTCCCAGGGCACTTTGAACAGGTCTTCCAGCAGCTCAACTACCAGAGGCTGCACGGGCAGCTGTGCGACTGCGTCATCGTGGTGGGCAACCGGCACTTCAAGGCGCACCGCTCGGTGCTGGCCGCCTGCAGCACGCACTTCCGCGCGCTCTTCACCGTGGCCGAGGGTGACCAGACCATGAACATGATCCAGCTGGACAGCGAGGTGGTGACGGCCGAGGCCTTCGCCGCGCTCATCGACATGATGTACACCTCCACGCTGATGCTGGGCGAGAGCAACGTGATGGACGTGCTGCTGGCCGCCTCCCACCTGCACCTCAACTCGGTGGTGAAGGCCTGCAAGCACTACCTGACCACGCGGACGCTGCCGCTGTCGCCGCCCAGCGAGCGCGCGCAGGAGCAGAGCGCGCGGCTGCAGCGCTCCTTCATGCTGCAGCAGCTGGGGCTCAGCATCGTCAGCTCGGCGCTGGGCTCCTCGCAGGGCGCCGAGGAGCCGCCCGGCGCCATGGGCGCGGCGCTGCGCGGCGGGCTGGAGCAGCGCGCCGCCTTCCCCATGCGCCGCCTGCACAAGCGCAAGCAGTCCTCCGAGGAGCGCGCCCGCCAGCGCATCCGGCCCGCCATGGACGAGCCCGTGGCCGACGTGGCTGCCGAGAGCGGGCAGCCCGTGGTGCACTCGAGGGAGGATTTCTTCTCTCCCGACTCGCTGAAGATCGTGGACAACCCCAAGGCCGACACGGTTGCCGATAACCAGGAGGACAACACGATCATGTTTGACCAGTCTTTCGGTGCTCAGGAGGATGCTCAAGTGCCCAGCCAGTCAGACAACGGCGGGGGGAACATCTCCCAGATGTCCATGGCGTCCCAGGCCACGCAGGTGGAAACCAGCTTCGACCAGGAGGCTGCTGCTGAGAAGAGCAACTTCCCGTGTGAAAATCCGGAGGTCAGCCTCAATGAGAAGGAGCACATGAGGGTGGTGGTGAAGTCTGAGCCGCTGAGCTCCCCGGAGCCTCAGGATGAGGTGAGCGATGTCACCTCCCAGGCGGAGGGCAGCGAGTCGGTGGAGGTGGAAGGAGGAGTGGTGAGTGCAGAGAAGATAGAGCTGAGTCCCGAGAGCAGTGACCGCAGCTTCTCGGACCCTCAGTCCAGCACCGACAGGGTGGGAGACATCCACATCATGGACGTGTCCAACAACCTGGAGCACAAGTCTTCTTTCAGCATTTCAAATTTTTTGAATAAAAGCAGGGGAGGTGGCTTTGGCACCAGCCAAAACAACGACGACAACATTCCCAACACCACCAGTGACTGCAGGATGGACAGCGACGCCCCTTACCTGATGAGCCCGGAGTCGGGGCCCGCCGGTGGCCACTCCTCTGCCGCCGTCTCGCACGTGGAGAACCCGTTCAGTGAGCCCGCGGACTCCCACTTTGTGAGGCCCATGCAGGATGTGATGGGCCTGCCCTGCGTGCAGACCTCCGGCTACCGAGCAGCGGAGCAGTTCGGCATGGATTTCCCCCGCTCAGGCCTGGGCTTGCACTCGCTGTCTCGGGCCATGATGGGCTCTGTGAGAGGCGGAGCTGGTGGCTTTCCTGGCTACCGCCGCATCGCCCCCAAAATGCCCGTGGTGACCTCTGTGCGGGGCTCGCAGCTGCAGGAGAGCTCCTCGGGCTCGCAGCTGATGATGAACGGGAGCACGTCCTTCGAGGGCGGGCACCTGTCGCAGCCGGGCCCGCCGCAGCTGACGCGCGCCTCGGCCGACGTGCTGTCCAAGTGCAAGAAGGCTCTGTCGGAGCACAACGTGCTGGTGGTGGAGGGCGCGCGCAAGTACGCCTGCAAGATCTGCTGCAAGACCTTCCTGACGCTGACGGACTGCAAGAAGCACATCCGCGTGCACACGGGGGAGAAGCCCTACGCCTGCCTCAAGTGCGGCAAGCGCTTCAGCCAGTCCAGCCACCTCTACAAACACTCTAAGACCACCTGCCTCAGGTGGCAGAGCAGCAACCTGCCCAGCAGTTTGCTGTGAGCTGCCGGCCCGGCGCGGAGGAGCCCCGCCGCCGGCGGGGACGGGCGGGCGCACACCGGCGTGCCACGGTGCCAAACACAGTCTTGGCTCTGCCATTGGGGATATCCGGTACCTACCTCGCGGGTGTCGCCGCCAGAGCCGCGCGGCGGGATGGGGATGAGACCCCACGGGTGGGGATGAGACCCCACGGGCGGGGATGAGACCCCATGGGTGGGGATGAGACCCCACTGTGGGGATGAGACCCCACGGGTGGGGATGAGACCCCACGGATGGGGATGAGACCCCACGGCGGGATGGGGATGAGACCCCACTGTGGGGGCGGGGATGTGACCCCACGGCGAAGAGCCCCTTTGCAGGGCAGAGGGGTGACAGCACGGGGGTCTCCTGAAATAGCACGGTTTGAGAACAGCGAACTGACGTGCGTGTTTCTTTTTTTTTTCTTTTTCCTTCTCTCTAAAGCATTTTGTAACAGTGAAAGCATTTAAATGATTACTGTAACATGAGTTGCTGCATTACGTGAGGATGGTGGTGCAGAGCCCTTACCTTTAAAAGAGAAAAACGGCTTAGGCTGCACCTGTCTGACATAATGCTTTAAAATATGCTAATTATGACAATAGTTCTAGGATTATGAATGTATGTTTGGCTGTTTTGTAGTAAAGGACACTGTGTAATCAAGGTGCTTAAATTAAATCCCAGACAAGTAACTTCTGGACTGCCAGGTGTACATATAACTTTAATACAGCAAGATCTGGATATTTGGCTGGTTTTTTTTCCTGTAGAAACGAGTATTAAGTGGTAAGTGAAGTACTGTCTGTTGTTTGTGCTATTCCTAGCAGTATTTTAACCAGTTTGTATCTCCTATGTTACAATTCTATATATGCAGAAGTTTGAGCAGAGCTTGTCTTTGTCTGTCGTTTTGAAGGAGAGGGAATCTGTGCTGGCTTTTTTGGCCACGGAAGGCAAGCAGCATCTGGCTGCTGCCAGATGCCCACAGTGCATCTGGTCCCCGTTATGGCGTGAGCATGTTGTCTTTTCCTCTTATCTCCAGGCTTTAATTTCCTGCCCGGCACGCTGGGCGACTTCCCTTGGCAGCTGTGCATCTGTCCTTGGAGCACGTGGCTGCTAGGTCAGGAGCAGTCCTGCTTTGCCATATTGCACAGAGTCACAGGCTGTGCTCAGCTGGAAGGGAGCCCTCGGGATCACTGTCCAGCTCCTGGCCTTGCCGAGGATACCCCAACAATCCCATCTTGTGCCTGACACTTCTTCACCTCAGGCAGCCTTGGGGTTGTGACCCCATCCCTGGGGATCTTGTTCAGTGCCAGACCACCCCTCTGGGTGAAAAGCCTTTCTGGTAGCCAACCTAAACCTCCCCTGACTCGCCTTCAGCCGTTCTCTCACGTCCTGTCACTGGTCACCAGAGTGAGGAGGTCTGTACCTGCCCCTCTGCTGCTCCTCAGGAGGATGATGAGGAGGATGAAGACCCCGGTGAGGTCTGACCTCAGTGCCCTCTCCTCCAGGCTGAGCAAACCAAGTGCCCTCAGCTGCTCCTCGTAAAGCTTCCTCTCCACTGCCCTCAGCAAGCCCACGGCCTCCTTTGGACAGGCTCTGACAGCTGAATGTCTGCATGATGGTGCTCACACTGCCCCAGCACCTGAGGGGAGGCTGCCCCAGAGCAGAGCAGAGCAGAGCAGGACCCCCTCCTCACCCTGCTGCTGACACCCCCAGGACATGACTGGCCCTCCTGGCTGCCAGGGCACGGCTGGCTCACATTCTGTAAAATGTCCTTGTCAAATCCACTTAAGCTAGTGTCATAAAAGTACTTTCCCCCTTACGTTTAAAAAAAGCTAATGTGAAATTAATTTTAAAGAAATGGCACTGTACACACACAGCAGAAAGTGGTCTTTTTCCACAAAAGTCATGTAAAATGACTTTTTAATTTCCTCTTCTTTGGCGCCACCGTCACTTAACACTGCCTGCAGTCTCCTTTCTTCCTTGTCAAAGGTGCACACGAACTGGGCTCAGCATTCTTGAGTTTTAAAATAAACTTTCAGAGCATTTGTGCTGATGGAGACCCAGGGGCTGGGTCCAGGCTGCAGCATGTCCTGCTCAGGTGAGACAGAGGACTCCCTGCACCTGCCCTGTCAGCCTGTCTTGCACCTTGACCATCTGAGGAGTGCAGAAACACAGGAGAGGTTGGATTAATTCCTTTAAAGTGTTAATATTTTGTTATAGGGTTTACTTAATGATCATATATCTGGCTCTTGATTTTTTTTTTCTTTTTTTTAAGCATTAAAGTAACACTTTTTTAAAGCAGTGGGATATGCTGTGTTTTGTTTTAAATAATCTCAGTACTGGGGACTAACAGCATTGAGCTGCATAAACACTCTCCCAAACATCAGTAAAATGCAGTATTTTGTACTTTAATATTTTCTTGTGTTGCTTTATTAAGTAACACTTTCATCTTTGTTGCATTTCTAGTGTTTTGCATTTCAAAAACAAGGCTTTTTTTTCCTGTTGTGTTTCCTGTAGCACATCCACATTTTTGAATTGTTGCAATGTTTTGGAATAAAGCATCTCTTTGTGCAGTGAGACTAACTTAACTAGGAACTAATACGAGCAGATAAACACTTGACTGCACTCTTGCAGTGTTTTTATCAGAATTTTAGCGTGGAATATCAGTGCAGGAGGACTTCTGTATTCTTTCTTTGTGAAGAAGTTTGGCAGTGCAGCTTTAAATTCCATGGTCGGTTGGTGTGAGCCCTGGGGCCTGCAGCTGCCTCTGCAGCTTCCTGAGTCTTCCTGAACAAAGCAATAAATTCCTGGGAATAGCACGAATGAACACCTGGGGCCTGAGCTGCCTGCTCCAGTGAAGGGTGTCCCACCCCACAGCCTGGAGAGCCTGTGCTGAGCTGAGCTCAGAGGGGAGCCTTGCACTGGGGTCTCGCGGGGAGCTGTGGGGCTGTCTGTTCCGAAGCACCTGGAAATAAACCCTGCATCTGCTGTGGCTGTGTCTGCCTGGCTTCACTGCTCGGGTGCTCTCCACAGCAGCCTGGACAGAAAAAATTGTGACTGCACAAGGGATCGTAACATCCTGACCTTGGTAGTAATTTTGTCCCCCGTAGAGTTCTCTGTATGACTGTTGTTAATGAAATAACATTTACAGAGCACCTGTAAAATTCACCATCCGTGGTCAGTGCTGCTCTCTGAATTCCTCATGGGAAGATGTCTCAGGTGCAGGAGGTGCTTGTCTCCAGGGAGCTCTGGGATGGACACCTGAGCCCAGTGCGCTGTGGCAGCTGATTGACCAGCTCATGGCTGTTTGTTACCACACCTGGGGAGCCTGACACAGCTGCTCAGACACCAGCTCCGTCCCTGTCACCACCAGGAGCCTCTCAGATGCTTGGTCACCATCCTTCAGTGTCACAGCAGCTCCACCAGCAGCACAATCTTCAGTGTCAGCACTAGGGAGTCTTGGGGAGCAGTGAGCTCCCCCCTGGACCTTGCCCTGGTTCCCACTGGGTCCTTTGGGAACTCCCAGCCAGCTGGGATGCCCAGAGCACACTCCCTCCTCACCACCACGGCCACCAGTCTTTCCTGCTCAGTCCAGGTTCCAAACCTCCAGAACTATTTCTGAGAGGCCAGCACAAGGCAGTCACATGCTTGTGAATCAAAAGCGTGATATTTATTACTATAAACGTGTCAGAATTCCTCCTGTGATGCAGGACAACTCCCCCAGCTGTTACTGCTATCAGAGTGCTTCACTGAGTGCCCAGAGATCCCAGCAGAGTGGCAAGGGGACAGGGACAGGACACGGGAAGGGACACGGGGTGTGCTGGCTGAGCCTCAGCTCTGGCTGCAGGCTGTGCCTGGGCCCTGGTTGTGGTGCCAGGGTTGTGGTACTGCCAGCTGCTCACCCCAGGACCCTTCCCTCCTGCCCCCTGCACGCTCCCCCCGTGCTGCTGGCCCCAAAAGCTCTGCTCCCCTGTCTGTCCCCTGCAGGCTGAGGGGCTTGTCCTGGGGCACAGCGGTGGGAAAACCTGTACAAACCCATCCCCGTGGGGCAGATCAGCCACTGGCACCACAGTGCAGCTGGGCACGCCACAGGGGCTGCTGTGGAGGCTGGTGGAGAGCCACAGCTGAAAAGGAACCTGAGCCCAGGGGTGCTCTTCAGCATGAGGAGCTGGTGTGGGATGGTGAGAGCGACCTCCAGAGCACACTGTGGGGACACCTGTGGGGTGGCTGGGGTGGGTAGCACTGCGTGGCTGTGACAGGGCTGTGACAGGGCTGT
The DNA here is from genome assembly GCF_017590135.1 of Pyrgilauda ruficollis. NCBI lineage: Eukaryota > Metazoa > Chordata > Aves > Passeriformes > Passeridae > Pyrgilauda > Pyrgilauda ruficollis. The sequence goes on from NW_024515209.1 coordinate 1,448,490, forward strand.
GACAGGGCTGTCCTGTCTGCCTCATGGTCACCGATGGTGGGAGGGCACACGGCGAGGGGCCATGGCAGGGCCAGGGCACATCCACGCCCCTGCTGCAGGGTGGGCCAGCTGGACCCCAGGCTCCTCAGCCTGAACGTGTCCAAGGCCGGGCTGGACAGGGCCTGCACCCCCTGGGACAGTGGAAGGTGTCCCTGCCCTCGGCAGGTGGGCTGGAATGAGATGATCCGTAAGGTCCCTGCCAAGCCAGCCCGTTCCATGATTCTGTGACAGTGGCACGGACAGGTGGGCTCAGGTTCCAGCCCCTTTGTGGGAGTGGGGCAGTGGCTGCAGGACACTTGGATCCCCAAAGCCCTCGGGATGTGCCCATCAGCCTCTCCTGCCCGTGGAGGCTCAGGCTCTGCTCAGGCTCTCCTCTGCACCAACAAATGTCACTGCACACGGCAGAACCACGAGGGCAGCCGCAGCCAGAGCCTACACAGGGGTGGCAGAACCTCCCAGTGAATTCCAGTTTGCCATCCACTCTGGAGCTGTGCCTGGGATTGCTTATGGATACAAAGGCAGAGCTGCAGGTTCCTGGGGAGCTGCACAAGCCTGTTCTGTGTTTTAATTTAGACCCCTCAAGCAGAGGCTGATGCAGTGCCACTGATGCCACAGGACCACCTGGTGTGTGGGCTGCAGCAGCTCCTGAGGCAGCAGCAGCCTGCATGGACACAGCTGCTCCCTCTCCTCCCTTCCTGGCTACGAGCCCAGGGGAAGCAGCCCTGGCCTCTCAGGGTGACAGCAGCTCCCTCAGGTACCTCCAGCATGGCAAGCATCCCCCGTGCAGGGCCAGCCCCTCCCCACGGCCTGCTGGCACCCGCAGAGTGCCCACCACATGCCCGGCTCTCAAATAACACCAGCACCACACCGTGCTTGGCTGCTGCTCTTTAATGGCTCCTGGCCACGCAGGGGGGACACAGGCTGGCGTCCCTCGGCGCTGCTGGAGCTGGGTCTGGCTGTCACCAGGGGCTGGCCATCGGGGTCTGGCTGTCATCGGGGTCTGGCCGTCATGGGGGGCTGGCCATCGGGGTCTGGCTGTCATTGGGGGCTGGCCATCGGGGTCTGGCCGTCATCGGGGGCTGGCCATTGGGGTCTGGCTGTCACCAGGGGCTGGCTGTCGGGGTCTGGCTGTCATCAGGGGCTGGCCATCGGGGTCTGGCTGTCACAGCTTCAGCTCGTGGGGCATGGGCTCCCCTCGCAGCCCGGCCAGCAGGTTCTGGGCTGCCAGCACGGCCATGGTGCTGCGCGTGGCGTACGTGGCGCTCCCGATGTGCGGCAGGATCACTGCGGGGACAGCAGGGACACTGCTCACCTCTCGCTGCCCCAGCAGGGCTGCCAGAGCTGCAGCACCCAGGCAGATGTTATTTGTGTATTAACAACAGCGTGGTATTGCTGCTGTAAGTAAGGCATTCAATAAGTACATGTGTACGAATGATGTCCTGCCTGGCCTTGTTTCAGAGATATCAAATCTCCAAGTCCTGCAAACATTTCCAGAAAGTCCCAGCTCTTATCACTCCTCACACTGTCTACTTTGAGAAACAATGCAAACAAATAAAAAACTAGTTTTAGCAAAAAGATAAAACAACAGCTACAGGTCTGTATTTCAGAAACAGAGACGTGGTCATGGGCAGTTCCAAATTTTCATGGATGTCCCTATGCTTTCTTTTTGGAACATACTTTTCCTACCCCAGAAACCCTCTCCCCTGGAGAGAGGACAGCCTGTGAGACACTGGCCAAGCAAGCTCCTTCCTCACCTGCATCATCCTCCTGCAGAGAAGCCAGGTCTCAGCCCTGGCCCTGCCCCGTGTCCCCCCTGCCCAGTGCTGAACCACCCAGCCAACAGGCTGCCCACGGCAGCACTCCCGGGACCAGGACTCCTCCAGGCACACCCAGCAGCCCACCGTCAGTCACTGGGGAACTTTTCCATCACAGTGTGTGCTCAGGAGCCCACAGAACACCCGAGCTGGGCAGGGCCTGAGCTGGGAGCTTTCTCTTTCATGCACCTGCTGATACCAGATCCTGCACAAATTTCACACATTCAACGAAGGGCCATCACAAAGCTTATCTCAATGGCTTTCTGGACAATTACAGCTCCCACACTTGTCTGGCATCACGTTGACGAGTTTTTACCCCACAGCAGCTCCCTGCATTGTACAGCAGCCCAGCTAAGCACAGCTGACCCGCCTGTCACTGGCAGACCAGTGGGGCCGGGGGTCCCTGTCACCCCTGGGGGAGGGCTCAGGCAGCCCCCACGCTCACCGCAGTTCCCGAGGGACAGCAGGGGGTGCTCAGGGGGCAGTGGCTCCGGCGTGGTCACGTCCAGCCCGGCCGCCGCGATGTGCCCGTGCGCCAAAGCCTCGTACAGGTCCTCCTGGTTCACCACAGCCCCCCTGCCAACGCCAGGCGAGGCTGTGTCACTGCTCAGGGTCCCACAGGCGCAGGGGTCCCCGGGACTGCCTGAGCAGAGCTCAGACCCCCCCTGGGTGTGCCTGGACCCCCCAGCAGAGAGCTGCCCCCGCTCCAGCTGCCCACACTGGGAAGAGCTGCATGCTCCTCGATATTTTATCTTGCCTTTGGCTCACTCCCAAGGGCCTTGGCAAATGCTCCCAGTGGCTGCAGCCATGAAGGCTGTCTGGACCCACAGATCCCCCCACACCCTCAGAGCTGTGGCAGGGCCACAGCCACTCTCCAGGCACGGCTCTGGGCTGCCAGTACCTGCTTGTGTTGACAAACACTGCACTCTTCTTCATCCTGCCGAAGAAGTCCTTGTTGCACATGCCCTGGGTAGCTGGTGTCAGGGCACAAGTGACCACCACGAAGTCTGACTCCTCGGCCAGCCTGGTGAGCGGCACTGAGGGGAGACCAGGGAGACACCCACTGCAGCCAGCCCTGCCCTCAGCAGAGCTCCAGGGGCAGCCCAGTCCCGGCAGGACAGCCTGGAACCCAGCCTGGGGACAGCCCACCGGAGCCTCCCTCCTGCCAGGAGCAGCTGCCACATTTTGCTCCCGTTCTCTGTCTCCAGCTTCCCTGTGGGAATGAAGCTGGCAGAACTGCCCGTGCAGGACACAGGGCAGGGGAACAGCAGCAGGACCAGCTGGGGTTCCCATAGTGCTGTGACGAGCCCCAGCTCGTCCTGGCAGTTCCTCACTGCCCCCTCGCCCTGGGAGCCCCCCAGCTCCCGCCCTGCAGGTGACAAGCCCTGTGAGTGACACCCCCGAGCTGTCCCAGCCCGCGTGCTGCCTGGCTGGTGCCTGGCACGGCCCTGCCCTGGCGCTGTCCTTACCAAACTCAGCCCCAAACTCTGCCGCGCTCTCGGGCTTGGGGCCGCTGCCGGTGTACAGGAACCTGCTGACCCCAAAGGGCTTCAGGCGCCGGGCAACTGCCTGTCCTAGGAGCGAGGAGGAAGGGGCTGGGCTGCTGCGGCTCACAGCACCCCAGGGACCAGCACCTGCCGGCTCTGAGGGGCTGCAGCAGCGGGGTCAGCCCGGCCCAGCTGTGGGGTGGGGCTGCAGACGTTCTGCTCTGGAAAGGGGCCCCGGACCCCGACCCCATGGCTGCCCTGGGGAGCAAGGACAGCGAGGGCTGCCCGCTGGCAAAGTCCACAGCTGGATGGTGCCGAGTGTCCTGTGGACTTTGCCACTGCGTTTGTGCAACCGAGGAGGCAGGATTGCAGCAGGGCTGGGGGTGGTGGGAGCACACGGCGCCTGAGGCTGCACGGCTGAGGCTGGCGAGCCAGCAGAGCTGCTGGCACAGGCTCTGCAGGCTCCCCTCGCCGTGCTCACGGGGCTTAGACAGCTGAGCACCCCGCCAGCACCTCGGCTGGGTCACAGAGCCCCAGCCCACACTGGGCTGGGAAACTCTGCAAAGACCATCTCATTGTAGCCCTCCCACCTCCAGCAGGGGCACCTGCAGTAGCCCAGGCTGAGGGTGAGGCTGCAAGCCCACCCTGCCACTGCTGGAGACGCAGGGATCAGCCCTGAGCTACCCTTACCGATCCTGCCCAGCCCGATGATGCCCACGGTGCTGTCGGACAGGCCGTACCCACACATCCACAGCGGCTTCCAGGTGGTCCAGCCGCCACTGCCAGGGACACAGGGACATGGAACGCTCAGAGCCCAGCCCAGGTGCTTGCTGTGAGCTGCATGAACCCCTGGCCCTGGTTACCAGCCCCGTGTCCCAGCCCTGTCCCAGCCCAAGTGTCACAGCCCTGGCTCCAGCCCCTTGTCACAGCCCTGGCTCCAGCCCCTTGTCACCAGCCCCTGTCCCAGCCCTGTCCCAGCCCGGGGCGCTCCCTCACCTGCGGACCTGCTGGGCAGCCTCGGGCAGCCGGCGGCAGGCGGACAGCAGCAGGGCCACGGTCAGCTCGGCGGTGGCGTCGGTCAGCACCTCGGGGGTGTACCCCACTCGGATCCCCCTGCCACCAGAGCGGGCTGGGGGCAGCCCTGGCTGCTGCCCGGCCAGCCCGTGCCCAGGGACATCCCTGCGGCTCAGCCCTCCTGCCACCCCCGGGCCCAGCCCTGGCGTGGCTGGGTGACCCCCGGGCAGCAGAGGGGTGCAGGGCTGACCTCAGCCCGCCCCGTGCCCCCGAGAGCCCACCTGCCCACAGGGACCAGCGGGATGTGGGTGTGCCGGGGAGGGGGTCCCGAGCTGGGGGCAGAGCAGCAGGGTCCCGCACGCACCGGCCGCGTCCAGCACCTCGCGGTCGATGCGGTCCGAGAGCAGGCAGAGCAGCCCGCTCGTCCCCGCCACGCCCGCCAGCAGCTCGGCCCGCGGCACCGGCTCCTCCGAGTCCCACTGCTGCACGCGGCACCTGCGGCACCGCCACCGTCACCCACCGGCACCGGCACCCGCACCGGCACCGGGACCCGCACCGGCACCGGGACCCGCACGGCACCGGGACCGCCACCGTCACCCACCGGCACCGGCACCGGGTCTGGCACCGTGACTGGCACCGGGACCCGCACCAGCACCGGGTCTGGCACCGAGACTGGCACCGGCACCGGGCCCCGCACCGGGCCCGCGGACAGTGTGGCCGAGCTCACCCGCTGGCCTGGGACAGCACCCGCAGCCCCTCGGCCGGGATCCGCCGCGTCACGAACACCGACATGGCCCGTGCCACCGCCACCGCCACCGCCGGGACAGCCCCGAGCCTCGGAACAGCGCGGGAACACCGGAACAGCGCGGGAACACCAGAACAGCCCGGGAACACCGGAACAGCGCCGAGCAGCCCCGGAATACCGGAACAGCCCGGGAACACCGGAACAGCCCCGGAACACCGGAACAGCGCCGAGCAGCCCGGGCACACCGGAACCGCCCGCCCGCCGCTCCGGGGCCGCTCCGCCCCGGGCCCGCCTCCTGCGCGCCCTGCGCTCGGCCGCCCGTACCTGAGCGGGCAGGTGTGCCATGCACAGGTGTGCCATACACGGACAAGTGTGCCATGTACAGACACGTGTGCCATGCACAGGTGTGCCATGCACAGACAGGTGTGCCATACACAGGTGTGCCATACACAGGTGTGCCATGCACTGGTGTGCCATGCACGGACAGGTGTGCCATGTACAGACAGGTGTGCCATAAACGGACAGGTGTGCCATGCACAGGTGTGCCATGCACAGACAGGTGTGCCATACACAGGTGTGTCATACTCAGGTGTGCCATGCACAGGTGTGCCATACACAGGTGTGCTATGCACGGACAGGTGTGCCATGCACGGACAGGTGTGCCATGCACAGAGGGGTGTGGCCATCCGCGGCATGGGGACATTCCTGCACAGCAAAAGGAGGCTCAGGGGGCCCTTGTGGCTCTGCACAGCTCCTGCCAGGAGGGGACAGCCGGGGGGTCGGGCTGTGCTCCAGGGAACAGGGACAGGAGGAGAGGGAACGGCCTCAGGCTGGGCCAGGGCAGCTCAGGGTGGGCACAGCAGGAATTTCCCCATGGAAAGGGGGCTCAGGAACTGCCTTGGCACTGCCCGGGGGCTCTGGAGTGCCCATCCCTGGAGATGTCACCTGGAGGTGGCACTCAGAGCCCTGGGGGTGTCCGTGGTGTCAGAGCTCCTGTGCAGCCTGGGGGATCCCCGGTGCTGTGACACCCACGTGCCTGCACACCCCTGTGCACACTCTCACACGCAGCCTGGTGCACCCGGCAGGACCCACCTGCCCGTACAGGTGTGCACATTCCTGCACACACACAGCGTCGGGGGCTCCTCTGGTGGCAGATTTGGGGCATCCCACAGGCTCTGGATGGGTTAACTGCCCGCTCTCACTGGGCTGTGAGATTCTGCTCGTTAATTAACCCAGATTTAAATTGTCTGCAGATCTGATTTGAAAAGGTTCTGTGGCTGCAGGTGTGGGGCAGGGAGGCCCAGGTGATCTCGGTAGTTAACAGAGCTGTGCTGCCCCTTGGAACGGGCACACAGGTGAGGGTGACACATCTGTGGAGAGGAAGGTGCAGTTTGAGGTACACGCACCAGGATGCTCCACGTGGGATTCATCCTGCTGCTGCAGGTGGGATTTCCCTTTAACGTGATGTACCACCAGCATGCTGCCGGATTATGCCAGCAGGATTGGTTTTATTTTTTAATAATTGCTGGAAAGTTTGCTTTATGCTGCTGAGCTGGGTGTCATTCGAGCTGACAGCTTATCTGCCCCCTGATCAGTGTGGATTAGTGTCGGGAGCACCTGCTCTGCAGTGTGACACCTCCAGGCTCATCCTGCTGGGGTTCCCCAGCTCCCCAGGGATGTGCTGGAGCCACCCCAGCAGGCTCTGGGCCAGTGCTCCCAGTGCCACCAGAGAGGAGCCCCCCGGAGCAGGGTTATTTACCAAACAGAGGGCACAGTTGTGGCCACAAGGTGCTTTTATCCATCAGAAGCACTGTAAATGTCTCCTCTACCGTGATGTGGAGTCCCCCAGCCCTGCCTGCTCCCCGTTGAAGGGAGGTCGTGGTGCTGTGCTCCTGCTCTGCATCCCTCAGGGCCCCTGGCAGCAGAGCTGGGGTCGCCCTGGCTCTGGATAACCATCCCTTGTTTCCCGTTTTGGGGGTTTCTGGGTGAAACCCACACTCGTGTGTAAATGCATAATTCTGTTGTGGTTTGTTGCAGGCAGGCCTGACCCTGGGAAACTGGGAGCCTTTCAAGGAGGGCTGGAAGGGAGGGAGAGGAGTGGCTGGTGGGACACACACTGCCACACGCCCTGCCACCCAGGTGTGGCTGCCACTCCTCCACACCCCCGGCCCTGCTGCTGCCAGGGGGCAGGGCTGGCAGGGTCGGGAATGCCAGCCTCTGGTGCTGCTGGGGTTTGACAGCGCCAGGGAGGGACAGGAGCAGCCCCCAGCCTTGTCCCTCTGGAGGGAAACACCCCAGGCACAGAGGGCAGCTCCCGGGGCATGCAGCAGCGTGGGGGCAGCCCCCTGCAAATAGCCAGAGAGTGGCTGGGTCTCTGCCCAGCCGTCCATTATCCCATCCCATTATCCCATCCCATGATCCCATCCCATCCCATCCCATCCCAACCCATCCCACTCCCTCTCATCATCCCATCCCATTATCCCATCCCTTTATCCCATCCCATGATCCCATCCCATCCCATCCCATCCCATCCCATCCCATCCCATCCCATCCCATCCCATGATCCCATCCCATGATCCCATCCCATTGTCCCATTGTCCCGTGCCACTGTCCCGTGATCCCATCCCAGGGGCTCTCTGGGAGCGCAGGGATGGAGCTGGCTCCCGGGATTTCTGCAGGAGGAGCAGCCCTGCAGGAGCACAGGTGATGGGGCCAGTCCAGCAGGGCTGATCCCGGTCTGTCCAGAGCTGTTGGCTGGACACACCTGGCCAGTGGCAGCGTGTGCCAGGGCAGGAGTGTGCCATGGCAGGTGTGTGCCAGGGCAGGAGTGTGCCATGGCAGGTGTGTGCCAGGGCAGGAGTGTGCCATGGCAGGTGTGTGCCAGGGCAGGAGTGTGCCAGGGCAGAAGTGTGCCAGGGCAGGTGTGTGCTGTGTGTGCCAGGATAGGAATGTGCCAGGGCAGGAGTGTGCCAGGGCAGGCGGTTGTGCTGCTGCTGCTCCCTGGGGCTCCTTTCCCAGCCGGAATCCAGGTGTGTGTGTCCCTCCTGCCCCCCTGCTCCGGCAGCAGTTCCGGCTGGCAGGGAGTGTATCCCGGGGTTATTCCTGGGTATTCCTGCCAAACCCGCGATCCTGGGCTGGCTCTGAGCTGAGCCCGCCTGGCAGTGCCCCCGCCCCGCAGACCTTCCGTGCCTGCAGCCCTGAGGCTGGCAGAGCCCGGGACAGCGGAGCCCGCTGCCCGCCGCAGCGCTGGGACATCCTGCCAGCCCCGGCTCCCCCCGGCGCCACAAACGGGCAGGGACACGGAGCGCCGGGGAGCCCAAAGCCCGGGAGCTCCCCACCTGTCCCGGCCGCAGCTTCTGCTGGCCTGGCTGTGCCCACCCTGTGCCCCTGTGCCCCTGTGTTCTTGTGTCCCTGTGTCCCTATGCCCCTGTGTCCTTGTGCCCCTGTGTCCCTGTGTCCTTGTGTCCCTGTGTCCTTGTGCCCCTGTGTCCTTGTGCCCCTGTGTCCCTGTGTCCCTGTGTCCCTGTGCCCCTGTACCCACCCTGTGCCCCTGTGCCCCTGTGCCCCTGTGTCCTTGTGCCCCTGTGTCCCTGTGTCCTTGTGTCCCTGTGCCCACCCTGTGTCCTTGTGTCCCTGTGCCCACCCTGTGCCCACCCTGTGTCCCTGTGCCCGCATCCCCATGTCCCGGTGTCCCCCGCTGTCCCTGCTCTGCCCTGTCCCCATGTCCCTGCTGTCCCCATGTCCCTGCTGTCCCCGTGTCCCTACTCTGCCCATTCCATGTCCCCGCTGTCCCCGTGTCCCTGCTCTCCCCCTGTCCCTGCTGTCCCTGTGTCCCCGCAGTGTCCATCCCGTGTCCCCGTGTCCCCCCAGTGTCCCCTGTCTCCGCTGTCCCCGTGTCCCCGTTGTGTCCATCCCGTGTCTCCGCTGTCCCTGTGTCCCCGTTGTGTCCATCCCGTGTCCCTGTGTCCCCATTGTGTCTATCCCCTGTCCCTGCTGTCCCCGTGTCCCCGCAGTGTCCCCGTGTCCCTATGTCCAAGCAGTGCCCATCCCGTGTCCCTGTGTCCCCGTTGTGTCCATCCCGTGTCCCCGCTGTCCCCGTGTCCCTGTGTCCCCACATTGTCCATCAGCCAGGTGACATCCCGGGTTCACTGGCAGGAGCGGCTGGGGCTGTGGGCTGCTGCCAGCAGGGCGTTCGCAGCATTCCTGGGTGTCCTGCAGGCAGGAAGAACGAACTGCTCCCTCTGGGGGCTTCAGCCTTTGGGGTCCCTAGTCCCCCCTGAGGCACAGCTGGGGTTCTGTACCTGGGAGCAGCTGAAATGCTGCTGCTCCAGGAGAATCTTTTAATTCTCTCCTAAAAGAGGCCTTGAACGAAGGCCTGCAGTGAATTCACAGTGCCCACATCTGTCGGAACCCAGGACATCCCTCCGGATGGCTCAAAGCCCTGGCAGGGGCTCAGAGACCCTGCCAGGAAGCCAAAGGCACCTGGGAATTGAATCTGAACCCATGGAGCAAATTACCAACCTTGTATGAAGAATTACAAGTCACAGATGTTTAAGCAGCATAACAGCAGCTGTCACAGGGTGAAAGGTGGAATTTTGAAGAGTTTCACTCTGGGGGTCTAGGGGACAGGATGGAGGGATCTGGGCATTGTCCTGTCCTTCTCCCTTCTTCTTCCCAGCCTCCATCTGCTTGGTGATGGTGGCACTTTGGGATTGGTGTGGAGCAGAAAGTCCCTGTCTAACACAGGGGATAGGCATTGGGACACAGCTGTAAATATGGAATATGTAGTTTGCAGTGTAAAAGACAGCACCAGCCCCGTGGGCAGGCAGAGTGTGCCTCAGACTGACCTGCAGAACAGACCTTGGCAGGCCAGACAGAAAATGGTTTAGATAAGAAATAACAAACAGCCTTGAGAACGATGGCCAAAGACTCCTGATTTCTTCTCGGACAGTTGGGTTGGGGAAAAGAGACTTTTAACACACCTCAGGGTCACTTCAACCAGAGGAGCCCCGAGACAGGCCAGCCTTGGTGCAGCCTGTGGGGTAGAGCTTGTGCAGGACCTCTGGTGAATCCCACAAAAGGGAATAACCCCACAGCCTGTGCCTGCAGGGCACACCTTCCCAGCTGCCCAAACACACCCTGCCCCTGGCAGCAGGGCAGGGCGAGGGGGACAGGCACAGCAAAGGAAAGCAGGACGGGGATAACCACTGAGAATTTAGGCAAAATGCAGGGAAAAGGCAGGCAGATGGCATGAATATTAGTGCATGAAAATGACTAGCACTCTGAGAATTTCCCAGTGTACTTCTGACTGGTTTGGGCTTGCTTTTATAATTAATTTATGGAAAGCACTTAAATTGGGAATAAACACAATCTCGCAAATCCCTGCTAATCTCTGCCTGTATTTTTGAAATGATACCCTGAAGGTATAGTTCCTCACAATGATTAAACTGCTTTTCTTTTAAGCATTAAAAGGGGCCTTTTGCAGGTGGCCGTGCCCGTGTGAGCAGCCAGGCCACGCTGTGACCTGCTCTGGCTGCAGGAGGTGCTGCTGGAGGAGCCTGGGCAGGGCACTCCCCACTGCACTGCTGCATGCCAAACCTGACTGTATTCTCATTTTGGATTCACGTATTGTAATGCAAAATATGACCCGGTGCGTTGTCAGCCTGCGACTCAGGAGCACTCAGCTATTAGCATAAATTCAGAAAGCTCCTTCAAAATGGAAGGGAATGTGTTCAATGAAGTGTCTGGGCGTGGGGAAGGGGCTGGGCTCGGGGCTTTGGCTCTCTGGGTGAGGTGTGGAGGGCTCTGCACGCCGGGGAGGCTGGGCACACCCAGGCTGCCCTGCCGAGGTGCCAGGGCTGGCCCGTGTCCCCTGCACTGGGGACAGGACAGCTCGGGGGGCTCCCCCATCTGCAGAGGGACAGGGGACCCCAGGGCGCTGTGGGGTGGCCCTAAAGGGTCCGGGAGTGACGGCACCGAGGCGTGGGAAGCGAACACAGATTTTGTTACACATTAAACAAAGATTTTGTTAATATTTTATTGTATTATGTATTATATTCTCGTGCTTCAGCATGGAAGTCCAGGCGGGAATCACCCGGGACACAGCCTGTGCCTTTGGTGTGGCCTGTGCGGCTGAGCCGTGCACAGGAGGAGCACTGTCCTTGTCCCCTCCTTGTCACAGCTCGGGGATGGGGCTGTGCTGCTGGGGAGCCTCTCAGACGGGGGCACTGGGCACGTGTGGGCACTGCCAGCAGCTCCAGGCACCTGGCACAGGGACACGGGGCACACTGGGCTGGCAGGGCACGGTGCCATGCTGCCAGTGCCACCCTGGGGCCACCCCAGACACGGGGCTGGCACCTCCCGCTGCCTGGGCATGGCCAGGAGGCCAAGAGGTGGCACTTCCACCCTGCTGAGTGCCCGTGGCAGGGCCCTGCAGGGCCCTTGTGGCACAGCTGCCCTGGCACTGCTGCCCTGGCACTGCTCTCCACAGCAATCCCTGCCCATCCCTCAGGGCGCAGCTCCAGATCCCAGAGAGGGCACAGAACCTGGGGCTGGTTTTTGCAAATTCTGTGTAATGTAGATATATTACACAGAGTTTGCAGGTATATAAAATATAATATATAACATGTATTGCAAAGATATGAAATATAATGCAATCTATATTACATATGTAGGATCTATTCTGTAGAGTTATTTATTGCTCTCCTGCTGCACTGATTTGTTCCATCACAGCCATCCCAGGGCTCTGCACCCTTTTTTTTATTTTTGCTCAGCATTTCCCTCCTACACACAGGAGTGATAGGTTCTAACATAGTTCTTTTCTTCAGGGAAAAAGAGAGACTGTAAAAGACTGAATGCTATCTTTGTTTTCAAAACAATGCCGCAGTAATTAAAATGCTGGGAAAGTTGTTCTGTTCCCTGAAGAAATAAATAGTTTTGACTGCTTTGCCCCATTAATTGCACATTACTCAAATACATGTACTTTATAACACGCGTATTCACTCACCTGCTTGCTCTGAAAGTCAAATGCAGGTTTGAATATGCATTATTCCCTGTAATGCACAGTCACTGTGCAGCACGGCGGCCCCGAGCTCCCTGGGGCTGCAGGGTGCCAGCGGGGCTGGGGGCAGCCTGACCCCGCTGCCAGCAGCCCAGCAGGGCCCGGCAGCAACTAGGCCATGCAGGCCCCGGTAACAGCCAGGCCATGCAGGCCCCGGTAACAGCCAGGCCATGCGGGCCCCGGTAACAGCCAGGGTCACTGCGGGCCCCGGTAACAGCCAGGCCATGCGGGCCCCGGTAACAGCCAGGCCATGCGGGCCCCGGTAACAGCCAGGCCATGCGGGCTCTGGAGGGAGTCAGCTCCTGCCAGCCCCGCGCCCTGGGGATCCCAGGGAACATTCAGGAATCATCGCTCGGCTGCACAGGGGAAGCCTGCCCAGCCCAGGGGAGCACACCACCAGGTTTGGGGCAGAACCGTGAGGGTTTGGGGCAGAACCGTGAGGGTTTGGGTCAGAACCGTGAGGGTCTGGGCAGAACCGTGAGGGTCTGGGTCAGAACCATGAGGGTCTGGGCAGAACAGTGAGGGTCTGAGCAGAACCATGAGGGTCTGGGTCAGAACCGTGAGGGTCTGGAGAACCGTGAGGGTCTGGGTCAGAACCATGAGGGTCTGGGCAGAACAGTGAGGGTCTGAGCAGAACCATGAGGGTCTGGGGCAGAACCATGAGGGTCTGGGCAGAACCGTGAGGGTCTGGGCAGAACCATGAGGGTCTGGGGCAGAACCGTGAGGGTCTGGGCAGAACCGTGAGGGTTTGGGGCAGAACCGTGAGGGTCTGGGCAGAACCGTGAGGGTCTGGGGCAGGCCAGGCCATCACTCTGGTGGCTGTCACCACCCAGGATCAGCTGGTTCTGCTTTGGGGCTGTGGCACATCACCGGGAGGGACCAGCAGGGTCTCCGACCCTCAGGGAGGGAGGGAACAGACCTTGCCAGGTGACCTGAGAACCGAGGGACCTCCAGAGTGTCTGGAAGCTCAGCAGCCGTGGTCAGAACACCCAGAAAATCTGATCTCCCTGATCTCCCTCCCCTGCAATCAGCCCGCAGCTCCCACCAGCTGAACTGGTGCTGGGGCAAAGACGAAATAATGCCCAGGCACAGGGCTGATGTTGTTCTGCTGCGTCCCTTCCTCCTGCTGCTGCTCCCAGCTGCTTCTGGAGCCCTCACCTGAATGGAGAGCACTCACCTGGGACGTGCAGGCAGCACCCCACAGCTGCAGATGGTAATTGTCCCCTGCGCCCAGGTCTGTGAGGGTGGAGCAGCCCCCAGGACGGTCCCTGTGGGGATCCCTGCCCCTGAGAGCAGTGCTGAGCTCCCCACAGGAGCAGCCCAGGGCACTCAGCTCTGCTGTGGCAGCGCTGGGGCAAACCCAGGGCAGAGCTGGGAACGGGGACAGGATCCACATCCTCTGCCTGGTGCCAAAACAGAGGAGCTGCAGCCCCACGCATGCACCTCCCAGCAGAGCCACATCTCTGCAGCTGCCTCTCCCGGTGGCTCTGGATGGCAGGGAGGGGCAGGAGCTGTCCCCAGCCCGTGTGCCCTGCCTGTGCCCTGTCCCCAGCAGCCCGGGCTGGTGGCCCTGCTGCCAGCGACAGGTCCGGCTGCAGCCACGGAGGAACAATGTGCTCCTACTGTATGGTACCAGATTGTACATCAAAACTATTATTTCCAACATCTCTGGCTTAATTGTAAAACTATAATACAAATGACATTGGGGGTTTGCTGGAGTTAAATTTTAATAGCAAGCCAGCGCCCTTTTAATGACATTTTATACATTTAAATTGGGCATGATCCCTTTGGGAACAGTAATTTTATTCATGGAGATTATGTCTAATTTGAATATAAAAACACCACTAAAAAGATATTGGATTTGCTATTTTTCACTTGCAGGAGCTCCGGAGTCCCATCTTCCCAACTGGCTGGGCTTTGGCGGATTGCAAACTCCAGGAAAGTGCGGGATGAGATCCACGCCAGCCCAGCCGCCCCTCTGCTGGCCTGGGCCGGCTGCGGGGGCTCTGAGGGCCGGCCCCCGCTCCCCGTGCACGGCTGCGGGGCCGAGGGGCAGCGCCCGGGATGGGGAGCCCAGGGGTGGCAGCTGCTCCTGCGCTGCTCCTCTGCTCCTCTCCCTGGCGCTGGGGCTGGCCAGAGCCTCCCAGCTCCAGCGCCAAGCTCCTGCGGCTCCTGTCAGGCTGGCGGGTGCCGCGGCGGGGTGCAGTCCCCCCGGAGGGCAGGGCAGGGTCTGCAGGGTCCGGGGGGTCCCAAGGGTCCGGAGGGTCTGGAGGGGCCCAAGGGCAGGGCAGGGTCTGCAGGGTCCGGGGGGTCCCAAGGGTCCGGAGGGTCCCAAGGGCAGGGCAGGGTCTGCAGGGTCCGGAGGGTCTGGAGGGTCCGGAGGGTCCCAAGGGTCCGGAGGGTCCCAAGGGTCTGGAGGGTCCGGAGGGTTTGGTGGGTCCCAAGGGTCCGGAGGGTCCCAAGGGTCCGGAGGGTCCCGAGGGTCCGCCTGGCGGGGGCTGTCGGCAGCAGGGTCACGGGCTGAGGGCTGGCAGCGCGGCTCTGCAGGGACTGTCACCCACCCAGGTGACCCTGCCCGTGCGCGGGGGACCCTCGGCTGGGGGTGCTTTGGAGAGCCGGGAACACCGGCACAGCCCCGGCACGGAGCACCGGGGCCGGGAACACCGGCACAGCCAGGGCACGGAGCACCGGGGCCGGGAACACCGGCACAGCCAGGGCACGGAGCGCCGGGGCCGGGAACACCGGCACAGCCCCGGCACGGAGCACCGGGGCCGGGCGGTGTCCGAGGGCCCGGGGCGGCTCTGCAGCGGCCGGCTCCTCGCCAGGAGGATGCCGAGCACGGGGCAGCCGGACGGAGTGACCCGTGCGGGCCCGGGGCAGCGGCTCCGGTGGCTCTGTCCGTGCGGGACCGGCAGGAGCGGGGCCGGGGCAGCGGCTCCGGTGGCTCTGTCCGTGCGGGACCGGCAGGAGCGGGGCCGGGGCAGCGGCTCCCGCGGCCCGGGGAGGGTCCGTGCCCGCCGTGTGCGGGACTGCGGGACACAGGGACCGGGCGGGCTGAGCCCCGCGCCCCGGAGCGGGGACACCGAGCGGAGCAGGGCCCCCCGGCTCCTCGGGGACCCCCGCGGGTGCGAGCAGGACCGCGGGGAGCGGGGCCGCAGCCCGGGCGAGTCCCCGGCGATAACGGCGCTGCCGGGCCCCGCACGGAGCGGCTGCCTCATCTCCGAGAGCGGATAAACTGTTTGGCCTTTGGACAAGATTATTTCTGTTCCGAACACGATTGTTATCACTTAATTGAAAATAATTATCCAATGCAAATTGGCTTCAAGTTGGCAGCCGAGCTGAGGAGATGGCGCCTTTCCAAGCTGTCCCGAGGAGAGCCGAGCGCGGTGGGCGGGCGAGGGGCCGGGGCTGTCCGCGGGGCTGAGCGGGGACACTGCGGGCAGCGTCCCTTTGCAGCACCTGCACGCCACGGGAAACAGCCGGGGCCGGCCTGCCCAGGGCTCTCCTCCCCTGGGGCCCTGAGGGTCGCGTTCCCGCAGCAGCGGCAGCGCAGTGCTGAGCCAGCGCTCCAGCCCTCAGCAGCTCGGACAGGACCGCGCCTGTGCCCGCCTGCACCCCGCATTTCGGCACAGAGGAGGTGCCTCGGTGGGGCTGCGGCACAGCCGGGCTGTCACCCCTCCGGAGAGCCCAGCAGGAGCAGCCCCAGGAGCCCTGACCCAAGCACGCAGGGCAGCCTCAGCTGGGCTTGTCCCCCTGGGCTGGACTCGGCTCCAGGGCGAGCTCAACCCAGCTCCGGCAGCTCCTGCGGCCACTCCGCCCTCGGCATCGCCTCTGCTCCCTCCTCCTCCTTTTCTGAGTGGATTTGGATCAGACAGGACCTTCCCAAAGGCACACAATGCCCTGCCGGTGCACAGCTACACCAGAGAACACCAGCTTTGCACAACAGTATTTCTATGATTTAACCAGACGGGCACAAGGTTAATTTAAAAAAAGCCCCAATGTTTAAATGCAGTTTCATCAGGAGAAGTGCAAAATGCCTCTGCAAGAATTTCTGGCAGGACTTCTCAAACCTTGCAAAGCACAATTAGACACAGTCAAATATTGCCCTGGTTAAAGACTATTAGTTTTCCTTACATTTGTCATGAATTAATTTTTTTCCTGCTGTATCAACAGTGTTTCCTTTATAAATACAACTGGCTCCTTTACATTGAAAAATTAAATTTGCTCTGATAATGAACTGAGGTGCTAATAATCATTTTGCAATGCAAAAAAAGTGCAATTACTGGCTGCTGTGCCCTGCGGTGCCACGGTCGGGTGTCAGTGACCCCGCTCTGCCCTTGTCACCCCAGCCCCCTCGAAGGTGCAGCAGGGCAGTGCCCATCCTCGCTGTGCCAGTGCCCACCTGGTGGGGTGATGAGCTCAGGTGTGCCTGGAGCAGCTCCTCAGTGACACGAGGTCTGCAGTGGAAGAGCTGTGGCTGCTTGGGTGGATAAATGCACTTGGAAGAGCTGTGGCTGCTTGGGTGGATAAATGCACTTGGAAGAGCTGTGGCTGCTTGGGTGGATAAATGCACTTGGAAGAGCCCCTGGAGCCCCCATCCCTCGTCTTGGCTCTCACACAGCGGGGCTGAGCCAGCCTGGGTCGGTGTCAGCACCGGGGGCTGCTGACGAAGGGTGGCCCTGTGGTTAGGTGATGGCCCCTGCACAGCAGCTGGACAGAGACTGGTGTTTTGAGACAGACTTCAGGGTAGGAACACCTCAAGGAAGAGCCAGACCCGTGCTATGTCACAAAGACACATCCAATTCCCCCCCCAGGTGTGCAAGGACACAGACACCTCAAATCACAGCACTCCTTCTTCCCTCAACCTCTCTGTGTAGTGGCTGCAGCAAATGATGGGCCCAGTACTCCCTTCTCCCCTCTTCACTCCTGGGACAGCTGCCCCCATTACCCAACAAGACTCTGACCTTCTGATCCACCCATCTTGTCTCCTGTGCAGTGCTGGGCCCGAGCTGCAGCCCTTTATTTATTCACACAATGTAGGTTTCCTCATGCTGCCTCACCAGTGCACATCAACTGCGACCTCGAGACACCGTCCTCTCCTGGGATGAGCATGTTTTCCAGTCCCAGGCATCTCTGGAGTGAGGGCTGACAGCTCCCCAAAGGAGGGGGAGAGCAGGCGGGAGGAGTGACAGGCTGAGGAGCACTGTGCTTTGCTGGGATGAAGCAGAGCTCCACGGAAGCAGCTCAGCCTGCCAGCTGCCAGGCCTGCTGCAGGATCCAACACAGCACTGCCCTTTCACAGCACCTGACCTCTGATATTGATGATGCTGGGAAATCCACCCCTCTTTGCCTTGTTCCTTGTCCTCTGCTCCTCACTGAACGTAAACAATCTCCTGCTGCTTTGTTCTCGTGCTGAACTCTCCAAGATCCCCCAGCTGCCCACAGAAGCCTCACAGGGTGAGCTGGGTGGCACTGGCTGCTGGACACGACCTGCTTTGCTCCGAGCTGCCAGCCACAGCTGCAGGCCCCAGTTTATGTCACAGCTGATTTACCCAGGTGCTTGCCAGCCAAAAGCCAGCCTTGTCCCTGTCCCTTTCCTCGCTGGTGGCACTATCCAGACCTGCCAGCTCTCCCCTGAATGCCCTGCTGGGTGCAGATTTCTGCCAAGCCTGACACTGGTCAGTCCTGGAGTTGATATCATTCCCTGCCAGGACCCAAACTCACCCTGCTCCATGCCCCAGGCTGGATTTGCCACTGCAGGATCTTGTTTCTTTTCCCACAGTGCCAGTGCTGCTGCCTGCCAGCTGGATCCTGGCCTGGGGCCTGGAGGATGCTCCCTCACCCAGATCCCTTCTGCTTCCAGGGCTGCTGCTTCCCTTTTTTCCCTTCCCATGGTCCTGAAAATCGTGCTTCCCCCATCATTTACTCTGTCCTGCAAGCAGCAGGCATCTCCCAGAGCAAGGGCCCTGTGGGGCTGGGTACCTGCAGGAGCTGCAGAGGCAGTTCCCCCACAGGCCACGCTGGTGGTGACAGCAGGTGACAGGCAGGAGCCACCGTGGGCAGCCAGACCTCGCGGGGGTGTGAGTCACTGTGCCTGAAGTGCCATCACCTTCCCAAGGCAGGCAGGCGCGCCCAGCAGCACCCAGCACTTGGAACGGCCCCCAGCAGTGCCAAGGTAAAATATTGCTGCCCGAGCCCCCTGAGCAGCAGGGGAAGAGGCTGGGACTGCCCCTGGCCTGGCTCCTGCTCTGCTGGCAGGGACCTGGAGCTCAGGGGGGCTCAGAGGAGCTCTGCCCTGCTGCACCTCTGGCACTGCACGGGGGTGATGCTCAGGCACCTCTGAGGTGCAGGAAATGCACTCAGCTCAAGACACCCCAGCTGGCCAGATGGCCAAAGCCACACGGGACACAGCCCTCCTCCTGTCTGCCCGGTTTGTGCTGGTTTGGCTGCTGCCCAGTGGTGACTTTTGCTCAAAGGAAACATGGGATCCAAAACCAGAAAGGGATGTACAGCTCAGCACCTGGGAAAAGAGCTGTCCATGTTAAAAACAAGCCTTTTCAGGGGTGGAATTAACATAGTAATTTTTCAATACAGCTAAAACTGATTTTCTTTTCAGTATCATCAGGAATTTTTCAATCAAGCAATAAATGAAGTTAAGCAAAGCTTATTTTTTGTTACCAAGGTCACACTGAGGCAAAGCTATAAAACAAGTCTGCAAATACTATGCAGGTGTATCTCACCAATACCTCTGAAACAGGATGACATGGCCACCAGAACACCTCTGCTCCCACTGCTGAGTTTGCTAAACAAAAACCTGATGAATTTAGGGAGTACTGGCATGGGATAACACTGGCATAGTGAGAGTCCTCAAATTTTTCTTGGGTGCCCATGTCCCTTTCCAGATACCCTTTCAGGGTATAAATGGTCTCTAATTTCAACACAGGACTGCTGCAGAGGGAGAGGAGCTGCACCTCAGGGACACTGCTGTCACCATCAGCTGCTCTCAGGGGAGCACATCACAGAGCAGCAGGGTACAGATATTTTCCTTTTCACAATAGTGGAGTATAAATGCATTTTTTGCTTTACTCTTGGCAGGGGTGATGCAGTTTCAGCTCAGGCAAGACAACATGATGCTGTTTTCAATTATGTTTGGAAAGCAAGGAAATGAGGAACAAACCCATTCTCTTCATATTTCTCACGTAAAGTTTTATTTGTGTTAATCCTTTGATAAAGCATTTTACTTTTACAAACCTTAAAACAACATGCTGAATTCCAGTGTACAAAAATAACTGTATTTAAAAAAAATTAAATTTTAGCACAGTGTGACTGGAACCAAGTGTGTTCTTCATACTCCACTCCTTTTTCCTCCAACACATTACAAGGAACAAGGACAGATTTAGTGTGAGATGTAAACTCTGTTCCAGGCCCAGCTGCTCATTCCTGCTCTGCTGAACAGCTGGTTAGGACAGAATGTATCCCCAAAAGTTGAGCCCTGAGGGCAAGGATTGGATGGCACTGCTCTGGAGAGTGAGGTGGGGGACTGCTGCATCCCAAAGCACAAAGCAGGGACTTGGCTGTCCCTTCCAGGGGGAGGGAAGTGCCCAGTGCCCTCCTGCTCTCTGGAGGGGACTGGTGGCTGAGGGGATGTGCTTTGTACCCACGTTCCTGCTTTCCACCCCGAGCACCCCTGACCCAAGTCTGCCTGGCCCCAAAGGTGCTGTGCTCCAACAGCACAGCCACATCTCAGTGCTGAACAAACAAAGCCTGCAAGCCCAGCGTGCCCCCACACCTCCAAGCAAAGGAAATAAACATACAGTGGTCCCCTGTGGCTGTGCAGATGGACAGGGGGTGATGTGCCCAGCATGCTGGGTCAGGACAGACTCCAATTTGTGTGCTAAGACAGGGACAGGAGTAAAGACAAGGCAGAGCCAGAGCAGGGAATGCCAGTGCTACCTGCCATCACCAGGATTTCTGTTTGGACTTCTTCTTCCGCTGCTTTATAAGGAATAGATTGTCCCTGCTGTCAGGACTGGCAATTTTCTGCTTTTTCCATTTCATCTTCCTTTTGGCACCTTCTGGGGGCTGCTGCACACACAGGGCCTTGCTGCCCGGGCGTGCTGGGAGCAGGCCCTTGCGGCGGGCCCTGCTGCCCTTGCAGCCCTGCTGCCTGCTCCCCCGGGGGAAGTCCTCGGGCTCCCCGTGGGTTTCAGCATCCTTCCTGTGCTTCCCCTCCTGGCCTTTCTTTGCCCGCTTCACCTTCAGCTTCTTCTGCTGCTCGCTGTTCCTGCTTTGCTTCCCCTGTGGTTCTTTCCAGAGTTTGCTCTTTTTCTTGTGGCTGGGCACCTCAAGCTGTTCTTCCTGCAATGGTGTTTCAGACTGTTCTGGCAGAAGGCCAGCTTCCTGCAGGTCTGGAAAGCAGAGTGGATTATTTCAATACCTAAAAACCCTAAAACTGGGCACCTGAGCCATCACACCTCTCCTCTGTTACGTATGAAGTTAGAATTTTTAGTTAGAAAATTTATCTCTGGCAGATTTCTTCACTGTGGGTTTTTCCTGTCATCAGGCTAGAATCTTAACAAATAGTGATTTAATCCTCTTTGTCCTATTTCATGGCATTTTTAATGTCAGCAGATTTTTCAGAATTAAAACATCTGACAATGCTCCCTGAGTGACTTTGACACAGTCAATTTCCATGATAGACACGGATGAGTAAAGTCACAAATCTTTTACTACCACCAGGCTACCTGTTCAAATCCACAGCTTTTCCCAACACATGAAAGTAATCCCAGCGTGTTTCTAAAAAGCACAAACACAGACCTGGAAGGGGGGAGGGATCTCCCAAAACACACTGTACCTGCCACCTTTCTCTTTAACCTGTTGGCTCTCCTCCTGATGTCGCACTCGTCATCGTAGTAGTAGACGAAGGGAGAAGTGGGGAACATGTTGCCCTGCATCCTCTTCTCTGAGCACTCCTGCAAAACACATCTCAGGTCACTGTGGGGGTGAGTGCTGCCCTCCTGGAGGTGAAACGGGCCAGGTCCTGCAGGTCCTGGCCTGTGCTTGTGGCATTTTCATGAGCAGCTCGTTGTCCCCCTGCACACACCGAGACCCAGGAGCAATCCCCGTCCCCTGCAGCCGCTGTGACACGCACAGAACAACCCCGAGGAGCAGCTGCAGGCCAGTGCTGACAGAGCTGCTGGGCACAGGGATGGGCAGGGCCCCAGCACTGAGCACACACCCGGCCCTCAGAGGCAAACAGGGCACCCGGGCTGCTGGGGCGAGGCTCCCTGCACAGGGACCTGCACACACCCCTGTGCCCTGGGTGACCCGTGCCCCTGCCAGGGCCTGGGGGGTCCTGGCAGGAGGCCAAAGGCACTCGGGGTTCTGATCTTAACCCATGGAGCACATTGCCAACTGTCTATGAAGAAGTACAAGTCACAAAGGTTTAAATGGAGTGATAATGAATCAATCACAGGGTGGAAAGTGGAATTTTGGGGATTTTACTACAGGGGTCTAGGAGGCAAGATGGAGGGATCTGGGTGTTGTCCTGTCTTTCTTCTTTCTTCTTCCCAGCCTCCATCTTCTGGGTGATGGTGGCACATTTGGATTGGTCTAGAGTACAAGCAGACAGTCTAACATTGGTGATAGGTATTGGGAAATAATGATAAATAAAGTACATGTAATTCATAGTATAAAATGGAGACACCAGCCCAGCTGTGGGCAGTGTGCCCTTGACAGACCTGCTAGACAGAACTCTGTGGGTCCAAAAAAGAATGTTTTGGTAAACAACCTTGTGAACCAGAGGTGAAGAATCCCAACTCTTTCTTTGACCATTGGGCTGGGAAAAAGGGACTCTCGGGGTCATCCTGACTGCAGGGAACCTGAGAGGGTGGCAGCCCCAAGGAAAGAGGGGAGCCAGAGCCTGCAGCAGCCAGGGCGGGTGCTGTCACCGTGTGCCACTCCCTCACGGGGACAAACCACAGGCAAACCCTGCAGCAGGCTGCCGAGCACGCCTCAGAGTGCAGGGAACAGAAAGAGGAAAAAGAAGAGCAGGAGAGCCCTGAACAGACAGCTGAGGTGAGGAAGGGCTGACTCTGGCATCACGTGCATGCCAGCCTGTTTCCCAAACACCTGGAACAGGAATGTAAGTTTTCCAATGCTGTGCACACAGTTTCATCCATGTCTTGAGAGCCAGGCTAACAGGAACACTTCCTATGATTCTGTCTTTTATCTGGGTACCATGATACTGGCAGGTGCTTTATTCTCCTTTATCCTCCTTGCAAATTGCCTGTTACCTGCTGTGCTCTGCTTCATCATCTTTCTCTCCTTAGATACTGCTGAGATCACAGAAACGCAGAATCCAACAATGGCTTGGCTTGGTAGGGACCTTAAAGCTGGTCCCATCCCACCCCAGCCATGGCAGTCACCTTTCACTGCCCCAGGTGCTCCAGCCCCAGTGCCCAGCCTGGCCTTGGGCACTGCCAGGGATCCAGGGGCAGCCCCAGCTGTGCCAGGGCCTGCCCACCCTGCCAGGGAGCAATTCCTTCCTGACAGCTAGTCTCACTCCACTCTCCATCACTGTGAAGCTGTTCTAGTGGCATCTGAGCCTCACCAATCTCCAGGAGCTGTCAGGAGCTTTGGCTCACATGATGTCTGCACTGTGGGACCAGCAGCTTTCCTGCACGTGCTGCTGCTGCCTCTCAGTGCCACCCTGGCAACCCCTGTCCCTGCCTGCTCCTCTCTCCTTCCAGAGGCACAGCGGATCAGAGATGCGTTTTTGATGTATTCTGCATTTCTCAGCTTATTTTTGGCATTTGCTTGGCTGAAATTGAGTGAAGAATCACTTTTCCTGCAAGTGTTTTGCCTGTTTTTGGGAACAGTGTGCACATGGGAAGATCTGGTGTCTCTGTCCTCTGGTGCTGCTATTGGGTTTTCCCCTTTAATTCAGTCCTTGCTCAGGCTGTTTCTGCTCCTTGTACACTACTACAGACACTTTCTTATCTTCCTTAACTTTGACAGACAGAAAATGTCCACGGGTTGCTTTCCTCCCTTTCTGATTTTGTACAGTTCAATCTGTTTTCTACCAGTTCAAATTGGCTTTCCACCAGTTTTCAAACTGGTTTTCTACCAGTTTCAATCTAAGTATTTACCATCAGCTATAGTAAATACTATACTAATATAGTATATATAATCAGCTACAATATACACATAATTTCTAAATATTTTTACATCAGCCTTAATAATGACTTCAATAATAGATTTACAGCATCCCTAACAATTACTCATTAATTTTACAGCAGCCTTACTTGTATCCATGTGTGTCTGTCTTCCTCCAGTGCCATTTTTTGGACAGTTTAATAAAAAGTCAACTAAACTAAAGGCCCAAGCTTTTACCAAAACATACTGGATAGTTGAAGGGGCTGACACACAAGAGCAGGCAGAAGGGAACAGAGGAATATGCTGGCAATTTGCTGTTTCTAAGCCACAGGAAAAAATAAGCTAAACCTATCCAATGCAGGATTAACATTAATTTTCTAGAATATTTGTGGCTTGGCTTGGGCTCCTGCATTTATTCCATAAAAGAAAAAACCCTGTTTCTTGTTCTGTGTTGGTAATTGCAGGTACAGAGCTGAACTTGCTATGATAGGCACTGGAAAAGGTGATAAATATCATAAAAATACCCTGGAAGATGCAGCCACATTTCCTGGTTTTACTGAAGCCACTTAAGGCTCATGCTGTCTCCTTTACCAGGCTGCACCTTACAGAAGGATAAGGCCAAACTTAGGTCAGATGTTGAACGTAACTAGGAAACTACAAATAGGGATGATCACAAGCAGGCAGAAATGGGAGATTCCCAAAACAGCACTCAGACAGCTGGGCTGAGCGTGGTGAAAAACCTGACGTGATGTGGAATGTGGGAAAAAAAGAAAGGGGGGAAGAAAGCTGTATTCAGAAACCACTTTCCAATGAACGTTCTCTCTCCCAGGCAGCCTCAAACGAAGCTGCCAAGGAGAGACAGCAACTGCTGCCTGCGTCCCCATCTCCGGATCAGAGGGTGAGCGCCCTTTGCGCCCTGGCTGCGGCGGGTGCGGTCACACCGCTCCCGTCTCACACAGCAGCCTGGCTCCTGTGGATTTCCAGCCAGAGGTGCAGCCCTGGCAGGGAGTGCCCAGACTTACGTATCCGAGGTGTCCCTGGCGGGAGCAGTTGTAGCAGTACACGGACACCGCGCGCTCCGCGGGCGCGCCCGCCGCCTTGATGGGCCCCGGCTTCGTCTGCAAGAGGGAAACGGGCAAGTCAGCTCCGGTGCTGCTCTCAATGCTGAATTAAAAATAAATTAAAATTACAGAAATATAATTTTATTAAGCTTAGATCAATACGCTCCTGCTCGCTGCTGGAATATTAAGTTTGGAGAAGCAGCAACAGGCTGACGCTGCTGTAATTTTGCAGAGCGAGGCTCAGCCTGAGCATCACAAATGAGGTGGGAAGAGGCATCGCTGCCATCCTGCCCACCAGGCCTGAATGCAAACTGCTGATTTATCTCTCCCCTCCTCTCTCGGGGGCTGTCAGATGCAGCTGGGGAGGCACAGTGCCACGCCACAGGGAGAATGGCAGTCCCATGTTCCACAGCACAGACATGGTGCCACAGCCCACGGCGTGGGCAGGCACCAGGGCTAACAAGAGATGCAGGAATCCTGGCCCAAAAGCAGTGGGGCTTAGGAGCCACCTTATTGAACTCTGTGTTTCCTTCTCTCTGGGGCTAAAGGAGCATGGAAAAGTGGCCCTGATTTCACAGAAAATTGCAGTATTTGGCAAAGCTCATTGCAGGAATGGCTCCTTTCTTTAAATGTGTATTGCCACGCTCCTGTGCTGTGGGAGCCACTGTGCTCTCAGTCGGAGCCTCCAGAAGAATGACAGCAGTGTTTGTAAAATAGGCAGCAACAAGAAGAACCTTCCAGTGCTGTTCTTTGTGAATCTGATCACACTTGCAGTGTCACCTTATGGTGAACTCCCCAGCCCTGGGTTTAAATGTGTGTTTCAGAGTCATGTTCCTTAGGTCACACCCACGCACCAGGAGGGGCCTGAGGGAAGACTAAGAAGAGTGACACATCCAACAGCGATTTGTGACAAAAGGTGGGCAAACAGGGAAAGGGAAAACCGACCACCTATAAAGCAATCTGAGTATTTCTCATCCATGTCTCACAGCAAGAGCTCTCCAGCTAACAGCAGTGTGTAAGTGACACACTAAGCTGGCTCAGTTTTTCAGGTATTCTTTTATCATAAAAGTATATAGAAGAGACAAGGAAATAAAAAACAACAAACTGAAATGCAAGCCCTTGTGTAGTCCCCTTGGGGAAAAATCTGTCTGGTTTGTTTAGTGGATCAATCACCATTATTGTGGTTGGATTTCAGCATGACGAGTGTCCCCAGAAATGCCCTCTGCCTTGCACAGGGCTCCTGAGGAGCAGCATAACCCTGCAAACCCCTCCTTCCTGTGCCTTCCCAGTGCAGAGCCTTGCCTGTACTGCGCTCCTCTCGAGGGTGATGCCACTGGGGAGCACACGGGGACTCTGCCAGCCCTGCCAGCGGAACGCGAGCGCGGAGCAGCGTGGCTCTGCTCTGCCTCCTGCCAGCTGGGCAGCACAGGGAGCACGAATCCCTCTGGGAACAAACCATCGACTGCTCGGGTGCTGCCAAGCGCAGGGCGATGGCAGCATGCAGGTACCAACCCCAGGCATTATTTCCGACACGTGATCCTTCACATTCCAAGATGCCGTGCGCTGAAATCGAAGAGCCTGACACCTTCACCCACAGAATGCCATCCTCCAACGACAAGACTCATGGTTTTGGCCATCATTAGTGTTCTAAAGGTCAGAATTTTGCATTTCTGGGTGCAAAATTTGCACCCAGTTCTCACCACTTCTTACAGGACAGATAAACTCCTGGAGCAGCAGCTCTGCAGTGGCCTTGTCCTCCCGTGGGCCCCCACACCAAAAGCTGGGCACCAGCAGCCGGGGGGCTCCTCAGCCCTTGGGGCTTACCCACATCCCACAGCCCACCCTCCCCTCCCAGGGCAGCCCCCTGCCCTGCTTGCTTTTATTCAGTTAACGCAAAAGGTCACATTTAAGGAAAAAATTTCACTGAACGCTTGCGGGTCAGATTGCAACTCTACAGAACTTTACTCTTCTCCCAAGCCAACCAAAAAGAAAACCTGCATGCTATAAACCCTCTGTTTTCTTATTATTTAGGACTTAAAAAAGCATCTAAGGATTCAGCCATATGGGTACAAAATAAACTATTCATCAACACAGCTTCTTTATGTTATAGGGTTTTTTTTGGTTAAAAACATTTAAATAATCTATATTTGTAGGGTGATATCTTGGAGATTACTTCACTATCAATATATAGAAGTAATAACCTGGTAGATAGCATTACCTATGAAAGGTCCATCCCATCTGCTATTCTTGCTGAAAGCTTTTCATGCACCAGTAAACTCAGTAAATATCAGAAGATAAAGCATAAGCCTACCACGCCATGGATTTACTCCTAATGTCTCCTCAAAGTGCAGCCTGATGCAACGATTACAAATGATTTTTCTTCTAATGTCATTTTACATAACCCTTTTTTCTGCATGAGTAGTTAGTGCAGAATGAATGAATGAATGCCATTAAAACAGTTAATCATTATCTGGGACACTGGCCTTCCTCCCTTCTGAACCAGGAATCTCCATGACAAAGGCCAAGAGATCAAAATGCCAGGGCTGCCTCTCTGGCCTATTTCTGACAGTAATTTTTTATGCAAATGGCCCTGCTGGGCAGCTCCCCCGGTGACCTTGAGCTCCCCTTATCTGCACTGACTTTGATCCGACCGGGGCTCCCTTTTACAAAGCTCACTGCTACTTAGGATCTGCAATCTGGCTAAATCTCACTAATTAAGGAGAATCATCTGACCTCTATTTTTGCGTGTTTCCCTGCTCTCCTGCTTTGTGCTGCGTGGGCATTGCTGCTGGGGGGGACCAGAGGCCAGACCCCTTTGTGCAACCCCAAGTGCCCCCGTTGGGCCAAGGCACCTCTGCAGGCCGTGCCAGAACCAGCGCAGGACAGTGTGACGTGTGGCGTGACATGGCACTGACATGGCTGTGACATGTGGTCTAACATGCAGCCTGTGCAGAGTGTGATGTGTGACGTGGGCTGTGACATGGCTGTGACATGTGGTCTGACATGCAGCATGTGCAGAGTGTGATGTGTGACGTGTGGTGTGACATGGCTGTGACATGGGCTGTGACATGGCTGTGACATGCAGCATGTGCAGAGTGTGACATGTGACATGTGGTGTGACATGGGCTGTGACATGCAGCATGTGACGTGTGTTGTGACAATGGGCTGTGACATGGGCTGTGACGTGCAGTATGTGCAGGGTGTGATGTGTGATGTGTGGTAGGCTGTGACGTGTGCTGTGACGTGTGCTGTGACATGGGCTGTGACATGGGCTGTGACGTGTGCTGTGATGTGTGCTGTGACATGGGCTGTGACGTGTGCTGTGACGGGCTGTGACACGGGCTGTGACGTGTGCTGTGACATGGGCTGTGACGTGTGCTGTGACACGGGCTGTGACATGGGCTGTGATGTGTGCTGTGACATGGGCTGTGACGTGTGCTGTGACGTGTGCTGTGACATGGGCTGTGACACGGGCTGTGACGTGTGCTGTGACATGCAGTGGCAGCCAGGCCCCACCTGTGCAGGGCGAGCTCTTGCACGCGCTGGACCCAAACCTTTCCGCCCCACTCCTGCCCCGGTGAACCCCACTGTGACAAACAAATCCCCCTCAGATGGGCTCCCAGAGCCAAGGCCACTGCCCATGAAGCCACCAGCCTGCCCCTGCTGGATGAACGCCCTTCACTGCTGGGCTGCTCCTTGCTGCCCACATCCAACTCACTGTCCACAACTCTGAGAATGGGAGGGAGGAATTTTGCTCTTCCCACCACTTTGTCCACCATGGGCTGACTCTGGGAGTGAAACCCATCGTCAGCAATGTTTCACCATTCCCTGAGCCACTGAAAGAGAATCATGGAGCGAATCACCGTGCTGTGGCTGCAGGCTGGAGCTGGGCACAGAAAAGGTCAGGGCAGCTCTATCACAGAAAAATATACATTTACTTTCCCCTAGAAACTATCATAATCTACTGGCATGCCAGCTGAAACAATGGCAGGTTAGCATCATTCCCTTATATTCCAAATTGCCAATATAAGGTATCATGTAATATTGTAATTATACCCAGGGTTTTTGTTGTTGTTATTTTCTTTAACCGTGTCATGCACCCAGTAGACTTGCATTCCATTGGGTAATTCCTTAATTAGGCAGATTTTTGAAACAAGTATTATGTACACAACAGACCGGAACGTCTCCTTTGGAGTCTTCCCAGTCTATCAGGTGATTGCATCATTAAGCCACACATGCTACGTAGTAAAAATCCTTATGAAAATTCATGAAAGATACACACTGAGCCTGGTGCATGCTAATAAACAAGAAACATACAAATTTAGTATTTTGACTTTTAATCCCCCTAAACTCCAAACAATTACAAATGAAATAATTTCTTCGCTGAATTTCATTTCTTTTTTTCACCTATCTAATAAAACCTTTCTCTTCCCACATGAGTTGTGGAGGTCTAACCTGAGCCTCTTCCCACAAATTCCACTTTATTATATGTGCTTATGACATTTGGACATCACCAAAACAGAGTGAAATAATCAAGAAAAAAGTGATCTCACTTATCTTTTAGGGCTTTTTTTTTATTTTCTTTCTTTTTTTTTCCCCCTTTCTTTTTTTAAGCCATGATACACATTAAATTACCAGTTAATTAATCAAATTTTTTTTGACTGTACAGTCTGGGAAACCAAAACCTTTCCCAGAGGAAGAAATTTAACTTGCCCGGTCCACAGTACGAGCACTGTGAAGTGATCTCTTTCTACAGAAATAAGACATTTCTACAATGCATTTTAAAGAGATGCAAATAGCATCTACAATTGACTGTGTGAAAACGCTAAAGGAAGAGACAAAACGTACAGTATTATATAGTTGAAATAAATGAATGCAATCTTTTAATACTCTCACAAGCAGAAGGGAAAACCCTAAAATATTAATTCAAAAAGTCTTCTCTAAGAAACGGACAAAAACCCCTCAAGTTCACAGAGAAAATGAATGTATGCAAGATAGTGAGGATAACAACAATACAATCCCTGAATGCCTCAAAATCTTCATGGTTTAAAAGGCATCCCAATTTTCTCCAAAGGTGGTGGCATCTCTCTAGCCGTCCATGGCTAATTTTACAGGGAATGCAAAACGCTATTTAAAAACGATGGCGCATTAAACTCTAACTGTTCCTGATGTGGCTCTCAAACTACAAACCTATCTCCCCCTCTATTTTAATTTTAAAGTAAGTTAGCAAACACTTCGTTCCTAATCCCTGGGGACTATCTGTATGGTGACACAAATGCACAAATTTATGACAGTAACATAAATGCTCCTCCGAAGTAATGTGCAACATTAAGTGAAATCGTTTCCTGGAAAGATATTATAGGTATCTATATTTTATTTGCCATCTTAAACATATCTGGGTCTTTATGACCTTATTTTTAAAATGTATTTCCTTTTTACATTTCCTGGTGCAAATGGACTGCATAAATAAGCAATGTGCTATGAGGCTTCAGACTAGCCGATAAACCCTTTCAATTTTCATGCCAGCTTCTTCTTTTGTAATTCAAATCTGGCTGAAAACTGGCAGCTCTGAAAACTGAAACAAGCACTGCCACAAATACCTTGTAATGCTATCGACCTTGTCTGCCCATGCAGTGAGAAAGGGGGATGCATATGTGTCTGCAGTCATCCAGATAACACAACTCATTTTTTTGGGGGGATAACAGAAGCTGGACCCGAACCGCGCACCCAAAGCAGTCATTACCAGGCAGGCTGGAGAATAAGTCTCTTCAAAATACACAGCGCATTTAAAAACCATATACAGGGCTCAGCCACTGCTTTCATTACCAATTTTAATTTAGCTCCTTCAGTTTGCTAGCCAGATAAACTCTTTAGTGCTGTTTTTTAATCTATTTGCCACATTTTATGTTTAAGATTATAGTAATATGGGACAGGAGAAGGAATCACTTTCGGAGGAAATAAAGAAATAGATCCGCTTATCGGCGCCCATCAGAAAGTTCATTAATCAGCCGGGCTTTGTGCCCCCTAAATTGAAAGGTTAAATAATCCTCTCAGGAATATTTCTCGGCACCGCCGCCAATTGTCCGGAGAGAAGCTGCCATTCACCGTGCTCCAGATCGGTGACAGGGTATTTTACCACCGTTTGGGCCCCAAACAATGACGGACAAATGGCCTGGCTCACAAAGAAACCTTTTAGTACACGGATGGAGAAAGGACCACAAGCTTTGAAGTGGGGTGGGGGAGGTGGGGAGAGACTGTGTGGAGAAGGAGGAGGAGGAGGAGGAGAAGGAGGTGGAGGAGGAAGAGGAGGAGACTCATGCACTGGGACATGTATATTTTATCTGAATGTTTATTAGGGGATTGGCCAAATGTTTATATATATTGCTATATATCTATATATCGATGTATCTGCCAGGGCATGGCACCGGCTGCCCCCACGCTGAGCATATGCATAGTTACACATACATTTATACATTAATCTGAAAACAAACATTTGCAAAGCCTGTAAAATCAGAGGATGAACAGAACTAAAGCACAGTCATATTTATTAGCTAATACACGGGGGAGCCTGACAAACCCCAAGGTTTTAATTTTTACTGTCATTCTGGATGAGTTACAGCTTCCTTTCTCTCACTTTAATCTTTATGTCATCTACTGATCATCCCTCACCCTTGCACAAAAAAGGAGGCAGTGCCACGTCTGAATAAGTTTCTTAGGGGAGCACTCTTAATAGGTATTTCTCGATAATGGACTCTTAATAAATATTTTTTTGGAAGTGGCTTCTAGTCACAGCTGAAATGGAAGTAAACATGGGAAAAACTTTCAGTTCTGCTGAAGAACATGAGATGCCATGTGACCGGTGCATCAGTTTGCTAGAAGTGAGTTTTGGGGTACATTTTAAATAGATAATAATTGAACCTTTTCCATTTACACTCCCCAGCAGCTCGGCTTCAGCATCCTTCACTAACAGACAATTTCACAGAAGCACTTTCCTTACATTACCAACATGCCACCTGCACGTGTTAATGTTTATCCATTTTCTCATAATTTTTTCATGTGCTCTCCATTAAAGAGCATCATATATATTCAGGAATAGCAGTTATTTGCACCTAGACTCATGACGAGTGACATTCATCCCAAATATGTCCTTGCTGAAATGTGTGACAGCTTGTACACAACCACTGACTAACAAAAGCTTCTCCATCTCCTTTTTGCACGCCTGTTTTTAAACATTGTTTTCAATTCCATGCAGTTTTTACTGTAATGTGACTTGGGACTTCCTGAGTAGTATACAGCATCTAAAAATGGGTCAGAGCCCATCAGGGTTCTGCTCTCGCACACCATGTAAATATGCTGTTGACCAAAACAGTTTCCTCCAGATCAACTTTTGAGTGTCTCACTGCTATAATTTTTCCTCTCTTTCCTTCCTGAGGCCACCATCAGAAAATCAGAATGAATTTAACCAGCTCTCATCTGGCACCAAAAGAGACAGAAACTGGGTATCTCATTCAAATCCAGGGCAATTAATTTTAAAGGAGAGATATTTCAGGGTTATTGCACAGTCCACAGAAACCCTCCAGTGTCTGTGCTCCTGCACAGGTGCTCATCGCCCCATTTTTTAAGTGCCAAAATAAGTTATAAAAATTCATTAGAAACATATTTAACTGCATAGTCAAGAAACAACACAAAAACACTTTCTGTTGGCTACAAGGTGAGCAGACACTACAGGTGGAGAAACGGCAAGCTTGAGGGGAGCAAAAAGAAAAACAGGGAAAGAAAAAGAAGGCACTTTTGGACACAGCTGTAAGAAACTCTGAACCAAGCAGTGACTGTCCTTCCCTTGTGAGTTCCTCACCTGCTCTGGTGTAAAAACAGCTCCTGTTGCTCAGCAGTGGCCACCCCACACCGGGCAGCACTGCCACCACGCCACGCTGCCCTGTGGAGACACCAGGAGCAGGGAAAGGGGCCCTGGCAGCCCAACGCAGGCTGCAGCGCCCGTTCCTTCACGGGGGGCTTCCCTGCCCATCGCAGAGTCGCTGTCACGCTGCTGGGGCTTGTGTGTCAAAGGGCAATTTAACCCAAATTCAGCACTACAAAGTGAGTCCAAACCGAAGGCCCAGCTTGGCTGCCCGGCAGCCAAAAACTCCAGGTGGGATGCCTCCCTGTGCAGCCCTTGGTGGGTGGCAGAGTGTGTGCACACACCGCACCCACACACACTTCTGGGGCTCCTCTGCCCGTGGCTCCGTGCTCCTCGCCACGCCCTGCGGGCCCCGGCCCCTGTCATTCCCTGTACACTTGGTTCTCCAAGACCTGAAATCAAAATCAGGGTAATTCTGTCACGGGGATAGAAACTTTTCTATACACATGACAGGACCTAACAAGATGTATTAACATCATTGACATGATAGACCCTCTCGGAATTAAATCAGTGAATGTTTTTAGGGAACCCTAATCCGTAGATTATTAACATGATCGAGCATAACTTGAGGAAGTTACTGTCTCACCAGCACGAGCTCTGGGCTGCTGCGACACACGAATCACCAGCGAGATGAACCACGCAGTGCAAGCAGATTTACTGCCTTTTCCTACTTCTTCCACTTTGCAACACGAAAATGCACAAAAATCCATTTTATGGCATTTATGTGTATTATGTGCAACTGGTTTTTTTTCACATTTTAAATTGTCTGTTAAATTTGCAGATGATTTTTGGCTTCCTACAGAATTTTGAGACTGGTTCAGAGGTCTAACAAAACTTAAGAAAGATATCAAGTTTGGAGAAAATCTGGAGAAAATCTCAGAATGTAGGAACTTTAATATCAATATTTATACATAGCACTGACTGCAGAAAGAGGGCAAGGAATTATTTTTTTCTCAAATGTTTTAAAAATGCATTGGAAACCTCATTTCAGATTGAAAATTCTATCTTCCTTATTTAGATAGTTAATACTTGAAATAATGATAATAATGTAAATGCTTGCCTAAGTTTGCCTTTTCAGATGAAAGGAAAGAAAGGTGAAATTTTTAAACTGAATTTGTAAGCATTAAAGAAAAAATAATCTTAATCCTTTCCCTGAAGAGAACTGCAGTTGAGTATATGAAGGGGAAATATTTCAGCAGCAAACCTTCCCTGATTATTCTCTTTGATTAATTACCCACTCACCCAGCAGCTTTGGTGCATCACAAAAATAACCCAAACCCCTCTGGTTTTGGGTGTGCAGGGCTGGAGGGACATACGCCACCAAATGTCATGTACTGCACAAAGAATGTCCGAGGCACGCGAGAGGTAGCTAACCAGAGATTTAAAACAGTAAAATACATTAATTTCTGTCCTCTGCCCTTCTCCATTTCCCTTTCACAGTGAAAGACAGTGCTTTTGCAGCAAACAGGGCCCTTGACACCACCTCAACACCCGTGCCAGGGCCGGGGTTCTCCAAGAACCACAGCGACGTCATCTGGAACCCCAAAATCACAGAGATGTTCAGCCAGCTCTATTCTGCTCTCTCCCCATTTCCAGACTGCTTCCAGAAATATACAGACATACAATTTTTGGTCAAGATCTAATCTCTCTTTAACCCTCAGTTTTAAAGCAGCTTTTATTTTGTTTTCTGGGGAGCAGGTGCAAGAGCACGGGACAGATAAGTCAGAGAAGCAGGACACTTCCTACCATGGGTACTACCTGGTGAAGGTGAGGGGCAGGTGGTACCCGTGC
Organism: Pyrgilauda ruficollis; assembly: GCF_017590135.1. Taxonomy (NCBI): domain Eukaryota; kingdom Metazoa; phylum Chordata; class Aves; order Passeriformes; family Passeridae; genus Pyrgilauda; species Pyrgilauda ruficollis. The sequence goes on from NW_024515209.1 coordinate 1,482,576, forward strand.
TGCTGGAAGGTTCTGCATCCCACCCAAAACGTTCACTCAGGTCCTTACAGAAGATTTATACAGGGTTATTACAGCTACTTATTTTCCCCATCATCATTTAAATACACATCTCAAACAAAAATTGGGAAAGAACTTTTAGGTAGCATTTGTACTGAAAAGCTATAGCATGTGCTTTGAATTCAGAAACCTAACAGTTATTTCAGGACCTCAAACTGTCTTTGTTTTCTGGAAAGAAAAAAAAAAAAAACCCAAAAAAACACCAAAACAAATAAACCCCAAAAAACCTATCAGAAAGAATATCTTTTGTGAAACATGATTCCTTTGCAATAGAAAAAGATTTGGGGTTTAGGTTTCTGATAGCCTCAAAAAATATCTGAAACTTGAAAGAGAGTGGCAACTCAGCAAATTACAATTAGTAGGGGAAAATAAACTGTCAAATCACTTTGCCCAGCACACCGACCTCCTCTGACCTGCTGGCTTTCTCCAGGAGAGCTGTGCAGGGTTGGCAGTGTGTCAGCAGCATCCCTGAACTGAAAACCACTTGCAAGACGGGTCAGGTTTGGACATGAGAGAGTTTAAAACCAAAATATCTGCTGGCCAAGCTCTGCCCCAGCTCCTCCTCTGGCTGTCGGGGCAAGCAACCTCTCAAAGGGCAGGAAATCCTCACACAGCCAAGCACCTCCCAAGCAGGGATGTGGACACCATCATGTTTCAGGTGCTCATGTGCCCAAAACTCACAAGAGCCAGAGTCATCTTTACCCTAAATCCATAAGCCTGAGAATTCTGAGCTGCCTTCCCTGTAAAATATCCTGCTGAATGGATACTGAAGCAATGGTACATGAGGGCCCACTCTGAGATTCCAACATATGAGAAATACATTTCACAAACAGACTTCATTTTTTTCCCCCCAGAGCTGCTAGAAATAGCCTTGACACACCTGGAGAGGAACTGGCCAGGCGCTGAGGCATTCCAGAGGAGCGTGCTGGCCGCTCCGTGTGGCTTTGTGTCATGGCCAGTGGAGCCAGCCCTGCGGCCATGCCACAGCCACAGCTGCAAGGAACCCGGGCATTACCTCCTCCCCAAAACACTCCTCAACCCAGCCCTTCCCTCACCGCTCAACACCTCAAAAATCTATGGAAACCAAATGTCCTGCCTCTCTCTGTCTCAAGCCTAAATATTTTTTTGCCAGGGTTGTATTATTTTTTATTTTTCCTTTCTGGAAGTCACACTGTAACAGAGAGAAATTGACTTCCAGGGATATGGCTTACATTTTCACTTCAGAAAAGAAGTAGCAGGCCACGAGGAATTTTAATCATGCACACAAAGAAATCTGAGTGCAACATTCAAACACAAAAGATGCATGTCCCTTCGTGTCCTTCATACACAGGGCCAAATCAGCCAGTTCCTGCTTCACCTTCCTTTTATGTAAGCGGATTAAAAGTAAGATTAACAAACTGTCAAAAAGTGTGTTAAATGATAGCTTCTGCTCATTAAAAATTCTGATGGTTCTAAAAGCTCTGTTGGTGGCCATCTTGCTCTGGGAGATTTCACACAGACGAGGCTGGTGAAGGCAGGGCACAGGGGATGGAGTCAGCGTGGCTGGCTGCAGCGGCACCAGGGCAGGAAGGGGTTACTAGGAATGAGACATCCCTGCAGAAAGAAAACCCTCCGTCCCAGTGAGATTTATGTTTTAACACACACATCAACCGCAAGAAACACCTCAGGAAAATAAAAAACTTGCTCTGCCCATTCTAGGGACAGATTTCTTTACCTAGTTGTTATTTACTGGAGAAGATTCTAACACTTGCACAGTTCATTCCTGTTTGACTGTGGTGTCTTTGTCCCTTCCTGCATGGCACAAGCCAGTCTGACAATAAGATGTGGTGAGGTTTGCATCTGACACCGAAACACGCCGAGCACCGTGCAGCGGCTGCCTGCCCTACCAGCACTGCCATCCACACGCTGGGGCCTCACGCCACAAGTGCAACCTCACACCCAGAGCAAAACACGCTCTCTGGGCACTGAAGAGAAACAAATTTCCTTTTTCTCCAGCGATGTCATCTGCTGAGTGGACACTACCACTAGCAGCAGCTTCAGCAGGCCGCTCAGGCCACAAAGGCCCCACAGCCCGCGGGATGGGGCTGAGGCCGCAGCCGCTGGTCAGCGCGGGCAGCCCGGCCCATGGCGCTGGTCAGCGCAGGCCGCAGCCGCTGGGCAGTGCAGGCCGAAGCCGCTGGTCAGCACAGGCAGCCCGGCCCATGGCGCTGGTCAGCGCAGGCTGCAGCCGCTGGTCAGCGCGGGCAGCCCAGCCCACGGCGCTGGCCAGCCCAGCCCATGGCACTGGTCAGCACAGGCAGCCCGGCCCACGGCGCTGGCGAGGAATTTTAATCATGCACACAAAGAAATCTGAGTGCAACATTCAAACACAAAAGATGCATGTCCCTTCGTGTCCTTCATACACAGGGCCAAATCAGCCAGTTCCTGCTTCACCTTCCTTTTATGTAAGCGGATTAAAAGTAAGATTAACAAACTGTCAAAAAGTGTGTTAAATGATAGCTTCTGCTCATTAAAAATTCTGATGGTTCTAAAAGCTCTGTTGGTGGCCATCTTGCTCTGGGAGATTTCACACAGACGAGGCTGGTGAAGGCAGGGCACAGGGGATGGAGTCAGCGTGGCTGGCTGCAGCGGCACCAGGGCAGGAAGGGGTTACTAGGAATGAGACATCCCTGCAGAAAGAAAACCCTCCGTCCCAGTGAGATTTATGTTTTAACACACACATCAACCGCAAGAAACACCTCAGGAAAATAAAAAACTTGCTCTGCCCATTCTAGGGACAGATTTCTTTACCTAGTTGTTATTTACTGGAGAAGATTCTAACACTTGCACAGTTCATTCCTGTTTGACTGTGGTGTCTTTGTCCCTTCCTGCATGGCACAAGCCAGTCTGACAATAAGATGTGGTGAGGTTTGCATCTGACACCGAAACACGCCGAGCACCGTGCAGCGGCTGCCTGCCCTACCAGCACTGCCATCCACACGCTGGGGCCTCACGCCACAAGTGCAACCTCACACCCAGAGCAAAACACGCTCTCTGGGCACTGAAGAGAAACAAATTTCCTTTTTCTCCAGCGATGTCATCTGCTGAGTGGACACTACCACTAGCAGCAGCTTCAGCAGGCCGCTCAGGCCACAAAGGCCCCACAGCCCGCGGGATGGGGCTGAGGCCGCAGCCGCTGGTCAGCGCGGGCAGCCCGGCCCATGGCGCTGGTCAGCGCAGGCCGCAGCCGCTGGGCAGTGCAGGCCGAAGCCGCTGGTCAGCACAGGCAGCCCGGCCCATGGCGCTGGTCAGCGCAGGCTGCAGCCGCTGGTCAGCGCGGGCAGCCCAGCCCACGGCGCTGGCCAGCCCAGCCCATGGCACTGGTCAGCACAGGCAGCCCGGCCCACGGCGCTGGTCAGCGCAGGCCGCAGCTGCTGGTCAGCCCAGGCCGAAGCCACTGGGCAGCACGGGCAGCCCGGCCCATGGCACTGGTCAGCACGGGCAGCCTGGCCCACGGCGCTGGTCAGCGCAGGCCGCAGCTGCTGGTCAGTGCAGGCCGCAGCTTCTGGTCAGCCCAGGCCGAAGCCACTGGTCAGCACGGGCAGCCTGGCCCACGGCGCTGGTCAGCGCAGGCCACAGCCGCTGGTCAGTGCAGGCCGCAGCCGCTGGGCAGCCAGGCCCGCCCGGCCCATGGCACTGGTCAGCACGGGCAGCATGGCCCATGGCGCTGGCCAGCCCAGCCCATGGCACTGGTCAGCACGGGCAGCGCGGCCCACGGCGCTCCCCGGACGGCCACCACAGAGCCCCGGGCTGCCCACGGCAGCAGCAGAGGGGACACGGGCTGTCCATGCGGAATGTGACCCCCGGCGCTGCCCCTCGGCAGCCCGGGCCCGCTGAGGACAGCAGCTGCACAGGCTAGGTGCACGGGCAGCAGGTCAAACTTGAAGGGAAATGTTGTGTTTTTTAAAGGATAAACTGCAAAACTGAAACAAACAAAAGAAAATCATTGGGTGCCTTCTCACAAGTTTTTTCACCGATTTTTTTAGCGTTATTAAGGGTTTATCTTTTTGGTTTGTTAGAGGACTATAACCTGACCTCCACTTAAAATGCATAATAAATATCACTACATTTATAGCTGAAATCTGAAGTGACAGGAGAAAGGGAATGCGACAGTGCTCCGAGGGTGAAAAAACACTGCAGTGTGCACCCCTGTACCCTTAGGGTGCAGAGGGGATGGGACGGCACGTCTTGTGGAACACGGGCGTGTTTCTCTGGGTTTGTGGCATTTAGGGAGTCACAGTTGTAAGCAAAGCTTCCTCATAACCCAGAACAAAGAGCTCAACAAGGCCTCCAAATGCCTTGTGCCCAAAACCAAAATCACATGTATTATCACTGACACTCCAGCAAGCTATGATCAAAACTGCTTATCCTGACTCTGTCAAAGAAGTCTTTGTCCTGTTATTTGATTGACAATAACCCCTTTGATAAACCTTAGTGGGTATGAACCAATTCACAAAATACACGAATAAAACTTGAAATATATTTTGACAAATATAATTGCTTTTCTCTGATACAGGAGAAATACGGAGTGTAGTTGTGATAAAAATGATCTGTAAAAGTTTTAAATCACTGTCTTAAAGAGGTTATTAAATACTATTTTAAACCACAGTGGGAGTTGGATTTTTCTGCTGACTTTGATTGGCTTTTTTTTCAGAATAATTTCAGTTAAAAGAGTTGAAAGAATAAGTTCAAAGAAAGTACTTTCAGCCACTTATAAAGCTTTGATTATCACACAGCCCTTAGATTTAAGCTTCACTGCATGCCTTATGATAATCTTTTTTTCCATCAAAAGGCAAATTAAAATATTCCACTTGCAATCCTTTTTGCCATTTCTTCACAAGATTCCTTGCGCTGGCAGTCTGTTTTGGCTGGAATAAGATGTTTCTGCCCATACAACAAATTATTTGCAACGCGCTGAAATTCGTCACCGTGGCCAACGTCAACAACGGCCAGCAGCATGCACCCCAAGAGCAGGAAGGGTTTGTTATTGAGCCATTGTTCGAGCGCCCGCACGCCGTGCAGGGGCTCCGAGGAGTCAATAGATGGCAGTCCATCTCCTAGGAAAGTGACCCAAAATGAGTGAAATAACCAGCAGCCTCACCAGGAGAGAGGGGCGAGGAAGGCCGTGCGACCCCCCCCCCAGCACTGACAGAAATTAACCAGGAATGCTTTACACAAGGCGAAACACCGGGACAAACTCCGTGAGAGCCCTCTGCCCACGGCGCCACAATCCGGTGTATGACCACAACAGTGAGCTCTGCACGCAGGGCGGCCTGCCGGCGGGGTGCTCGCCGCCAAGTCCCCAAAACCTGCCCAGCTCCAGGCACTCTGTCCCGGCTGCAGTGCAGGAAAGGCTGGGCAGCCTCCGTGGGCAGCCACAACAACACTCTGGCTCTGAACGTGTGGCATTTCTCTTAATGCTGCTCTCCTATTTGCGCCAAAATATTTCGTTTTCCTACCACACGAAAATTGTACCAAAATTTTTATGGTGAAATACTGGTGTGCTGATATGAGAGAAAAAACCCTTGGCTTTTTGTTACAATCCAACAGCTCTATCTATCTATCTATCTATCTATCCATCTATCTATAAAAATATACATAAAAATATAATATATTTAAACATTATATACAATTCCAATTCTAGTCCAGAAGTTTTGTTTCTTGCCAGAACATTATTTACTTCTGCTCTGCTTCGGGTGCCAAAGAGAATATTTAAAGGGAATAATAAAAGATAAATTGTAAACAATTCAGATAATGCAGTTTATTTTCATTTACTTATTGCAAATATCAACCAATGTCTTTTACCATACAAATTTTTAAATTCCAGGCTTATCCAACTGCTAATGTAACTTTGAGCCAAAGGTACTCTTCCTATGCAAGAAAAGAAGGCGTGTAAAACATTTCCCACATGCCAGAAATGTGTCTTATTTGCAATAAACTGCAATTCACTGCAGAGCAGAAATCTATTTATCAGAAGGTAGGGCCTGATGCAATACCAATTAATCTGTGAGTGTGTCTATTTGACCACCTTTCAAAATGTCCCTAAAATGCACCATAAATTTCCAAAGGGGTACTTTTAATAATATGCCCATATTTGTAACCACTACATTTTCTAACAAGAACTTGTTCTGACACCTTTTCTTAGCTTTACTTTACATCAAGTGTAAACCCTGAATGCTTTCTAAAAAATCCACAGAAATAATTTCCTACCTCAAGATACCTCAAATTTTGCCCTGGTACAGCACTTGGTCAAGTTTCAGCAACCCCCTGCTTTTTTTCTTTTTTTACAGACATCAGTATTTTATAAGTGTTGATGGCAACTCACTTTTTGAGGAATTTTCAATTCAGGTAGGCAGGACTAAAATTAAATTACATCTTTTATCTCAGTGAAAAACAGAACCCAGGATGTTACTGCACCAAATATTTCTGATCATTAAGTTCCAAATGTTATAAACATTTCAGAAATTGTTTTCACATGCAGCCTTAGGGATTACAATGAAAGACAGCATTTACCTTTTTCCTTTATCCAATGTAAAAACAATCCAAACCAAACCAAACAAAAATACTCAGTGAATGCAGTGAATGTTTTTGCTCATAATGCTTAAAAAAAAAAAAAAAAAAAAAAAAACCAAAAAACAAAACCAACCAAACCAACAAAAAATCTTCACCAAATCTGTTTAAAAGTAAATTCTCAGGAAGGGTGGAGGATTTCCAGGGCAGATCTTTGTGTTAGAATCATTATGCACAAAACACAAATGAGAGGTTTTAAGTGCAGATTTCTTCTATTCATTGAATTTTGAAGAAAAAAGCAGAAAAAAGAGCATTCCACCGCCATGAAGAGGTGGAGGCACAAATTATAAAGCACATTCCATCTACTGCTTCAGAGAAAAAACCCAAAGATTCAAAAAGAAAAGTAGTGGAGAAACTTTTCTACTTTGCTGAGAGCAGAGAACAGGGCTTAATTATCTGTAACAGCGAAATTCGTGTGAGGCCGATCTGGGGAGCACTGAAAAGTTCAGAGGAACAACAAACCCCTGATTTTTTAAAGGTGTTTTTAGGTTAGACAATGTTAGAAATTAATATATTTAAGAACTGTGACACCAATGCAAAAATTTGTTTTTAATGGTTAAATACTGAACGAGATTTCAATATGAAGCAGATTTGCATGAATTTTGTTGTATTTTTATATCTATTTCACATATGAGGAAAACTCTTAAGTAATAAACTGGTAGAGTTTCACAAAGTTTTATTTTCCTGTTTCAGGGATTAACGACCAACTAAGGCAGGCCAAACAAGGAGTCACAGCTATATCCTGACTAATTATAAATTATCAGCAAAAGTTTATGAGGTATTTTTCCTCAAATTCATGTCTCCACTCTAACTGAGATTTATTTCACTCATCTAAGAAGAAAGCTCTGTCACACAGAGTGACTAATTACCAGCATCTGGGATATCTGAGATGGGATTGCTGCTTCTGCTGTGCATCCCAACTTAAAATTTAACACTCTTTCTGTGTGTAAATGTGGTCACTGAGAGAAGAGAGGCAAAGCACTAATTCAATTATTACAGTATTAAAATGAACACAGAAGTTTTAAAGATGCTTAAAAAATAGTGACAGTGTTTCATCACCCTCTTCAGTTCAAAAACTCTTGAGATGTTTATTATCTTCTCAGAGAAGATGCTTATCTATATTTTATGGTCAGCAGTTCACAGAGGAGTAAATAGGTTGGGTGTAGAAGAAAATAAAAAAGGTGTTTCTACTTACTGTTAGGTGATACTGCCTCCATATTTCTGGGCAAGCCTGGAAAATAAAAATATTGATCAGCTAGGAGCATGAAACAAGGTGCTTTACAGCCTGTTGGTTTTGGCATAACACAGTATCCACTGGTGTCGGTCACAGGAAAATAAGAAGCTTAACTGAAAGGGTCTGCATTTCAGCTTCAAAAACCCGGCTAGACAGTTTAATTGAATTTTACACTGGTTTAACACACTCCCTGCCATTGTCAGAAAGCCAGTAACAGTTTTCTCTCTGCCCTTTTTCTCCGAGGGGCAGAAGTTTGGGAGAGCAGTGTGTTCGTGACTGTAGGAAACATTAATGCTGCAAAACAAACAGGGGCGGATTTAAATTCTACATTTTCTGACCTTTTAAATTTACATAACGCTCCAGAAATTAAATCACAAGGTGCCTTCCTTTCATGTACAAACTGAAATATTTTATCTTTTTTGTACGTATTTCTTTCCTAATCAAAATATAATTGTTACATGTAATAATCCTCAGCAGCCTCATGTCAGATGAGTTGTAAACAAGAACCATAACAGATTGCTTTAATGTTGCTATTTTTACAATGACTTGCTTGCTTTTTTTTTTTTAATTTTAATTTTTTTTTAATTGCCAGACTTTTATACCAAGTCCTAAGTGCAGCCCTTGGAAAAAAAGAAAATTCAGAGCAGGTTTTTGAGTCACAGAAGTGACACAATTGACCTGAGGGACACACGAGAGATGGTGAAGAGGAAAATGTGGATCTTTAAAAGAAAATCAGAACATGTCGGTGGTCACTAAAGCTCAGATCACTCTTTCAGGGGTTCTTAATGCCTTTACAAAATGTGCAATATTTCTGACGGCCCCTGAGCCACAGACAGACACGGAAATTGTGGCGCTTTTTGTCATTTTAGTACACAGCTACTGCAGCGGAGGGCTTTCACTTCTCTTTAGAAATTTACCTTCTTATAAGAACAGCACTGCACTCATTTGAACAATTAGCAACTCGGTTTGCCAACCCTCATTTTAAGAAAAGAAAAAGAAATGTAGTATTCCACGGCTTCTCCAAAATATGCTGCAGCTGCAATTTCCAACATTGAAGCCACACGACTTCTTGCAAATGAGTACTATTAACACTTCTTCAGATTTTGAATAAATTTTTCACTCATGCCCAAATTCTTGCCTTCTTTTATTTTGATGGAGCATATTAATTAAAAAAAAAACCACACCACAACCAGTATCTCTCAAAATAAAATCCAAGTTTTTGCCAGTCACCCTGTGGCATATACGGTGTGTTTTTCCCAGATGTGATGGAAATGATATTATTTATTATTCATTCCACCAGTAACATAATTGTCTGCAGAAAAATCTACAATCTGTTCTGTGTAATGGTTCAACATTTCCCCTCTTACTCAAATGCTGTGTGTAAATATTTGCGTTTTATATTAATATTTCTATAAAGGAAACGTGTGGGGGACATCGCATTCCTCACCGAGGATCTGACAGTTTGAACACACTCAGGCTGTCTTTGAGCACAAACAAAAGGATTTTCCTCCTTCCCTAACTTAGCCAGGGTTCAGAGAGCAACACATAAACACTCTGTAGCCTGTAAAAATATCGTACCAGAGCTCCTAGCATCTCCCTCAGAGCTGGGGAGGTTTCAGCTGTGCAGGACAGCTGTGCTGGTCCAGCTCAGGGGTAGCAGGCAGTTATTTATACATTAGTTCTGGATACTTTTCGATTACCACAGTGTGCCCGGGCTAATATGGTTGAACAATTGCAATCAGCGAGTTGTCCTATCCTGGCAAAATGCCACTCTGTGCTATGACCTTTACTCACACGACTGCTATTTAATCATCATCATCATCATCAAAATTACTGCATTTTTGAATAATTGTTTGCTTAGGTGTTTTTTCTGCTCTGGACACAAAGACATCACTTTGAGCAAAAATCTGTAGCTCTGAGTGGGAACCACAGCTGGCAGAGCTCTTGTCAAAACGCTGGGAGAGGCACAGCCCCAGCCTTCGTGGTGCTGTCCAGAGTGGGTTTTGTCCTCAGGGACGTTTGAAGGCTGAGGGAACACCAGAAGAAGGAAAGGATGAAGGTGGTGAGGGAAGGCTAAGCATAACTGCTCAGGTGGGGTACAACAGCTGAGGAGGGGTCACTGTTAAACAACAGCTCTTCAGAGATGATGCTTTTAACCAGGAACCTCTGCATCAACGCAGGGCTGTTGTCTGCATCTCATATTGGGGAATGACAAATAATATGATTAACAATTACTACCAAATACTGTCTCCTCAAATGAGGCAAAGAGGTGTGCCATGGACGACAGCATAGCCAGGCACAACTGCTGCCAAACCCATGATTTTCCTTATTTATATTTAAAAGAACTTAACCATGAATGGCCCTCCTTTAGAGAAAAGCCCCCGTGGTACCCAGCTACTATGGCAGCGTGATGAACTACATTAAAATAAAATTGCATTTATTTCCTGCCCCAGTGGTCTGACCGTACTCACATTTAAATGTACCAGCACAAAAGGTGCCTACTCCAGAGGGCAGTGCCACTGCCACGGCGTGCGGCGAGGACAGCGGGCCTGCACTCTGTGACACCCTGGGCCACTGTCCCTGGAGCCACTGCTGTCCCCAGAGCCACCACTGTCCCCAGAGCCACTGCTGTCCCCAGAGCCATCGCTGTCCCCAGAGCCACCGCTGTCCCCAGAGTTGTGCCATCGCTGTCCCCAGAGCTGAGCCACTGCTGTCCCCAGAGCTGAGTCATCGCTGTCCCCAGAGTTGTGCCATTGCTGTCCCCAGAGCCACCTCTGTCACCGGAGCCATTGCTGTCCCCAGAGTTGTGCCATCGCTGTCCCCAGAGCCACCACTGTCCCCAGAGCTGAGCCACTGCTGTCCCCAGAGCCACCTCTGTCACCGGAGTCATCGCTGTCCCCAGAGCCGTGCCACCGCTGTCCCCAGAGCCGTGCCACCGCTGTCCCCAGAGCCGTGCCACCGTTGCCACGGCCCCGTGCAAGGGCGGCCACTCTTGCCTGAGGCTGACCCACTGCACGGCGCCATAATGGGAGAATCGAGACTGGGTGCTGCACATTTTGACCCATATTGAATTTTATCAGGTGCTAATTATTGTTTTACCAGAACAACGGCTTAATGCATCTGTTGTTTAATTCCCACTTCCCTATTCTCCGATGTGAACATCAAAGAAAATAAAACACTCAATCTCAAACAGCCCCTGACAGCAGACCGGGACTCGAGAGCTCAATAGACGAGGCCCTTGCCACCAGTTCTCATATTTCCACAACAATGAGCAAACACAAAACCGGCACTAAGCGGCCTTTTCTCCTTTCCGCTCCCCTCGGCCGGTCGTCTGCCTCGCGCCGAGCCCTCGACGTCGGCGCGGCGGGGCGCGGGCGCGGGCGGCGGATTAGCCCCGCTAACATGCGAGCGCCGGCCAAAGGCGAGCAAAAACCCGCTACTGTATTTGGCGTATGAATAACCAAAATGCACGCGCTGACAGGAGACCAGGACGGGCCCGCGGCTCCCCGGGAGAAAATGTAGCTGTGATGAGTGACAGGGCTTTCAGGAAATATGTTCACAATCACAGACAGTGAAGGCCATGACCTAGATCGTTTAAGAGCTTGTCTTGTCAAATTATCAAAAGCTTCTTCGTCTCTGAATAAAGAGTGACATAAGTGAGTGTCAGAAAGCTGCAGGCTGACAAGCCAAGCATACAATAACAGCATGCACGTCACATACTTGCCGAACACCGCCACGGCTAGCGGCAAATCTTAATGAGAGCGCGGCTGGCCCAGGAGACTTGGGTCCCTGCTGGCATAGCTACTCATCTCGCAAAAATCCTTCAGCTCCGAGTCAGTTATGGTCTGACACGACGACTACAATTACTAAACACAACTTTTTAACAGAATCCTCTGGTGCTTTGTCAAAGAGGCAGCGGCTGCTTGGAGCTGCCCCGCTGCAAGCCACCACAATAAAACAAAAGATTTGCCAAAACACACACTTTTCATCACCTCCGCATGGGAACTGCCGCGGAAAACACACAATGCTTCCCTTCAAAGCCACTCCTGCACAAGCAGATGTCGAGACCTCTCCCCACGCTGCCAGTGCAGACAGCCGCCGGTGCCGGGCGGGCAGAGCTGGGCGACTGCTGGTGTCACCCCGGCGTTGGTGGCACGGCCGTATGCTCACCCTCGGGTGCACGTGGACAGCCAGAGGCCGGAAGGGTGGGAAGGACACTGGGGAGCTCAGGAGACAGAGCAAACACCGTGCTCTCAGCCCAGGGAAAACGGCCACACGGATGCCAGCTGCCCCCGTGGAATGATCCCAGCCCGGCGCAGAGTGCCAGAAACAACAAAGGCTGAAGGAACCTTCCTGGAGAGAAGAGGCCAGCGGCGGTTGGCACGCCCAGAAAGTTCTCAGAATATGCAGAGAAGATGGCAGTCGAAGCACCCGGCTGGCTCATGGGAAGGAGTGCTGACGATGCAGTATTTGGGCATTCGGCTGGGGCCATCAGACACAGCGTGGCTATAGGGCACCAAGCAGCTGGGCACTGCTGTCTGCCAGCTCCTGGAGAGCCCACCCAGCTCGCCGAGCACCCGCACGCTGGTTCCCCAGGTGCACATGGAGACATTGCCCCCTCTGCCTGCTTCCTGCAGATTCACAGAGCCCTTCTCCCAGCCCTGCTGCTGGCAGGTGAGGCTGCACACCAACCACGAGGCTCATGACACCCACCGACCTGCCACTGAGTCAGACAAAAGCCGCTCCTCGGATGACCCTCCCCAGGAAACCATGCGAGGCCAGGCTGCTCCCAGAACACCTCCAGCTAAGAGGGCTCTGTATGTTCTCAGCGCTGTCTCAGGAGAAGACACTGATCTACCAGACCATAAATGTATGACCTTAAAATGGTTTAAGTAACAGGGCATGTTTCCTAAGCAAACTAGGTGAGGCACCTTGAACTGCCTCACACTCACTTTTGGACCAAAGTGGAAAGTCAGCCTGACAGACTGTGCACAAGAGCCTGTTCTGCACCCTCTGATTTACAGTAAAAGGGAGTAAACTTGCTGAGAAGGACAAATTACAACTTCCTTTGAGCATCCAAAGCATTTCACAACATATGTTTGATAACAAGAAGATGGGGATTTTCCTTTTTCACAAGGAGTCACATGGGAAAGACAAGGGGTGATAGCTCCAAGTTACTCCTGGGGAGATCTCAGGTGGACACAGGAGAAAACCCTTCATGATGAGAACAATCATCTCTTGAGGGAAGTGGTGGACTCCCCAGAACTGGACACAGGATTTGGCTGGGCTGTCTTGTGTAGACCACGCTTTTGCCAAGAAACACTGGCCATGATGATCAGATGATCCATGAAGTCCCTTCTAACCGGGTGTAGAGTCTGTGATTTCTCTCCCATGAACTGCTCCCATTTCCTCTGGAAGCAGGGCAGACCTGCATCCCTCAGAAAGGAGCCTCCAGAACTGCTGCTGACCACACAGAGTCACCTTGGACTGTCTCTTCCCGACCTGGCTTCTACTGCCTCCGTCAGGAGTACTGGAAGGAATGATGATCCCTGACCACTGTCTCCTGTGACAGATGATTCCGAAGCTCTGCACAGACCCTTCCCTCTGCCACCTCCATTGCAGGCTGAGGAGCTGTGGCTGTGCTAAGGGATACAGAAGACAGGGTCCAAAGCTTTGCCCAGGTGCTCCTGCTTTCCTGATGATTCCTAATGTTTCACCAGTTTGGGGCTCTTTTTTACAGCTTGTGAAGACTGAACTGATTTTTTGTGGAATCAACAGCAATATGCAGAACCTGTTATTCCAATATGCCAAGATGGGATTGTTTTACTTTACATTTATTGCCACTCAATGTCAATGGCCATTTTATTGTGTTCTCCCTCTGATTCTTACAGTTCTTGGGCAGGTCTGCACAGCTGGCTCACAGCACTGACTCTGTAAGTAATGCAGTCTTCTCAGCCACTCTTGTTGCCCCATTGTTGACCCTTTTCCATGTCACACTAGCATATCCCACCTTTATCCTCTTACTCCATGCCTGTTTAGTTTGCTTGAAAGCTTTTGGTCAGGAACTTTGTAAAATGCCTTTTGGAATTTGTAGACAATGTCAACTGGATCATGTTTACACACATGCTTGTCAACCTGCTCCTTTGAAGAACTCCAGAGATCCCTGAGAAGTGGGATTTCCTTTACAAAAGCAGCCTTGAATCACCCCATTTATGTTATGTTTATACACCCATCCCAACATGCCACCACCATGGCTCCTGCCCCCTGGCTTGGTGCACATGTGCAGCTGGCAGTCTGGGACCCCCAGCTCTCCCTGGGACATCCCCTACACGCTGTCCTTGCACTAAAAACTCAGTTACACTCATGCACCAAGCACGAGGTGTCTGCTGCCATGGCTGGCTGGGCTGTTTCACTCTCATGCTCCTCTGCAGCTTTTGGGCAGTCGTTACCCAGTTTTGGTAATGGGCTAGCGCTCACAGATTTGTAGGAACACCCATATTCCCTTCCATTTGACAACTTCTCTGGTGCTCCCCTCCACAAAGCAAGGTTTCAGCATGGGAACATTCCTGGATTCTTCCACTATGAACATCCCAGATGCAAAAAACACCTTGAGGCCATGAGCAGCAGCCTCGTCCTGTCCAAGTGCTCCTTTCGTGTCCTGACCACCTGTTGGCTTCACAGGCTTTCTGCTCTGATCTCAGGAGAGATTCACTGTTGGCTGTGATTCCTCTGCCTCTGCTCTGCCGTGCCATCTCTCTCTCTGAGGACTGGGCAGGTGAGCTCCTGCTCTGATGCCTCAATATTCACCCAGGTGAATGACACAGGCAGCTTCAACCTCCCATGCAGGAGCGCACAAGAACTGCCCAAAGTTTCAAAGAAAAACCTTTCTGAGTAAAGGTGGACCCAAATGAGCAGAAAAAATACATGCTGTGCTGCTCCTGATAACCTGCACGGCTCAGGGAGGATTTCAATGCTGGTGTGATAGGGCACTCATGATTCTTTAGAGAAAAAATCAGTTTATGAAACTGGTGTCATAAAATGTGGAAAAGAGAAGAGATGGCAAAGAAAAGATGCTTCATTACAGATTGCAAGTCTGTCTCACTGCCTACCACAATGAGGGTGCAGAAAAGTACAATTCACATTCTTTAAAGGTATTGTGGGCACATTAGCTGCAAGCAAAGTACATCTGGAACACATTCTAATATCATAAGAAATAGCAACTCCCAAATATGCCGGCTGACCTTTGCACATCTCATGTACCACCGTGACATGGTCTTTTACCAAACAGAAAAAATAAAGGCAGGAAGGAGACATTTAGAAAGAGATTCAAATATTTCTGAGTTTCAAAAAAATCCAGTGCTTACAGAATCCCACAGGTGTATTTGAAAACCAAACATATAGGCCATATCTACAGTTAGAAACTGAAGTGTGTATATATGCCAAAATTATCACGATTTGCCTTTTATCCTTATGTGTGTTTAATTCAAGAGAAAAAAATATCATAAAAGCTTGACTGCTACATATAGGACTGAATTTTGGGGTCATATAAGACCGTAATAATGTAATACAAGATGAGAGAAAGAGACAACTACGTTTGTTCTCCCTTTAATTTTCTTCTATGTCTTACTTTAGTAGATCTTGTCAAAGCCAAGGCCTTCAAACTACTTCACTCTAATAGTATTTTCACTGATCAATATCTGATCATAGTGAAACAACCAGAGATCTGGAAGTCCTGAAGCACCAGAGCTGCTCTTCCTTCTGGTACACTCGCAGCACTGCATCTCCTGATTTCCACCTCCCTACCCCTTTCATTCCCCAGGAAAAAGGACGTTTGTGTCCACCACTGCCAAACTGAACCAAACTAAAGACCAGGTGTTGACAATGCTTTGGTTTGTTTTCTTTGAACCAAAAGCTCTCCAGGAAAATTCTGACAGTGTAAAGCACTGACTAAACACAACATTTTCAAGTGCTTATCTAAATAGGCGCTACGTCAAATCAAAGTAACACGAAGAGATTGTAGCCACTGTAAATTCAGTTTTTGACAGACACAAACCAAAGCAGGCGGTGCCAAGGGCCATACTCACATCAGCATAGTGGCCCTTCATGTCGCAGCGGTTGCAGTGCTTGTTCCAATAGGCTCTCTCCAGGCATTCCCTGAAATAGTGCCCGGGCAGGCAGCAGTTCAGGCAGAAACGTGCTGGGCAGCTGTGCTGCAGGTGGTCTCTTCCTGCACACAGACAGCACGGGGGAGCTTTCTGTGGAGAAGCACAAACAGAATCACGTTAGGTGAGGGTGTTCCAAGAGCTCCTTCCGGCCCTGCAGCCCCCAGAGGGGCTGTGCTGGGGGAGCAGGGTGGGCACTTGCTCCATCTGGCTCTGCGGCACAGCCTCACACGGTTCAGCACGTGGGCTGGCCATGGAACACGCAGCCAGCTGCTCTGAGCACAAACCTGTGTCTCTGTCCAGCCAGTGTTCCCACCGAGTGAGAGCGCTTCCCCGAGGGACGTGGTCATTCTGAGTGTCCTCGTGGGTAACAGCCCCAGGGTCTGAGGGTTTCACAGACTCTGTTGTGGGGGTTGCTAAATCCAGGCTGCCACGCAATGGCTCCCAGCTGTCAACAGTGTACTGACTGACTTTCAAACCTCTAACCACAGGACAAACTTTTGGAATATGTGGCATCTATCTGAGCTTCTTACAGTTAGCTCCAGTTTTGTCCATGGTTTTTAACACTGTTCATATCATGGCTCATTATACTTTCTGCTTTCACTTATTTACTAAGGCTGTATTTCTGATTCAATAGATTGTCCTTGTTGAAAGTGCAATTGAAAAATATTTTACACTTGCCAACTGTTTTACCATATAAAAAAAAAAGGCGTTTCTGTATGGCACTTGAATTTTTTTTTCTCAGTTTACAACCACATGGTTTAGTGGAAGTTTTTCCTGCCCATGTCATGGGGTGGAACAAGTTCATCTTTAAGATCTCTTCCAACACAAACCATTCAATATTATTCTATATTATATAATTCTGCATATTTTTATTTTATAAAAACAATAAAAACAATGACATCACCAAACAGAGGGATACTTTCACACAGTAAACTGACTTTGTGCACGCAATCCTGTAACTCAGAACACTGCTTCAAAGAAAGGATAAACCACTGAAACAATGCTTCCAACAGCAAGCACAAAGGAATATTAAGAAAACAGCTGAAAGTTCAAGTGATTTAAGCATTGCATTTACCTTTGGAGTGGGACAGTTCTTGGACAAATGTCCCGTTCTGTGGCAGTTCCTACAAGTCACACTTTTGTCAGCTCTGTAGTACCGCATGCTGCTGTGCCTCACGCCCGCGTAGTTGGAGATCTGTGCCTGGTGAAACACAGAGAAAAATGCATTTACCACTTGAGATTCTGTGCTTTGGGAACTGGGAATTATAAAGGTCAACGCTGGCAGTGATCCAGCAGAAATCTAATGCTCCCCATGTACAATTTACACATCCAGGTTTGGAATGGGTAATTCTGTTGCAGAGAAACTTGCATTGTCTGGGAGGAAAGTTCTCATTCCAGCTTCTGCCTCAGGACATTCTTCTTTGCTATTTAAGACTGCAGTTGTGAAGCTTTTCCTCAATTAGCCAAGATTTACTGTGCTATGTCACAACAAACTGGAATTTTCTCCAGAACACAAATATAATGAATATCAATTGCAAATGCAAGTTACATATTCCTTTGTACGCATTAAGGCAAACTGCTTGGACAAAGTACAATGCTATACAAGTCTGGATGAAGTCTGCAATTTGCAATTGTAAAGAAAGACTTTAAAAGGGGAAAAAAAAAAAAAAAGAAAAAAAAAAGAGAAGCTGGAAACAACTGTCTCTCTCCCAGTGACCTCACACATACTTTCTGTGTAGACAGCCAGAATTGAAAACCCGATCTACAACTGTCAGTTCCTAGTAAACATCACAAGTTTAAAAAAAAAATACATGAAATTTTGGATGACTGAACAGGAGAGGTATAAAAATACCATTTCTCCTCAGGGAAAGAATTTGTTAATGTCACTCGATTGTATCGGCTGCACTGGGCACTGGAAAGGAAAAGGGAAGGAACTGGACAGAGCAGCTGAAGCTCACTCCTCCTGGATGCTGCAGCAGCTCGCCTGGGAGCTCTGGCTGCCCTGCCCCAGCCCAGGCAGGCTGCACACCCTGCTGGCTCCCACTGCTGCTGGGCAGGGCACCAGGCTGCCCCGAAACTGCTCCGGGGCTCCAAGGGGACCAGGCAGGGAGAGCTGATGTGCACTTGCACAGTCTGCAGAACACTCCTGACACCCCATCCCTGCCTGCCTCTATGCCAGCCCCAACTCAAGAACTCCTTCCTCCTGTGACAGAACACTGCTAATTGTCCCACAAAAACACCACAGAGGGGTTTTCAAGCCCATTTACTTTATTCTACTTGTTAATAAGCAACAAAATAAAGAATTATAGAAAAATTTGGTTGGATTTACCTCTAAGTCTTTATGAGAGATGGACCAGTTCACATCAATTTCTCCTGAAAAACAAAATTAAAATTAATTATATTTATTTTATATTAATATTTATATATAATATATTCAACATGGTTCCTGCAGTTATTGAAAATGCTAACAGGTTTTGATGTGCTAAAGCAGAGAACCTAGTTCCATCTTTGGTAAAGGAAAGCTCCTGACCCACTGGGCACCAAATCTGCCTCATCTGAGCATCAGCGCAGCTGCAACTACTGGGAGAAGTTTTTCTGACACCACGCTCTTGTCCTGACCCCTGGGGTGTAAATTCAGGTGGGCATCCAGAGGCATCCAAAGGTCCTGACTGCAGCCCTTGGAGCTGCAAGTCCTGGGGATGCCCAGCTCCAGCCCCGGATCAAGGAGCTTCTGCAGAGCATGCACTTCTCCTCTGTGCCAATTCACCAGCTCTGTGTCTGCAGCCCTGCATCCTGACTGCTGCATGCCAACCCCACTGAGCACCACCTCAGACACCCAGACTGCATCTGAGCACATCTATTTCCAAACAGCTTTGGTAATGTGCAACAAATCAGGAGGACACACTGAATTACCGACTGTCACACTGTAACCTTCTCACACGCAGCCTCTGGGCTGGCAGGAGGGAAAAGAAACAAGCCAGGAAGGAAATGGAAGGGCAGAGAGCTAAAGGAGCAGGGGGCAGCCAGGGCTGTTAAAAATCCTGCATGTGCACGTGGCTGAGCACACAGAGCTGTGCTCCCACACGGCGCAGGAGGACCCACCTCAGCAGTGCTCACCTCTCTGTGCTTCACAGCAGGCACTACAGCCTGAGTGCACACTGATCCTGCGTGTTTGCACACTTCTAAATGCACACTGTCCCATGCTGAGCCTGCATCTCAATCCGAGGCATCCATGTGACTAGCAAAAATCACAATATCATCACGATTTACAGACGGCAAGAATGTCTCCACTTTGGATGGTACTATTCATTTCCATGACTACAAATTAAAAGTGCATCATCTGTAATTTTATGTCTTCCTCTTCATTTACGGAAAAAGTCAGTAGCTTTGGCTGAGGCGTGTGCAGTAGTAATGTCCCTCAGGTGCTTTGGAGCACAGCACCCGGTTACTGCTGCTCTTCCTTCACCAGTCAGGGCTCGCAGCACAGGTTCTCACCTCAACTACACCCTCAAGTATTTTTATTTCCAACACCTGCTCGTGCCAGCGACTGTCACTGAGACACTGATAATGCTCGAAGCGGCCAGTTACAAAGTGAAGTGAGTGTGTGTGAAGCTGAGTCGTGGCACACAGAGTGGCTGCCACTGGCAGGGCTGCAGCAGGCAGCTGCACTGTCACCCAGCATGGCTGGGATCAGGGCAGCAGGCTGGCACAGAGACACGCCAGTGCCCCAGGGCAGCGGCGAGCTGCGGGTACCCTCCAGAGAAAATCCAGCCTTTTCAGGCCTGCTTGGTAAAAGTAAAGAAACGCTGTCATATTTCAGTGCATTATTTACGGCTTAAATGCCTGTTAAGGAAATTAATTCATAAAGAAAAAGGTATTTGTAATTCAAAGCTCTGCCTTGGCAGGCAGCACCGCCAGTGCCGTGTTGCACAGAAATGCACATGCAGAATGGTCACAGAGCAAAATTACCAGCGATTTAACTCCTGTTAATCACCAGGCATGTCCTTCCTGAGGGCAAACCAACCAAGTTTCTCTTCTTCACTGTCAAAATCCCCAGCCTCACAGGGGAAAACCATGACACCATGATTCAAATACTCCTAATACAAGAAGCTAAAATTGCTCCACTCAGAAAATAAATATAAGAGCTTTAAAGCTGAATGAAATATTATAAGAAAATCTCCCTTTACTAAATCTGCTTGGTGATATAAAAGTTAATTCTAATTCACAATAGATTGCATAAGGCTTTGTTTTCACACACAATAAGTTCTTCAGACTGAAACACCTAGGGAGATTTTTGCTTCTGCACCCAAGTAGAAATCCTGCTGTAGAGACACATATAAAAATCTGCAACAATATTTGTCGCTGACCACAGTGTTTTGTCTGGCTCTAGATCAGGAAATAAATCACAAAAGTCTTCTCAAATTGACAGATCCTTGGCGTTCCTTCTGATTTTTGCTCATCTGGGTGAATTAACGCGTCCCACGGGCAATCCCAGTGCCCCTGGGGGCTCCCGGCCACTCCTGCACTGTCCTGGCTGCTCCCTTGGCTCGCCCAGCAGCACCTTGGCATGCTGGGGTCCCCTGAAGCTCTCTGCAGCCTGCAGCCCGTTTTTGTCACCCCTTCTGTCCCGCAGGCAGGCGGGAGCAGCCTCCCCGGGGCAGGGGGCAGCTGGCACCCCAAATCCAGGCGGCACGGCTGGGGCAGAGCAGCTCTGGCAGGCTCCATCCCGGCTGGCAGCTCCGCTCCATCCCTGGCTCAGCAGGTGCTGGCTCCTCCAGCGCCGCAGCCGAGCACTCCTGCTTCCTGCAGCAGGGGCAGGCTCACACAAGGTGGGTTTCTGCCCCAAGCAAGCGCTGCCATTGCTTGCTTTCTGCACCTGCGTCAGTTTTATTTCTACCCTTTGGAATACAGCAGTTCACAGGCTTATTCAGACACTCTCTTTCAAGATTTCCCCCTCTTCCTGGGGAGAAGTTGCACGTATGAAACTTACTTAAAGCCTTCTGTGGGTTAAATAAAACCAAGAACATCTTTGATGTATTTGTGCTTTTAATCTTACTCATCTTAATTTGTTAAGTGCTATCTCCTTTTTAAGATTATATTAATTTCCACACTAAGTTTATTACTAAGATTAAGATGAATTCCTGTACTACGATTATATATATTTCTGTACTAAAAAAAAATACAGCAGACTTTACTGTATAAACTTCTTGTATTTATACTTTGAGAAAATGGTGTTGTCAAACTGCAGATCAGGGAAGACGAGGATGTAAAATACACACCATTTATATGAAAATGGAAGCCCTGCACAAGGTTCTCCCTTTATCGAGTACCACATTTTGGCTGTCCTCTGCCCCTGCACAATGGGATGAATGGCAAGCAACAGCTTTGCTTTTATTTAAAGAAAAATTTTGAAAGATCATTGAGATTCACATGTATCCTTCCACCAGCATGAAAATGTAAATTTCCGAGCAGCGCTCGGGGTGAAGCCAGATTTAGGACCACTGTTCAATGTGCATTCAAACCTCCCCTCTTTCATCCCAGACAGGGAGAGGAGGGGAGGAGGGAGAAGGAGGACCAGCAGTCAAAACCTGAAATTGCCCGGGGGAACAATCTGCTTCCAGGGAACAAAACACGGACTCAGAAGAAACAATAAACGGTTCACAACATTTCCTGCTCTGCCGTGCTGCTCCAGCAGGGACCCCGGCAGCTGAGCGGGGCGCTGCTGGGCACGGGCTGTGACCCACACAGTCACACTGGTTGCACTCAGCAGGGCTGGGACAAAACAGCCTCACAGGAGCCCTGCCTGCCCTGCCAGGGCTCTGCCATCTCCCTCCTCAGCAGCACAGGAGCTGCAGGGCGCGGACATCCGACCCTGGAAATAAAGACAAAGGCATTTCCCAAAAGAAGAAGGCAAGTGGTCGTGTCCCCCTTCCTTCTAATTGGAAAATGCATGACGAGATGTGTTTTGTCTATTTTATGTTATGATCAGCCCGGTAACACAGGACACTTCAAGCTATGGCACAATGATACATGGGCCTGAAGGGCAAATACATTTCAAAGCTGGGCTTTAAAAATTGGATTTTGACTGCTAATTAATGTAGCATATTACAGAATAGAGAACTCTAATTATATTCCACTGTAAGATCTTCGTGGCAAGGACTGTTTCAGAATATCTCTGAACAATATTTACCATACCAAGACACAGCTTCTGCTGCTAGCGGAAGAGCCTTTTAAAATTACAAGCCTTAAAACCCCTAAAAATCACTAGATCTGTAAGAATTTCACGATGTGACACATTGCGTGCATCTGACCATTGCTGATTACGTGTGCCCCAGAGCGACTGCGGCCCTGCAGGAACGGAGCGTGCTGCAGTGTCACAGTTGCTGTTTCACACGCTCTGGGCAGCGCTGCTCCCCGCAGCAGCAGGAGCGCAGGGTGCCGGGCAGAGCCCGGCCGTGGCCCGGGGCTCACGGCGAGGTGCCGCGGCACCGCGGGGCACGGCAGGGCACGGCAGGGATGGCATGGCAGGGATGGCATGGCAGGGATGGCATGGCAGGGCACGGCAGGGCAGGGCACCGTGGGGCTGCGGGCACGGCAGGGCACGGCAGGGCACGGCAGGGATGGCACGGCAGGGCACAGCAGGGCACAGCAGGGATGGCACGGCAGGGCACGGCAGGGCATGGCAGGGATGGCACGGCAGGGCACAGCAGGGCACGGCAGGAATGGCACAGCAGGGCACGGCAGGGCACGGCAGGGATGGCATGGCAGGGCACAGCAGGGCACCGCGGGGCTGTGGGCACAGCAGGGCATGGCAGGGCACAGCAGGGATGGCACGGCAGGGCATGGCAGGGCACGGCAGGGATGGCATGGCAGGGCACAGTAGGGATGGCACAGCAGGGCACAGCAGGGCACCGCGGGGCTGCGGGCACAGCAGGGCATAGCAGGGATGGCATGGCAGGGCACGGCAGGGCACGCAGGGCACGGCAGGGACGGGACGGCGGGCAGCACGCATGGCATGGCTGGGGGATGGCACAGTGCTCCGGGAGCGCAGGGACACGCCATGCACGGTCCTGTCCGTGGGTCAGGCAGTCTGTGTGTCTGTCCCCGCGTGCAGCCCGCCCCCAGCCCAGCTGACTGCAGAGCTGCAGAGCTGCAGAGCTGCAGCAGCCAGGCCCAGCCCGGCAGGGACCCCTCCCCAGGAGGCGCAGGGTGGGCAGGGGGCTGCAGCCCCCTCTGTCACACAGCCCCGCGTGGGGAACACTGCTGCCTTCTTAGCAGACATTTCCAGGATTTCTCAACTTCTCCTGGATAACAAAGAGACCATTTACTTAAAAACAAAGCACCTGCTGCTTAATGCAATACCTGTCAATATCTCTTTAAGACAGCATTAAAAGGGATCCCTATCTCCTGCAGGGAAATCAGTCGAGGGAATTGTTGACAGAAGTTCAATTTGAGACATCTTCTCCTGGCAAAAAAAGGCTCTCTTGCCTCTCCCCTTCACACCTAAAATTATGTATGTGCCGGTAATGCACACACCTTTTGGCAGTAGGGAAATCCCTGCCACGCTTCATTTTTAGCAACATTTGTCTGCCATTTTTGAAAAGCATCACAAAATCCAACCAACAATACTCAACCCACTTTGAAATTAATTAAAACGTAAGCAGTTGACTGAAGCAAAGGCAGAGTTAGCCAAAAGCAGACCGGAGCTCAAACAGGAAAAGCGACTCGCACACCTCTGAGCAGCCCTGCAAAAGTGGGAACCCCCCCAGGAGCTGCAGAAGTTGTGCTAAACACAGTTCAGCAGCCCGTGGGGGAAGAGCTCAGCATCCCTGGGCAGCGCTGGCGCTCCATCCCAGCAGCCAGGGCCCTGACCCCACACTGTGGCCCTGCTCCCCATTTCTGTGCCAGAAAACCTTTCCAGCCGCCCATCCTGCTGTGTCCCCGCAGCTCTGTGAGGCTCCGGCCTCACGCCCCAAGTGGGAACAAAAACGTGCGGCGCACAAAGCGCGAGACAATCCCGTAAATCATATTTTTGTGGAATATTTGTACCACCGAACGGCCGAAAGGCAGGGACACATGCCAAACATGAACGTGTAGGGTGCCCTGTCCATTATGTAAGTGTGCATAATTTCCTGTCTGTTCTCTGTCTGTGCTGTAACACTGCTGCCTTCAGCGCTGGCCACTGCTGGCCATGTTAATTCACAAAACCCAGCGGCTCATGATTTTCAAAGCTTAGCGCGACATTTGCAGAACAAAGTAGGTTTTTCTCTCTTTTTGGTGGGTACAAGTATGGGGACCACAGGAACAGTTAAATTCATGGCATGGTTGGTCTACCACACAGTCGGGGGAATTCTTTAAATAGAGCCTGTCACTCTCTTTGCCCATCAATGGGATTTCCTTCTCAAACTGCTGATTCGTTCAGGTACACAACAGAGGAAATTTCAGTTAACCTTTGTTTCACCCCGGGGAAAAATCTGTCTGAAAAGTATAAAGTGAATAGATTAAAAAAAAAAAAAAAGAAAAAAAGAAAGAAAAGCTGCAGGGTTATTCTTCCTAGTGTTCACAGCAGTCAAAGTTAAACAGAGAAAAGGAGGCAAACATGAACATTTTATTCCCACCAGAGAATAAGGTATAATATATGATTTAGAAATCCCATTGTCTATACTGTGATTTCTAATTTAGAGAAGGAAAGGCTGAACACAAATCTATTGTTCTCATTGGGTGCATCAAGATTTCACTTTTTTACTATTTTCTATATGACTGAAAAGTGAATAATACTTTACTTTGAAGAGAAACCCTTTTTAGCTATTTGATTGAGTTGTCTGAAATACCTTTTAAATTCCAGCAATCCTTGGTGAAGAGAAAAATAATAAATACTAACTCATAATTACCTGTAAGAAAACAAACAGGGATAAAACCAAAAGTACAGTAATAAAATAAAGGGAAATTTCAGAGTACGTTACTGCCGAAAAAGGTCTTAGACTAGTCTAAGTTAATCACAAAACCCCCTATTTTGAGGTGCAATTATAATTCCAAAACAGGAATAATGATTTTTGTTTTCCAGTGTCATTCATCTGACAAGGTGTCGGCAGCACTTGCCGTGGTAACAGCCTGAGTTGCTGCAGACCTGGGCAGGACAGACAGAGGGACAGCGGGGCGGGATGGGCTGCAGGGCCTGAGCTGCCGTGGCTCACGTCCCGGGTGCCCGTGGCACAGGAGGCTGCCAGCAGCCAGCCCAGCGCTGCTCCCGCTCGGGGTGACTCTGCCAGGCTGCACGGGGCCAGCTGCTGCAGCCCGCCAGCCCGCATGGCGCTGCGCCTGCTGCAGCGGCTGCAAGGCATGCAGCGCTGCCTGGGGAGCAACAGCCGGGGAACAGCACCCGGGACCTGGGGAGCAACACCCTGAGGAACACCCTGAGCCTGGGGAACAACACCCTGAGCCTGGAGAGCAACAGCCTGGGAACAGCACCTGGAACTTGGGGAACAATACCCTGAGGAACACCCTGAGCCTGGGGAACAGCACCCTGAGCCTGGAGAGAAACAGCTTGGGAACAGCACCTGGAACGTGGGGAACAATACCCTGAGGAACACCCTGAGCCTGGGGAACAGCACCCTGAGCAGGGGGAACAGCACCCGGGACTTGGGGAGCAACACCCTGAGCATGAGGAACAACACCCTGAGCAGGGGGAACAACACTCTGAGCCTGGGGAGCAACACCCTGAACTTGGGGAGCAACACCCTGAGCATGAGGAACAGCCTCGCTGCACTCCTACCACGTACAGAGGATCAACACTTGTGGCTGCTTGGCCAGTGTATTGCACCTTTCCTCACCAATACAAAATGCTTGAAATATAAACGTAAATAAAAAAGAGACAAGGACATCCACAGAAGCTTGCTCTTGTGGTGTCTGATGTGCCAAAGGCCCTGTGGCTAAAAGAAGCCGTGTAAGGTGTGTGCCAACAATGTGACGCGTCTCCCTGCAATGAAATCCAGATTTAAAGCTTCTTGGAAATTAATTGCTTCTTGGAAATTCAATGCTTCAGTTGAATCACAAACCTAAAACCATTCACCAGTAGCTGCATCCTGGAGAAACAGCACAGCTCTCCTGATGCTGCCATAAACAATAAAATAGGGAAATAATCCCTGAGTTGGAATAATATTGATGTAGATGAATATCTGAAATTTGTCAAGCTTAATTGGGGATCTTAACTTTTTCTCTGAAATTCCCAAAATCTTTAACCCAGGAAGAAATAAGTCACATTTCAATGCAGGCTGAGTGCCAGTCTTTGGGTATGGGCCAGAACTGTGGCTCAACTTTCTTTCATGCTGATAAATGGCCCACTGGGCAAAGGCAAACTAAATCATCCCAGCTCTGGTGATTCCTTCCCATCCTCAGGCTCAGACCAGGCTCCCTCAAACAGCCCTTGGAACACGAGGAGGACCACCACAGCGTGCCTGGGAGGAGACTGGCCCAAAACAGCCCTGAAGGTGGCAGGTCTCAGCACTTTCATCTTTTCCTGGGAGGACTGGAATGAGCTCCAGACAAAAGGACTCCCAAAGAGCCTGGTCAGAGTCAGGATGTGGGAAATTGCATTACTCTGAGAGCAGAACTGCAGCCTGGGGACACAGAGCGGGTGAAATTCCTGCTTTCCAGTTTGGTCCTCCTGATGATGATAGCAATAGGAATGATAAGCAGGAGGTTCCTCAGAAATATTCCTACTGAACAGAATCCTTATTCAGTTCGGGTAAAGAAATGAGCACCTCCTCACAGATTGCTGTCAATCTGTTTGAGGAAATCTCCCCATCTGCCACGCTCCCTGGGTGCCTCCACACATTAGGTCTTCTTCAAACTTGAGCTTTCCAGGAAAAGAGAGCAGTGATGCAGTGACACAGCACTCCTGACAGGGACTGGAAACAAGACCCCGGTGCATCCGAGGATGTGCAACAGCACAGATGCTCCGTGAGGAGACAGCTGCAGCGTGAGCACTCTGCTCTGCTCGTCCTTCCTGGGCTCTTCTCAGCACAGGCAGATCCTTCAGGCCACCCCTGGAACACTCCTACAGCAGGCAGAGTTTGAGAGATCCTCTCCACGCCTTGGTCATGGCTTGTAAAGCATCCCCCAAGATGCTGCAGCTGTTCTTCCAAGAGTCACTGCCATGGAAACCCGGTGGGTCCCAGCACATGGGGCTCTGCTGTCAAACTGCCACGAGGGACTGCGGACACTTGGAACACAAAAGCACCAAAAGCAGCAGCATCCCGTGCCTGAAGGTCACACGTCCTGAGACTGGTCTTACGCTGGGCTCTGTGGGGTGAGACTGTGATGCAGAGGCTGAGGAAGAGCACAAGGTCCTTTTCCAGGGCAGGGACAATGGTTTGGTGTTTCTGGGTTTCACGTGTAAAAGACATCCTTTCTTGGGAACAGAAAACAACTGGAATGGAAATCTTCCCAACACCAGCCTTCTTGCTCACAACAGAAAGCAGTTTTGCAGAAACATGTCACTCTGTACTTAGAGGCACGATGTTGAGGTGATGAGAAATGAAGTGGCCTTGACAAAGAACTGCTAAATCTCGCTGGCTGCAACAGTTCTGTCCTTGCAACAAGGGCCACAGCAGAAAAGATGTCACTCTGTTCCCTTCTTTCTCTTTCCAAAGAAAAGTGGGGGAAAGGAAATGTTCTCTGTATAATCAGCAGGTAACAATTCTCAGTGAGAGAACTCAGGTTTTGCTTGTTTAAAAATTCCTCAATGCTGCAGGGAGATAAAATGCATCTGAGACCTCAATTTCATCTCTGTTTCCCACGTGTAGTGGCACAGCCATCTCAACAGTGGGGCGCAGACACTCCACTGCACATGGGGAGAAAATGTTCTTTCTACCATTAATAAGTAAAACAAAACAGTTTTTGCAAGTAGTGTTTACTTGATTTTTCTCTCATTATTTTCTACTTTCCATTTTGTGCGTGCTGTATAACTGCAACTGACATTTCAATGGTGGAGTCAAAAGCACCTCCTACAATGCCAAAGACATAGTTATTTATACCTTGATCATTTGTCTCTGTGCTTTTGGTTTTTTTCTGTTTGTTTGTTAGGCTTTTTTTCCTTTCCCCCCCTTTTTTTTCCTTACACAGATACCACAGCAGTAGGAAAATCCTTCTCACTGCTACCGATAACCAAATTATATTTTAGGTACGCTGCTGTAAGGAACACAACTTTCTCCCATGTCTACTAAATTTCGGTTCTCTATCAATATGAGCTTTTCTCCACCTGAGGAGCGTGGTGTCTGCACCTCCTGCCCAGGTGCTGAAGGCAGGAGGCCAGGAGGGGTGCCCAGCACCACGCCAATCCCACGTCAGTCCCGGCGGGGCTGCCCGAGCCTTTTCACTGCCCGAGAACAGAACACAGCGACTAGGAGAGCTCACACTTCTACTCCTCATTGTAAGCACTTGAATTCTGAGAATTTAACAAGCCTTTACTGAAAATGAATCAGACAACAGCAGTACTGAACAGTTAGCCTGCATATAACTGGTTTTAACACAGGACGTACGACATTTAATATAGTTTTCTCCTGACATCAGTATAAACAGAGGGCATATTATATGCTAGCACTTCCTACCTAAATTCAAATACTGCGAGCCTCAACTTTTTGCTGTTCTAATAGGAGAATGTTATGCACTTCATATTTATATGTTTTCATTTACTTTATAATATTTTGTTTGATTAAAGTTTCTTCTTTTTTGTTTCAATGTTGATTTTTAAACAGCAGTATTCTTTAAAATATGCAGTTATTTAATTCAGGTCAATTACTTCATTTGACAGAGCCGAAGTGAATGTGAAATATTTGTATTAGTCCAAGAAAGCTGATGCACATCAGAAGTTGTGATTTAAGTCACTCCTTTCTGATAAAGACTCGACCATCTGAGCAGTTTTGCCCGTGTACCTCGGGTGAAAGTCCCCTACACTGCAGCAGAATCATGGTTCTACTGTGCAACTGACTAAATATAGCTTCTGTATCACAGATCTGGGCAATAACTCCCAAAATATTTGATTCTGGAGAATTCTTGTCCCTTCTTCTGGACAAGAGGAAGGGATGTCTGAACCCATGACTGAAGGGCTGGTTGCAACACAGATCCCGCTTCTACCTAGCAACACTGGTAAAAAACCAACCAGTCCTATCACTGAAAAAAATCACCGAGGCCTCATTTGAAATGTGCAATCAACCAAGTTTCCTGAGCAGGGTGGTAGCTTGTCAGTGCTTTACACAAACAGTGCAGACACTGTCTCCAGCCCGCACCACCTCTGGCTGGGCTGCGGGCAGCGAGGAGGGAGACCAGACAAGCAGTGGAGCACAGCATCCGTGCTCAGCCTGCAGCAGGGCACAGCAGGCACCACAGCCCACGAGGATGCTGTGCCTAAGGTCTGGGTGCGCTGGGATGGGGAGCACAGGGCTGAGGTGAGGAGAGACACCCCTGAAGAGCTGGCACCATTTCACACCGCAGCCCAGGGGAGACGCGCGAGGCTGCGAAGGAGGAGCAGGGGCCGGGGACAGCCCAGGGCCACCCTGCTGCTGACAGCCCTGGGCAGGAGGGGACAGGGGGTGACACCGTGCTGGCCCTGCTGCTGGTCCCCGAGGCTGTCCAAAGCCCTGTCCTGCTTGGCAAGCCTCCCCACGGGGTGACCCCAGGCGGGGACGATGCTGCTGCCGCGGGCTCACTCAGCGCTGCTCCCAGAGACCCCAGCAGCTCGGGGGCTGCTGCTGCATCCTGCCAGCAGCAGTGCACCTGAGAGCCCGGCTGTGGGGAGCTCCCAGAGACCCCCGCAGCTCTGGGGGCTGCTGCTGCACCCTGCCAGCACCAGTGCACCTGAGAGCCCGGCTGCAGGAGCTCCCAAAGATTGCAGCAGCTCTGGGGGCTGCCTGCTGCACCCTGCCAGCAGCAGTGCACCTGAGAGCCCGGCTGCAGGGAGCTCCAAGACACTGCAGCAGCTCTGGGGGCTGCCTGCTGCACCCTGCCAGCACCAGTGCACCTGAGAGCCCGGCTGCGGGGAGCTCCCAGAGATTGCAGCAGCTCTGGGGCTGCTGCTGCACCCTGCCAGCAGCAGTGCACCTGAGAGCCCGGCTGCAGGAGCTCCCGGAGACCCCAGCAGCTCTGGGGCTGCTGCTGCATCCTGCCAGCACCAGTGCACCTGAGAGCCCGGCTGCGGGAGCCCTGCCGGCGCTGCCATCCCGGGAGGAGCAGCACGCAGCCCGTGGCTCCCGGGCTCACACAGCCAGCACGGACACCAGCAGCAGAACAGCCACCACTCACCCAGGTCTGCCAGCTCCGGGCTGCCTCGACGACAGGAGCATGTGGCTGAGGAAAAACACTCCAAATCTTAACTGCCAGTTAAAAACCAGAGCTACAGCCTTCCTTCCATACACTCACCTCCTTAACTCAGGGCAAGACCAGAGGCAGGAAACTCCCAGCATGTTATGAAATCTGGGTGGCAGTAAGGACCTCTGCTGAGCTCAGCCTCAAACAATTTTATTTCAAGTGCTTGACACATGAGCAATAAAGAAGTGCTGGGATGCTCAAGGTTGCATTTCCTTTTGCCATTTGTTAGTGATTCAGATGATTCAGGTATGACTGAAATCAGACATGTATTTTGCACGTACTACCCAAGTCTGAAAATCAGATATTAATTTTAAAAAAATTGTGAAGAAAGTACATTTGAGGTGCATTATTTCTACACTTGCTTTCATTTACATCTGTGTTTGTATAAGATCAACAAACTCGATGAAGCTCTAGGAAGGATGTGATTACATTCCTTTTTTTTTTAACAGAGTTGAAGAGGGAAGCATAAGAGACGCAATTTGTTACCTAGCAGATCTTCAAATGGTTTTAAAAAATGAAAGTGAGGTATAAACATAAAAAGCCACCTACTCAACGTAAAAGCAGGCAAATAAACACACTATTTAAAGCAAACAAACACATTACATCACTCACCAGCAACATTCAAAATCTGGAAAACAAATGGACCAACTATTTAATCTGAGAAAGGAATGCACAGCTAGCCTCCCTCTTTAGGAAATATAAAGAATGATAAATTCATTGGTTGCCTGAAAAGAACATATCTCAGGAGCTGTAGAAACACTGATTTAGTTTTTGCCATTGTCTCTGACACCACGCTCTTTGAATGACACACCTGCCTCCAGCCTTCATTATTTCTGTTTCATTATAATGAAGATTATACTTTTGACTTCCAAGGCTGCTTGCGTTGACAAAGCCCTGCAAAACTTCCCTTTCCTTTGCAATATGACAGTGCCATAACAAAACCCACAAACAATTCTGCCACAAACAGGGTGTTTCACACACAGCAGCCCAGCCTGCCACCACACAAAAAGGGATGCTCTGGAGAGCCCAGGTGTCATCCCAGCAGGTGCCAGCACTGTCACTGACACCAACAGGAGTGCTCAGACTGGAACACCTCAGTGACCTCAGCTGGGAACAAACAAGTGGAGAATGGGAGATGCTTCATGGTAGACAATATCTGCCCTGCTAAAAATGTCCAGAAGTGCTGAAATATCCAAAACAACCACTTTTTAAATCAAATATTTGAGTCATATGGAAGCCTCTGTGGGGACTCCATGCGTGACTGACATCACATGAATGCATCACTGTGATGCCTCCATGTGGCCCTGTGCAAGGCAGGGCTCCTGTGGTGACTAACGGGGACAGGAGGCCAACGACACAGCCCAGGCTGGGCTGGGATCCCTGGCTGTGATCCCTGGCTGTGACCCCTGGGTGTGATCCCTGGCTGTGATCCTTGGCTGTGATCCCTGGGATGTGATCCCTGAGCTGTGATCCGTGGATGGGATCCATGGCTAGGATCCCCTGGCTGTGATCCCTGTGTGTGATCCCTGAGTGTGACCCCTGGGTGTGATCCCTATGTGTGATTCCTGGGTGTGATCCCTATGTGTGATTCCTGGGTGTGATCCCTGGCTGTGATCCCTGTGTGTGATCCCTGGCTGTGATCCCTGGCTGTGATCCCTGGCTGTGATCCCTGGCTGTGCCCATCACCCTCTGTCCCACAGCGAGGCCTGGCTGGCACCACTGACAGTGGAGGTGCTCTGGGTGAGCAGGTGCTGGCACAGCTGGAGCTGGGCTGGGCAGCACAGCTGGCTCTGCTCTGGGCAGCAAGCAGCACAGCTGGATCTGGCCTGGACACTGGGCAGCACAGCTGGCTCTGCACCAGACACCAGGTGGCACAGCTGGCTGTGCACTGGACGCTGGGCAGCACAGCTGGCTCTGCTCTGGGCAGCGAGCAGCACAGCTGGATCTGGGCTGGGCAGCACAGCTGGCTCTGCACCTGCCCCTTCCAGACCTGCCCAAGGTGCCAGGTGCCCAGGACTGCGCCCAGGGCTCTCTGTGGCCACGGCTCTGCTGGCACGTGCTGAGGGATGGCTGCTGGGCACCAGTGAATTTCCAGCGCTGACCTTCTCGTGCTTTTACTCAGGGCTTCTGTTTGCATTTGCTCTTTCAAACATCATTTCACCTGAGTTACAACCACCAGCACCTATGGCTTCAACAAAAAGTCAGTAGGGCTGCTGCTGTTCAAAAAGAAAAGCAGCATTCAACTGTTTTGTCAGGAACACATTTTACCTGCTGTGATGTGGCTCTTGGTTAGACCGAAGGAGGGACTGTGGCAAACCCCCGGGGTTCTTCTGGGCACAGTTTCCAAAGCTTTTGCACATGCCTGCAGTCTTTATTCATGCTGAATTACATAAGCTCCTTTTTTTTTTTTTTCTCTTCCCTTTTTTTTTTTCTCCCCTTCTTTTTAATTCAGCTGTTCATGCACTCAGAAAAATGTTAAAAAATTAAGTTTCTGTAAACACAGTGTTATCTTAATAAGTTCAAATATTATTAGACTATTCCCTGGGGGAAGAAAAGCAATATGTTCCAAAGCAAGTGGCTGTATATTTTGCAGAAGGTGGCTATTCTGAAATTAAGAAATGCAAATGATTCTACAGTTGATGTGCCTCAAAGTAAAAACACTGATATTAAATTTTGAAAGGGTAGCATGAGACATTGCTGCTTACGCCAGAGCATCGGGAGGATGCCAAGGGACCCAGAACGATCCCGGGTCTGGGGTTTTCAATGGCACAGACTAGTGATCACAGGATGCTGGTGATACTCTCCAGTTACCCCTGGCAACCCTTCTCAACTGTAACGATGCTGCCCCACAATAGCTTTCACTGGGCAGCTTTCTCTTCACTTAGCTGAATGCTCTGGGACCATCTGTGTCGGAAAGCATAAAAGGCCAGCCTGCCTGTGGGCCCGTCACTCTGAACACCACCTCTCTGACCCCGATTAAATACAACTTTCAATCCCTTTTGTCCTCCCTGTTGACTTCTCCTATTAAGGGAGCCCTTTGACAAAGAAAGCGGAAGAGTGGACTAAGTGCCCCCAAGAAAGGTGATGTCTGATACTGCTCAACACAAGGATTAGCAAGCCAATACATAACAAAAGCAAGTTTGGGGGAGGGGTAAAGAGGAAAAGAAAAAAATGGTTTTATACAGGTCTTTGACTAATTCAGTAGGTACACAGTTCAACAAATAGCTATACAAGAGGCCTGCTCCCAAAGAAACAACTACCAGGGAACAATAAATCCAGGAGATACCTTTCAGCACGGCGAAGCCGTGACATTGACAGGAGCACTGGATGTGTCATTCGCTACCTATGGGCCATGGGGAGAGGTGCCAGCAACACTCAGGAAGTCACTTCAAGGACAGACCTTCTCCGACAGAAAGGCCTTGCAAAACATCCTAACTTGGGTCACTTGAGGTAACTGTAGTGGGAGTGGGCGACACAAACACCAACAGCAAGAGCAGTGGCAGGAGAAAAGCTAAATACCTGCACGCCACAGCTGATCGTTCCCAAAGGCATGCACTGAAAGCTACCTGCCTTTTGGAAAACGCGGTATTTCTTTCTCTAAAAGAACACAGGAAACTGTGGCACCCAGCAGTAGCCCGGGGTGTCCTGGTGCAGCACAGCCCCCTCTGTAATCTTAAACAAAAATAGGTAATTTTTTATTCATAACAGCCTGACAGCAGCAGCCAGCACGGGGGACACGAGCAGGGCGCAGCCCCCATCCCGCCTGGCCTCTGCAGAGCACCAGGACAGAGGGACACAGCGCCTGCCAGCGCGGGGCACGGCTCATGATGCGATTGTCACAGAGGAGATCAGGAATCTGAAGGTATCGCCACCGAAAAACCTGAGCCAGACACAAGGTACTTCCCTGGAGCAAAGCAGCAGCAGGAGGATTGGGGACTTCATTTCCATGGGAAAAAATACATTGGAAAGGTAGAAGTGATCAGAAGAGAGAAACAATAAATGGAAATCCATATACAAAGCAAACCTTAATGGAACCCTAATGAGCCTGGGGTGTTTTTAATGCCAGCAGTATTTCGGCCAGGGATGCAAGCAGATCAGGTTGTCCTCATGTCAAAAAAAAGGCAAATCTACCCAGGCTTCTTGTTTAGAATATGCTGACTGTACCATCATAAAACACAAGCCTACTTCTAAATAGAGTTACAGCTGTGCTTGTGTGAGGGCAGAGCTGTGTGAGAGCCAAGGGGTGACCAAGAGTGCTGACCACCACCCAGCAGGCAGTGCCTGTAGCTCCAGAGATGGCTCTGGACCCCTCCTCAATCCTCCTCAGCCACCAGGCTTTTACCCACAGCTTTACTGCCATGAACTACCTGCCTTTTACGTGTTCTTTTGAAATTTAATGTTTTATTTGGCACAGTCAATTTAGACTACAGATGCATTTCCTTCTTCCTCTTTCTGTCTTTTTTTGAAAGGGGGGCAAAAGACATCAGTGAAGTTCCCAAATGGGTGCCACTGAAAATTAGTATTTCTCTATGGACTGTGGAAAGTAATAGATGGGAACCTGTTTCTAATAGTTTTACTTTCTGTGTTATCTGGAGAAAAACAGATTCATACATACAAAGTGGACTGTTTCAGAAGATAGTGCTGTGAAAAATGAAAGGCTGTTCCAAAGTAAAAAGTGATTATTTCAGAAGAAATGAGAAGCTCCAATGTCAACCCTACTGCCTGAATCAGCAAAAAATCAAAGCTTTGCATAGAATAGGAAATTGGAGATTTTCCCTAAATTTACATTTCTTTCTGCTGAGCACATTTTTGCTTCAACATGAAAGAACTTCTTAGAGACACTCCTAGTTTCAGACATTGCTTTTTTGCTATGGTGTTGTAAAATGCTGCTGCCTGGGACTGGAATTCCATTAGTACAATTGGAAGAATTTATGTATGAATGCTAGATATGAGCCACAACAGCCATGGATAACATCATGTAAATGAAAATTTTATTTTTTTTTTAAATGACATCTCCTCAGTCATATTGACAACTGTCCAACAGAAAACCCAAAGCCATATAAACTAACAAATAAAAATTGCAGTTTCTCCTGGCAGATTCCATCAGAAACATTGGCAAAACATTCCCATATCTATCTTGGATATTTGGTGCACTACTACTACAATAAATCAGGAAAAACTGACTCTAAAAATATCATCCGAAAGCACTGTGCTGTTATTAAAACCTAAGTGATACATACCATTTGCATTCTATGTATGTATGATCATCATTAGACAAGCAAAAGACATTCTTTTGATATTACAAGGACCTACAAGGCTTTTTCTCAAGACTATCCTCCAGTCCTAAGCCTCCAAAAACCTAAACTGCAAAAAGTAAGACTGACACTGGCAATTTTCAAAAACCAAGTTCAAGACCCGAGGCAACCTCAGCTGGGCTTACGAACCTTAACCTTTAGAAAAGAAGCCTTTTCCTTGTGGAAAGCGATTTTTGCTGCTGAGCATTCCTGCATTACTGCTGGGTTTCTGGAGCACACAGCAGATCAGGGGCCAGCTGCCTTCTGAAGCGCCTGGCACTGCTGCCCTGCAAGAGCTAACCCACAGCGCTTCAGGACAGAGAATGTGCTCACATCACAGCCTCCCAAAGAGAAAAGCAGTCTGCAGAAAATGCTGCACGAACTGCTGGTTCATCCACACCAAACACCCACAGTGGAATCTCCAACCGCAGCCGTGGAACCCCCTAGGTCTGCCAGGACCTCGTGGAAAACCAATGCATCACCATTTCACAGCCCAATCCAAATTAATCTGCTCTGCATTTCCCTCTTGTCTTTGGCACCACGCATATTAATTGTGTGTGATGATCTCCAGACCGTGCCCTTCTACCAGACCACGCATCTTCAGCAGACCACAGTGTCTGCAAAGCAGATGCACAACCCAGAAGGAAATCCCAGGCAAAGAGCAAAGATGTTACTGCAGGAGGTGAGTGGAAGGAACATGCACAAAACAGTGCTGTGAACAACACAGCAGCACCAGAGGTGCTGGCAGTGCTGTTCCTGACTGTAACCATCAGGATGTTGCATTTGGTCAGCGAGTGACCAGGCTGGGGCTTTAACTCTAATTTAACTCTGCTTTAACCCCACACACAAGCCAATGCATTCCATCATGCCTACTATATAGCATGACACTCAACAGACATATATAAAGTTGCAAGAAACACATTTTTCTTAGGACTACATATCCATCCTTTTGGACACAATTTGTATCCAAACACAAGGAACTCACGTCACCATGATATTTTCTGGAAAACCCCTTTACCAGGATTTCTTCTCCTGGGAAGCTGAGAAGCCTCAGAGAAAAATGAAAACAATAATTATCTGATTGCTTCTCCTGTTTCTGCTGCTTTGGAATGTGCTCTGGAGATTGTTTACCAACTGGTCATTGTTTGATTGATCTCATGTGAATTGTTCTAACTTAATGACCAATCACAGCCAGCTGTGTGACAGGACTCTGGAAGAGAGTCATGAGTTTTCATTATTCATTTTCATTAAGCCTTCTGTCTGTATCCTTTCTCTATTCTTTAGTATAGTTTTAGTACAATATAATATAATGTGATATAATATAGTATGATATGATATGATATGATATGATATGATATGATATGATATGATATGATACGATATGATATAATATGATATAACATAGTATGATATAACATAGTATGATATAATATAGTATGACATAATATAGTATGATAATATATAGTATGATAATATATAGTATGATAATATAATATAATAAAATAAATATAATATAATATAATATAATATAATATAACATAACATAACATAACATAATATAATATCTTCCTAAGAACACGGGGTCAGATTAATTTTCCTCCTTCATCCTGGGGACCCAGAGACGACCACAAACTCCAAGAGCACAAAGCAGTCCCTTGAGGCCACTCTTTCGGGAGCAGTGCGGTGGGGTTTGCAGAGCCTGCCCGGGCAGGGCTGGGTGAGCCAGAGGCAGTGGCACGGGAGGGGGCACGGCGGGGAGCCCCCCGGCAGCGAGGGACACAGGGAGGATGGCAGGTCACCGGGGCTGCAGCGTGCCAGGGGCCGGGAGGACACAGCACGCTGGAACTGCTGCACGGGCAGGGCAGGGCGCCCGCCGTGTTTAAATACTGAATTCGGTGTTTCACTCCCTAATTAAACACCTAACTAACGAGCCCAAAGGCAGCGGGGATGAGCAGCTTGGGAAGAGGCGGCACCTTGAGTCCCCACGCTGCAGATGACACAGGGGACACGGCCATCCCCAGGGCCCCTGCAGCACCAGCGGCAGCAGCAGATCCCAGCTCCTCTGTGCATGGAGCCACAGCACACAGCTGGGCTTGCTCAAGGGAAAATGACACTCTGCTTCACGAGCAGACAGGAAAGAAAACAAAAACCAGCCCCAAGCCCAGCTGTGCCTTCAGCCCACGATGTCTGGATCCTGTTGGTGGGGTTTTCTTCTTCCACCTTCTTGTCCTCCAGCCTTGGCAACTCCCAGAACTCCTTCCCACCCATCCAGCGAAGCTCCCGTGTCCCTCGGCCCCAGAGTGGGGTCGGGCAGGGCCAAGCCACAAAGCAGGTCCCACGGTGCTTGGGCAACTGAGGAGGCTCCATCACACACAGCGCAGCCCAGCAGCTTCACTCACAGGGTACCAGGGCCAGATTTCCAGCGTTAGGCAAAAGCAGACACATATTGTCATGGGTAGACATTTCCTTTTGCAATTGAATTTTCATCCAGTTGAGTATCTGACAGGAATTTGCTTCCACGACACACGTGTGGTGTCAGGAGGGAGAGGGACAGAACGCTCCTGTGACCTGGGGACAGGGACAGACGAGCAGGACACCCTGAACAACACCTGCAGAGCTGACACTCAGCTATGAATTAAATCGGAAGATGCAACTTAACAGGTTATTAAGATTATCTGAGTGTGGGCTCCGCTGGCTCAGCCTTCCCATAAACTGGCACTGGAGGCCTGGTGCATTAGGGGGCTTCTCCCCAGGTGAGTCTGCGCTGCTGACGCGCGCAGCGAGAGGAAGGTGCCAGCTGCGCCGCCCAAGCTTGGCACCCAGGCTGGCACGCGTCCGCGCCCTCGGCAGCTCACCTCCGCGCCCTCGGCTCCGCTCACTCTCATCCTGGCACGCTGGGCACAAAGGACCCCGCAGCAACACAATTCAGACCTTTTGAACTTCCCTTCCAACTGCTTGTGGAAGGCATCAGCTCCGTTCAGGCTTAGCAAAGGAGCTTCAGTGCGGGGTGCGGCGTGCCTTTTGTCAGCACCCCGTCTGCTCCCCCGGCCTCGTAAACAAGCTGCTTTC
The DNA here is from genome assembly GCF_017590135.1 of Pyrgilauda ruficollis. Taxonomy (NCBI): domain Eukaryota; kingdom Metazoa; phylum Chordata; class Aves; order Passeriformes; family Passeridae; genus Pyrgilauda; species Pyrgilauda ruficollis. The sequence continues at coordinate 1,521,368 of NW_024515209.1, forward strand.
TTTAGAAATACACCAGGCCTCCAATTTAAATTTATGGAAAGGCTGAACCAGAGGAGCCCACACTCAAATAATTTTAATAACCTATTAAGTTGCGACTTCAGATTCATTTTATAACTGTGTTCCTCGGGGAACTGCACTATCAGGATAAAGATAGAGTTTTTTTTCTTTTAAAGATAAATAGCATCATTAATCTGCAACATTTCTTTTCTATTATCTTTCAAAATGAGGAGTTATTTTGTTCTGATCTTGAGGTAATTAGCCTTCATTCACTAGCCAGAAAATGTCTGTGTTCTGAAAATTAAAAATGTGTCATTAAGTGGAATTTACCATAATGTCATTTATCTTTATATAGTTCATCAGTGACAGCAATGGGCCTGGGAATCCATCAGCTTTTACCGAGGAAGCATTAAAACAAATTGAAAAACAGAATAATCCCAGGCACTCTTTAACACAGTCAAAGCCATTTGGGTAATTAAATAGTGGTATTTAAAGTTTTAATTTAGATTTTCCCCTCTGTTCATCAGCAGTCAAATGAGATGTTCATATTCATAACTGTTTGTAATAAAGGGTTTCATAAAGCAAACAGAATATCAATGCTGTTAAAATTAAAGAGAACACAGAGAAACCTTTCAAGTACAAAGAGGGAAGTTCATTCCTGCTGCACCTCATTTTCTGTGGCTGTACCTGGCAGGCTCCTCACGCTGACAATGCCCAAATTCTGTGGTGCCCGTGCTCTGGGGGTCACAGCCACCTCTTCCACTCTCTTTGTCTCGGGTGCTTTGTGACTCCGGAAAGACAACTTCCACAGTTTGCCTCCCATTCCCATTGTTTTCCAAACGTTTGCATATTAATCTCCAACATCTTTTATCTTGTATATTCAGCTCTGGAGAGTGGATTGTTCTGCTGTGTTCCTGGAGGTGCTGCAATGGGAGACGTGTGCCCGGGAAACCCGCACGCGGTACAAGTAATGCTAAAAATAATTATTTAGGGACGCAAACTGAATGTATAAAAGCTTTCCAGCACCGCTCTCGCTAGGAAATATTAGGCCCTCCTAAAACAGCTTTTGCCAAAATTAAACTGGAGAGAAAAAATGGACTAGTTCTTTATGAAAGAGTTTCACCTGAAAGAAGTCTGAATAATGACACCTTCAGCACATGTACATCCTCTCCAAAACTCTATTGGCTGAGATGCAGTTATTTCAAATAGGGGAAAACATTTATCTGTGCTCTCTTCTGAGTGCACCTGGACCTACATTGGACTAAAACTGTCGATAATTTACCCTGTGACTTTTGTTCTCTTGTTTAATCTGGTAAAAAATGCCACAGCACTTTAAAGTGTTTTCAAATGAAAAGTCAAATAATTTCTGCTTGCTTTCTTCTAAGTAAAGCCCAAACCCCCAAATTATGTCTCCACTTGCAAGGTTACTGAGACATAGACAGACATTTTCCACAGAACTGCCTGAGATATTTTATTTTTTGATCCCAGAGCAGCAGGCTATACATTAGGCAATAAAAGAGGCTCTTTTATAGCACCAGAAAGAGCCATCAGGAACCTGAGTGCCTTTGTAATTTTTCAGGTATGGAGTGGAACAACTCAGCACAGTATAAATCAGGTACGGGCTTTACAGCTCAGTAAAAAACAAGATGCTGACAACAATCTGTCATTATGAACACTATTCCAGCAATGTTTAGGGTTTGGGTTTTTTCACATATATTTTCATTTTATTTTGAAATTTAACCGGATGCTTTGGAGCCAGTGCTACACCTTGGCCTCCACTGAGGCATGGTCATAAGTGCTGTGGAGATCAAAACGAACCCAGAGGCGCCAAGATCAAGACATACATGAACACAACCTGCACTACCTGCCAGGATTAACTGATTCTGACTGCTTTTTAAAATTAAAATTAAGATCGGGTTAGCAAAAGCCTAACATGGGCAATTTTTAAAGGCACATGTGGAAGGAAATAGACAAGAGGGTGCACACTTATGCCTGCTATGTAGCACCAAAATAACTCAAACACTTCAATAAAGGAGTGGCTGGAGATGTTCCCTCTCAGTGCCTGGGAACCCCTCGGAACAGGGCAAGCTGGAAAGGAGCAGAGCCCGTCTGTCCTGCACCTGCCAGGACACACTTCCAGTGGGAAAACTGAGGAACCTGAGCATTTCCAGCCGCTCCGGCACGGCAGCGTCCGCAGCATCACCCAGGTGAGCCAACGGCAGCTGGCAGCACAGACAAAACAAATGCAAAAATGTTCTTTAAGACGGTTTTACACCGCAATTCTCAGCGGCAAAATACAACGGGCAGGTTGAAGTGTGCCCCTTGCCCCCCAAACCACCAGCGACCTCACTGGGGCAGCAAAAATAGCTCGGCTTTCGGTAATGTGAGCCCAGTTCTTGTAATGTTTAACTTCACTTCCTGTGTCTTTGTGCCGCTCAAGGAAGTGAAACTCGTGCACTGCAGGTCTGTATTATTCCCCGCCGTGGCGGGCTGGCAGACAATGTCTGCAGTGGTCTGGAGCGATAAGGGCTGCCTGCAGGACGGATTCTCCTGGGGATTAGGCAGCACCATCTGGGGCCTGGGCTGATCTGCAGCAGCTGCTGGCTGGAAATGGGTGCTGTGTTGCCTTCTGATGTAATGTTGCCTTCTGGTTTCGACGAGCAGCACGGCGACCCAAACTCACCAGGGTCACTCGGGCCAAAGACACAGCGCTGACACCAATGTGGTGGACGGCCAAAGGCGTTTATTGTTTCATCTCGTGGGGTTATGTACTCTAGGGTGCTACTCTACGTCAAAGGGGGTCGGCTGATACTGTTTTACGGTTAGTAAGGAGAGAAACGCTACCAGAGTTAGGGAGGTTGCAGTCTTCGCTTATCTCAGGAGATTAAGGGAGAAGGGAGTCTTGCAGCTGCAGCTTTCCGTAACATCACCTAATCTTCCGCTCACCTATCCCTGTGTAACACATCCTCACTACAGTGCTGCTCCTGGGCTGCTCAACACCTCGCTTCCAGCTACGGTTTGCTGCCTTTTGGGGAAAACAGCAGCGAGGGAAGGGCCAGGGGTGCCCCACAGAAACGGCACAAGGCGAGGCACAAACCTCCAGGGACAGCCGGGCACGGCCAGCAGCGCGCTCCTCTCCTGGCCTCCGCTGGACAGGACAACACCCGGACACCGGGACAGACAAACCTCGCAGGGGCTGCAGCCTGGGGAACCCCAAAGGCAGTGTTCCCCTGCAGGCAGGGAGGCAGGGGAGCTGCCAAAGGCGCCTAACTCACAGCTCAGTCCTGTAAGGAGCTCTGTCCTGCCACCAAGGAGGAATGAGGGAGCTGGCAAATTATGAGCATGTAGGTTGTCTGCTGTGCTGGCCAAGAGAGCCCTTGCCTAGAGGTTTTTGGCATTTTTCCTTTACCCACTCTTCTCTTCCTTCACTGATACTCTGCTGCAGCTGCACCTTTGTAATTATACGAAGCAAACCACAGGGCACTGTCTAAAAACAATAAATCTGATTAAAACAATTAAATTGTTTTTTTTTAAAGACGTACATCTGACGAAAAATCCATTTAAAAGATGTGGAACAAAACAATGAGCAGGAAAAAGGAAAAATTTTGGTGCGATCTCCAGGAATGCCTTTTAAAGTTGATACTTCAGCAATGCTAAGACAGCTTTGAATTTGGGTTAAAAGTATCCATTATTGATGTTTTCCCGAACTCAGGACAATCTCCACCATGTCCTGTACTGAGGACCAGCAGATGGGATGGCAAAGCCACCAAGGTAAATTGGCCAAAGCCAGGAAACACCCAATCACCAGAAAATAATTAAATACCCATCCTGATGCCAAAACCAGGCACGCAATGACCCCACAAATGTCCTGTGCAGAAGCCAGACATTTTCAGGGTGGTCCTGAATACCCCAGCAATGCTGAGGAGATGATTTTAGACCTTTTCCTATTTTTTTTTTCTTTTTTAAATTACACCAAGCTATGGATTTTTGACGTCACAGCTGCTGAGAGGACTATCCCATCTACTGTTTTCCTACCCAAAGCATGGGTAACAGGCGTTGTCCAGGGAATCTGACTGAAGGAAATCTGAAAGGAGGCTGCCACAAAGTGTCACATCCATCCCCTCTGAATGGATTTGCGATGTTTAGTTCCGTGTAATGACAGCATTTAACATCACAAACTTGACCCAATTTTAAATGCCTGAAAACCAGGTTCTCAGTCCAAGAAATACTGATGTACGCAACACCCCTTGCTGATGGCAAAACAGAAATAATTGCATTTCTGCCACCAATAACCCTTATGTCTTAACTTTTTACCTGTTCTATTCTTGCCAGATATTCTGTTAACATTCCAAGTTAAAGACACTTCTGACGTACAAGTATAGCTCAAAAAGACCTGCTACTTTAGCACTACAAAGATGAAGATATTGTATTTGACAGGTATAAAGTAACAACTGAGTTGAAATTCTCTTGTGCCAGCAATACACAAAGTTTGGGAGAATAAGAACCAGCCATCCAGTGGCAGCTCCCAGTCCATATGCTGCTCTGCTCTGGCCTGAACAGACTCATTTTAAAAGCATTTTCACTTTTTTCCCTGATGGACCATAATTTTTCAGGCAAACAGCTGACTGTGTCCCCTTTATGCTACTGATGAAGACTTTAGTTGGTTTATTTTCAACAATTTCCTCCCTACCTTTTCACAGGAATAAAAGGAAAAGAGGTAGAGCCGAAGAGCTGGCCACTGGGTTCCAGCACCAAACACTGCAGCACTCAAAGCACGCTGCACTTGGTAATGTGTCATCCCAGAATCCCAGAATATTCCAAGCTGGAAAGGACCACATGGAGGGCAGCTCCCTGCCCTGCACGGGACAGCCCAGGAGCCCCACCGTGCGCTGACAGCGCTGTGCAAACGCTCCCTGAGCTGTTTCCGCACTGTGTGCGCTTCCAGCGCGTTCCTAAAAGGCGGAGCACGGAGCAGGCGGCACCTGGGGCTGGCACTGCGCACACGGACAGCCTGGCACGCAGCGTGCCGCAGGGCGCTGTGCCCACGCTCCCCAGGTGTCCCCTGCGCCTGTCCCCCTGCCACAGCCAGGGCAGCGCCGCGGGCACAGCGCCCAGGGGGTGCCCTGGCCGCGCTGCCATGCCCCTCGGACACTGCCCCTCGTACACTGCCATGCCCCTCGGACGCTGCCATGCCCCTCGGACGCTGCCATGCCCCTCGGACGCTGCCATGCCCCTCGGACACTGCCATGGCCCTCAGACGCTGCCCCTCGGACGCTGCCCCTCGGACACTGCCATGCCCCTCGGACACTGCCCCTCAGACGCTGCCCCTCACCTCGGACACTGCCATGCCCCTCGGACGCTGCCATGCCCCTCGGACGCTGCCCCTCGGACGCTGCCGGGCGGATGAAGACACGCAGGAATTCTGCTGGGAAGGGCTGGGAAACAAACGGTGCCCCGCTGTGCTCCTAAGAGAGACAGCGGCACCGTACAGTGAGAGCAGGAACATGCCCGGGGAGGGTGAGAAAACCACACCAACAAAAAAACCCCCAAGCATGACAGCTTTAACCGGGCTGAAAGGCAAGACGCAGGAGGTACAGGAAGCTTTGGACATTATTTTACCAGTCTAGGGCTCTGAGTAGACAATTATATGCTTTAATGTTAAGATTCCCTAAGCTGGCTTAGCAGCCTCCATAAAATAGTTAGAAGGACTTGTTTCACAAGAACATTGTCCATTTGGAAAGTGAGGAATAAAGGCAACAGAAGCGTAAAAATAGGCTTCTACAGAAAGTGATGATTCTTCTTAAAATAAGAAAATACAAGGAATTTGCTTTTTTCCCAGATGAAAACAAGCTTATCAAAATGATTATTAAAATAAAATTTCTAAATAAAGTTGTAATGCCTTAAAATTGCCTGTTATGCTAAAAAAAAAAAAAAAAAAAGAGAGAGAGAGAGAAAAAAAGGCTAAGTAGGGCTTCCCATGACTAAATGGATTAATTCTTTAGTACCACACAATTCCTGCTCTCTACACAGTTTCAGTGAACATCTAAATAAACACCCAAAGCTTATTTCACACAAAGAAAAGATCCGTTCTGAGGAATAACCCCAACGCTAAAAAGTTGACGTTTTGTACAAAAACTGCAGAAAAGCTGTGCGGGAAGAAAGGCGCTTTGGGCAGGCTGGCGGTCCCGGCAGGATCTCTGCCGCAGCCGCGCGCTCCGCGATGTCTCTCTCCAAGGGATGCTCCCTGCGCGGGGCAGGAGCAGCAGCCGGGCTCGGCCCTGGGAGCCAGCAGAGGCACGGCCAGGGCAGGCAGGGCAGGCAGGACAGCAGTGTCCCTGCTGAGCGGCGACACGGCGCTCCTGCCACCTGCTCCTGCCAGCACGGGCGTGAGCGCTCTGCCCCGCGCTTTGCTGCGCGGCTGGGCAGGGCAGGCATCTGACATCCGCAGCTTTTGACAAGTGTATTACACTGGCTTTCTTAACACAGGGAAAACTCAGGAGCTATAAACCCTGCTGGGCTCTGGGAGAACTGGAAAAGTTATCCCCAGCCTCCGAATTGCCCTGATTCCTTCTGCTGCACACAAAGGCCTGGTTCTGCTTCTTTTCTCTGTCTGAAGAGCAGCAGCCAGCTCTGGGTGCAGGCCAAGCCCAGGGGATCCCTGCTTCCTGCCTCATCCTAACCTACACTGGATAAATGCTGAAACGCTGTTTTCTCTCTCACAAGACACAGCTTGTCATCAACACAGCAATTCTAATCTCTCATCCCTCCTTCTGAAATGTTCTGTACTTTAGAAGACCAGCAGCTCTTTCATGACTGCTCACTGTAGACTTAAACAGGGGAAAAATCAGCACTGTCTCTCAAAATTGGTGTAAAATTACAGCCTTTGAGGGTGTAATGCCGCTCAATTTTAATGAAAATACTCTGATGGCAGAATGTGGACACAAGCCACATTTCTCCTGACACCAAGGAATTTTTAACAGTTCAACAGCCAGGTTCAGTCCAGCCCACACCAAGCAAAGGTGTGTCACTACAATCCACGCCCTGTGCTGAACTCGACAGAGCAGAACCACCGGGAGGGTGGAAGGTTTCCCCTCCGTTACCCAACGCAGCACTGACAGACGAGGCATCGCCTCATCCTCCTCTCCTGCTGCCAGTGACCACAACCCACCACAAAGCCCATGTCCTCAGGAGTCTGTGAAGGACAGGAAACGCCTGCCAAGGGCACCTGGAGCGCTGGACACCTCTGGCCAGTCTCAGCAGAGAGGGGCACAGCCGCCTGCATCCCGCCAGAAACAAGGGACACCCAAAGCAGCTCTAGTGGAAAGTGCCTTTTTTGGGGTGGGTCACGGACATTCTGAATCCCAGGTAAAACTGGGTTCTGCAGAGGCTTATCTTTGCGTGGCATTTTAGGGCTAAAAAGCAAACTAGAAGGGTGTATTTTAGAAAGCATGGGATGATAAAGGGATGCCTAGAAGCATTTTGCACTGAGGAAGGGTGTGAAGGCCAAGCCCACTTGACTTGGACTAAGGTTTTAACACCCATTAAACGTGCTGCAGCGTCTGTCACAGCACCCTCTGCTTCCAATGGCCATTCTGACATTCCTGGGCATTTGCTTTTCTTGTACCTCCAGGCTGTAAAGGAGAAATTACCTGTTCCCAAACCATTTAGCTTAGAGCTTTGTATACCACAAGATGGCTGCAGAATTTTAACTCCTCAGGTTCAAGAAAATTACCATCTTTTCTCTGGCTAATGTGGCACTTTCTAGGTGGCTTTTCAAAACACGTCCTCAAGCACAGCAGTTTTCTGACATGGAAATACAAACACCCTCCACATCTAACAGAAATTTTCCTCAAACCAGCACCACCCCATCCTCCAAAGTAACACGGTGAGTCCACTGGATCTGTGTTGTACAGTGCTCACAGCTCTTTATTACCATTAATGCTGATAAGAGAAACAAAAGTCCTGCAGATCAGCACGGGGTGCTTGTTGTTGTATGTTGAAGGCAAGCACTGGATCCTGCTAGCTGTGCTTAACGTGTGTGCAGCACCATAAAGATTAAACAGCATAATGTTATAAATCCTATTACACTATATAATCTCTAAATTACATGCAAGTGGATAAAAAATACACAGCTTGTTAATGAACTTTACATTTTCATAACACCATTTATGCTGCGCAGAAGAATTCCTCCAGTTTGGATAGAAAGTTGATGACAACGCAGTTCCTGTAGCTATTACACACATCCTATGCTCTTGGGCCTGGGAACCCATTCCCCTGGAAACACGGTGATAATGTGAGTTCCCATCCACCTCTTCAGGGCTCTCACAGGCACTGGCACAGCAGCAGGGTGCAGGGGGTGGCAGCTCTGGTGGGCACTGAACAAAGCCCAGGGCCCCTCTCTGGTGTTCACATCCCTCTGAACAGAGAGAAGCTGTGACACAAGCAGAGAAGAAGGAAAAACACAATTCTTGTCTCCCTCGCTGTGCCAAAGTAGAATGCAATATGGGGATTGTTTACCCAAAATGAGGATGTTTTGTTCCCTTGGCCTGTCAGGGCCAAGAGTTGTGTGTGTGTGTGGGACTGTCACGAGACAGTCACTGGAGAATCAGAGATGGGAGCAGCTCCGTGCAGTTGTGAGCAAGGGTGAGTGCAGGGCAGATTCAGTTAGATGCAATGTATGCAGTATAGCATAATAAAGTAATTATTTAGCCTTCTGATGGTGGATCAGATGCACCATTCTCTCCCCTTGGTCGGGCTGCCCGTGCATTAACCCCTCCTGTGCTCCGTCCCTGATTTGAGGGGTGCTGGCCACAGCAGGCACCCGAGGGTGGCAGGGGACAGCCGAGTGTCCTCCCCCCCAGGACTGCCTGCCCGGCCCCTCCTGGCTGGCTGCACGCTCCCAAGGGACCGTGGTGTGTCACTGTCACCAGCAATGTGAGGGCTGAGCACAGCCCCAGTGTGCGAAACGGGAAAAACCAGCTTTGTCATGGCCACTCCGCCTGGGGGAAGCTGGAGTTCCAGGAACATCCTTTCTTGCTGCGGGTGAGTGGGATTTCCTGATGTCCTGTAAATAACACGGAAACTAACGAAAATCTGTGGAGCCACACTGGTGCCTCCTAGGCAGGGTTTTAGGGTAGCATGTTGTAACACTGCAGCTTTCTGACCAACAGCAGAAAAAGCGTAATTCTGTCTGAAGAAAACCTCACATTTACCAAACCCCATCAATTTTCAGATTAATTGCACCCTAACTGTGCAAACGAATCTTAAGCACTAAAAATCAGCAACTCTGAATACAGCATATCTGTAGGGGATCCTCATGAGCAAGGGATTGTAAAGTCCCAGTAAAGTTACTTTTACTAGTAAAATTGTTAAAAAAAGTAAATAAACTTGCTGTCAAACAGACTGTAAGACTGCAATCACTCTTCTAGTTGCCAACACGCATTAGTATCGGTAAAACCAGGAGTATATAATGCAAACTGCAAGAGGAAAACACCCCATTGCCAGATCCAAACTGCACAACAACAAAAGGGTATGCACAGCAATCTGCAGCTACCTGTTATCACAGTACATCCCTTCTTGCCTCGGATGTCTGGGTAGGCATGCTCAGCTAAAGACATTTAAACTACATAAACATTTGCTGTAACACTACTGATGTGGATGAAAAGCAATGGCACCGCAAAAACAAATCCGTGCAAAAGCACTTGGTAAGTGACATTTTAACAAGGCCTATTGTAACTGAGTTATGCAGCCAGGAATTGTGTTCCCCTCGCCCTCTACACTGTAATTCAGGGTATAAAATCAGTGTATAAATTGCTATCATCACAGCTTTGAAGGGTGTGAAGGACCTGGCATTGTTGTGTCTGCAAAGAGATGACTGGAATGTGAGAATTAACAAAGTAATCTCAAATTCCTTAACTCCACAGGCTTGAGTTTTTTATTTCTCTTCTGAGAACTCAGCGTTTCGCCACAGAGAGTGCAATTTTGCTGCTGCCAGACTGTTATCCCGGCTTCTCCCCAGGCAGCTGCCTCCACCCTCGCCACGGGGAGGATGCTGTGAGAGCCCTGGGCACCGCCACGAGGGAGCCCAGGCGGGCAGCAGCTCCTGCAGCACGCCAAGGGGGCATCCCCTGCACCGCTGCACCTGGCTGCAGGGCTCTGGCGTGGGGAGAGAGGCAGCCAGCGGCAAAGAGCCTCCCCACCCTGCTGAAGGCAGCACCCGGCCTGGGCCTGGGGTGGGCAGCACGGGCATTGATGCACGGGCAGCCCTCGAGAAGGGGAGGGAAGGATGCACTTGACTCCACCAGAAGGTGAATGAACTCCTTCATTATGCTATATTATATACACTATATCTCGACTGAGATCTGCCTTGCACTCACTGTGCTCACAAGTGCACAGAGCTGCACTCATCCTCATTTTCTCGCGGCAGTCCCACCCACAGACACACTTGGCCCTAATAGGCCAAGGGAACAAGACATCCTCACTCTGGACAAACAGTCTCCACCCTGCCGTCCAGCTCAGCACAGCGAGCGGGACAAGAGCTGTGTTCTCCTTCTTCCCTGCTTGTGCCACAGCCTGTCTCTGCTCAGAGGGCACAGCCACGGGGCAGCCCCGCGGCAGCAGGACGGGCAGGGGACAGTCAGTGCCACGCAGTCTGGGGCACCCTCTGCACCCCCTCAGCTGAGCAGGGGCTCCGTGCAGCACGGCCCCCCACCTGGGCACCCGTCCTCCTGCTGCAGCCAGGGCTGGACACGCAGCACGAGGTGAGGGAAGGACCGGCCATGGGGAAGGGGTGCAGCGCCAGAGCAGGTCGGGCACGGCCTGAGAGGCAGGGGATGGAGCTCAGCCTCCTGGACAGCTCCAGCAGGATGCACACACTGACAGGTCACGGTCCAGCTGCCAGAGCAGTGGGCACAGAACTTGGTGGTACGGCTCAGAGACTGGGGGATCAGCTTTGACTCTAAATGTTTACACAGGGAACTTCAGCTGTTTAGCCTCCAAGTCCTGTTTTTTGGTTCTGTGACTGGCCAAATAACTGCACCCACACATCTCTTGCCTAGTAGCTACCCTAACAATAATTGGAGGTAGGACCATGAAAATACTTTTGCAGGTCTGCTTTGCCTTTTTTCTCTTTCACAGTTAACTCTTATTTAAAGAGCTTTATACACAACATAGCTAGATTCCAGCTCCTTGAAAAAATTAAAAGCAAGGACCTCTGCAGAGCATTTCTTCTTTGTGGCACAAAGAGGCTGAGACTTCCAATTACAATGGGTGGCAAAATCATACTTTCCAATTATCCTTAGAGAGAGATGGCATTTCACAGTACCACAGACAACTCCAGGTGCTGGGTGCAGCTGCAGTGACAGAATCCACACCTGAAGAACAACGCGGTGATGCCCAGCCACAGCTGTGGCACAGGTCTGCAGGGCTCTGACATGAGTGGCAGGTTCAGGGATCACAGAAACATCGAATGATGGAACGGATTGGGCTGGGAGGGACCCGAAAGTCCCTGCAATCCAGCCTCCCTGTCATGGGCACGGACACCTTGTAGATCAGACTGCCCCATGCCCCACCCGAGCCAGCCCTGAGCACTTCCAGGGCTGGGGCAGAGGCACGAGCACACAAGGAATGAGATCCCACTCCAAGACAGCTCCTGTTTCCCCAGCATTGACTCAAATACCTGCATTTCACAATCTGACAAGTGACCCACAGATGCCAAACAGAAACACTGGTTATGGACTGCAAGAGGCCGCTTTATGTTTTAATGTCACCCTGTAAAACTGAAGCATTACTACAAAAATCTAGTCCAATGGCAAATTTTGAAGTTTTTTCCGTCAGTGTTCAGTACACAACGTACAACACAGATGTACTTGTTTAACTTTGACTTTATGACTTATGCAAAGCGTCAGCTATTATTCCACTGCAAGTCTCCTTAAATAAACTTTTCTGAGACATGGTGAAAATGGAGGTGGTGGATTAGCGGGCAGCAAAAGATGAGGTCATCTAGGCCCATTGAGGCTGTGTTTTGAGACCAACAATAGCCCAACTCCAGCAAATCCTCTGAAGTACACCCCCTTGTTTTCCACGCAGCCTGGATTAGTCTTGAGCTTCTAGATCTGAAAATACAATAACCCTTTCACTCATATATAATAAAGAGAAATAGACTATACTAAAAACCCCCAAACCTAACAGGTTTATTTACATGCCCAGCACATAGAACTCCTCTGTATTTACTATACAGAGGGCAAAACAATACAAAACAAATGGCAATTCAAAAAGAAAGGGTTTTTCTCCAAAGTGGACGTGATTTGCTGTGTTCACAGAGGTGCCCAGTAAAAGACATTCATGTCTCGAGCTGACACACACGGAAGCCCCTGGTGGTATCAAGGCTCTATGTTAACAAACTACATATTTAGGGGAATTTTATGATTCACATGTCCAATAATATACACCAAAGACTCCAGAAAACATGCCGAAGGAAAAGCTGAACACAAAGGGCTGCTCTCCTCGTTCAGGATTGCGTTTGTCTGAAAGTGTTTGAGGGAGATGCCGCAGCTGGGAAGGGAGAATTGTTTTTGATGCCAACTTCAGAGGCAGAAGAATCAATCTGGCAATAGACTGATTTTTATACATGTATTTGACAATTTAAAAACCACTGGAAAAGAACTGAACTTTTGATGTGAGTTTTCCAAAGTGTTACAGCAGCAGGAAAATAAAAACAACTCCACAGGTAACCTGTGTATCACATCTGGTTTGTGAGGAAGGGAGGCTCCACTTGACACAGAGAATTATGTGGGGAGGCATTGCCAGCCACACACAGACACTGACATCAGAGTTTTAGTTTCCTTGCCGAGCTGTTGTCACTTTACGCTGTGGGAACAATGAAATGGGGTCGTGAAAGGCTGGGAATACCCAGGCTCAGGAAGAATAAATGGGAAAAAAAGCATTACTGCTCAGCCTGGGACAAAAACCAGCCGTGCACAGGAGGAGAGCGTGGATCACCGCTGTATTTACTTTCTTCAGCAGGAGCCTTGGCTGAAAGCTGCACAGCAAACCCACCACGGTCTGGAATCAAGCCACAGCAAAATGGCAGAGAAGTGGGAGCTGCAGGCCCTGTCCCTGGATGCTGTGTCAGTGTGACCCAGCTGCGCACAGTTCGGTTTCACTTAAAGACAAGATTTTTACAGCATTTTCCTTGGCTACCTTAATATGAATTGCATTTAAACACAGCCTGATCTCTCACAGAAATTATTATTTTTTCAGAGGAGATGAGCGAGATGAAGAGACTGCAGATCTTTCTATAACACCAAATTTCTGGATTAGAGAAACCAGACCTGGAGGCAGCAGCAGGAACACAGGCACACAGCCCCAGGCTGCAGAGCAGCCCCAGCGCCGGCCGCGCTGCCCCGACCCTGCTCTCCCCCTGCTCTCAGGGAGCTGGGACTGCTGCCACCCTGGGGTGTTGCTTTGATTTTGTAAGACTTTGTTAAGCTTTTTGATGTTTACATTCTCTCAACAAACTTTCTCACACACAGTTCCGTAAATAACCTATGTTTTGCATTCTTTCATAGAAGTAGAGAGAATTGATGGACCCTTGGTCTGTCCAGTGGCATTGGAGAGGTGGCACTGTCACCCTCCAATCCACTGTCACCTTTGGAAAACTATAAATGTTAGAGTCAGAAAATAAAGCTTCTTCTTTTTTGTTCCCCTCGAGAGCAGCAGTGTCTGTGTCATCATTTCGTGCCTTATCACAACACTGGGGCACAGCTGGCAGGAGCCAGGGCTGCCCTGGGAGTGCAGCCCCGGGTGCAGCGGGGCAGCAGGGCTGGCAGGCTGCAGGGCAGGGGCAGCGCTGGGGCGCACTGCGGAGCACGGCCAGCACGGCTGATGGAGCCAGGGGCAGCTGACATCCTTTGTGCCCTGGCTGGTGGTGGCAGGGATCAGCAGCGCTCCCACACAGCAGGACGGTGCCACCCGGGGGTCCCGCGTCTGGGGCTCACCCCAGCACCCAGCCGGGGCTCCGCAGTGCTCCTCCAGCCAGAGGGGGCTGCCCTGGGGATGCCCTGGGGCTGGAAGAAGCCATCAGCTCTGCAGGACAGTGCTGGATGTCTGTCAGGCAGCCAGCACCGGCCACAGCCTCCCCTCGCCCACCCAGACAAACAGTGGGAATCTGGGGAATCTGTTCCTAACCCTAACTCTCCCCTCAGCCCACCCAGACAAACAGTGGGAATCTGGGGAATCTGTTCCTAACCCTAACTCTCCCCTCAGCCCACCCAGACAAACAGTGGGAATCTGGGGAATCTGTTCCTAACCCTAACTCTCCCCTCAGCCCACCCAGACAAACAGTGGGAATCTGGGGAATCTGTCCTCTCCGGCACGGCACTTATCGCTCAGGAGTGAATTTCTCCCTGCGTGCCAAGGAGGAAAGCCTTTTCCTATGTTGCTGGCAAAACTGTCAATCATCTTGATGAGCAGCAAATAAATGAATGCCCAATGATGGGATTCTATATTATCCTTAAAAAAGAAATCCATCAAATAAACATCAACAGGTAAATGTTTATACCCGACAGCCATCAATTTCAGCTACCCATGCAAAGAGACAGGTGAGCTGGACTGGTAAACCTCGAAATTAGAGAGGTATTAATCATCTGCTCCCAGCCAATATAAACAGATGTTATTTTTAAACAGGCAAAATCATCTTTTCCTCTGAAATTTATTTGCAACAGATAATGTTCTGTTACATTTTTAATCAAGCAGATGAAGTTACATTTAAATTGAAAATCTGCTGCACTCAACTAATCAGGCAAGTAAAATTCTGAGATGATTGAACAGCAGCACAGAGCACACCATTACAGCAGGTAAATTGTGAAATTTACCTGTCACACCACACGGCTCATTGTTCAGCCATTGCGCCTGCAAGTGAGGAGCACAGAAATAAGACAAAAAAAGGAAAGACATGTTCAACATATTCATAAATCCATCATATTTAAGGAACACACCATTAACAGTGACAGGGGAAAAAAATAAGCTCCACCTCTTTCCTACGAAGATGCCAATACAGATTTACACAGGTTACTCCTCTCTGCTTCATGCTCATCTAAGCTGCGTGTCCAGATACGCCGAGATCAAGGCACAGCATGAAAACCCTCTTGTATTCCTCCCACGATAAAATAAAAGGCAGGCCCACCACAATATCTGAAATGTCTTAGGGAATAAAGAGTGTGATTTTCAGCCAGTCCATTTTCCAGCTCCCACAGCCACGCTGGGCCCCAGCACCCAAGTTCCCCACACCTCAGCTCACCCCTGCACCAGTGGCACTGAGAATACATCCATGGGTGCAAACACTGCTGCAGTAAAACCAGCACTTCTCTAAATGGATGAAATACAGATTTCAGCTCCTACCCTTGACAGGGACACCCTAAAATATTTTTTTACATAGAAGTGTCAGAAACGAGAATCTTTCATCTTAATTTTAAAATGAGATCCATATAGTCTTGTGCATGGCATTGATAAATTATGCATATCTACCTTTTTTTTTTTTTACATCACAATGAACACAAACTGACAGCAGACATCTGGAGGACTGTCAATTATTAGGGCTCTAAGCTCCCATGCCTTTTTGCACCCCTGTGCTGTCCTCTGACCCAAACCCCATGTGCTACATATTAAGATTATTAGGATTAATTTCTCCTTTATTAATTTATCATTTTTTTCCCTCTAGCAATTCAATAAACAATATACTTTCATATATTATTGTATTTGCTAAGCAATTATTCCTATAAGAACAAAAAGTTTAATGGTTACTTCAGCATGGTGTATCTAGGCTGACAATTAAGGACAGCCAACGCTGGTTTAAAAGATGCAGTCGTTTTACATCACTATGTTTCAAACACCAAAGTTTGGAGACTGCCACAGCTTTTACCAATCAAAAGTTCTCCAAGCGCTGTGATTCACACTGGTGACAATGGTGTCACTGCTGCAGTGACCCCACAGCTCCCCAGAGCCTGCTCTGCCTGTGCCACGAGCCCCAGCACAGCCACCGCACAGCCCACGCTGCTCGGGGTGCAGGGACCCACACCTGACCCAGCAGGGACACTGCCACTGCCCCGGCTGCTCCAGCCCCAGTGTCCAGCCTGGCCTGGGCACTGCCAGGGATGCAGGGGCAGCCCCGGCTGTGCCAGCCCTGCCCACCCTGCCAGGGAGCAATTCCCAGTGCCCAAGATCCCAGCCAGCCCTGCCCTCGGGCACTGGGAGCCATTTCAGCTTGTACTGCCACTCCAGGTGCTCACACAAAGTGCCTCTCCAGCTCTTCTGGAGCCTCTTTACACACTAATACAGCCAGAGGAGCACAGTATTGACATATCTTTCAACTGCCGCTGAAAAGATGGTAAAAATATTATTTCTCTTAAGTGAGGTAAATAACTCTTCACTGGCCAGGTGAAAGGGTTCTGCCCAAATTTTGTAAAGAGCTCTGCTTATGTATCTTAAGGAGTTAAAGCAGTATATGTCCACCTGTTAGAGAAATTATTTGAAAAAAAAAAAGAGACATGTTACAATACAGATCCTGATCTCAGAAATACACTCTGTATTAAGTATACCAAGCAGCCAGAAGAAAACAAGCATTATTTGTAGCATAGCACACTCTGGGCTTTATTCACAATTCAGCAAATGTGGAACAGGCAGCCCAGACTGTCGTGGTGTGGAACAGCCACAATGCCAGCGTGCCTCGCTGTCACCTGCCTGGGAAGGGCTCTTTGGAGGTGTTTGAGCATCTCACTGCACCCCTCCCACAACGCTTTCAACAAACAATAGATTACAGTTTAGAACTGGACGTCAAAAACAGCTTCACTCTGACAGAAGGCTGGGTGAGATGGGATCTTGGGAATGGGGAATTGTTCCCTGGCAGGGTGGACATGGCCTGGCACAGCTGGGGCTGCCCCTGGATCCCTGGCAGTGCCCAAGGCCAGGCTGGACACTGGGGCTGGAGCACCTGGGGCAGTGGGAGGTGTCCCTGCCATGGCAGGGGTGGCTCTGGGTGGGCTTTAAGGTCCCTTCTGATCCAAAGCAGTCTGTGATTCTGTGACCCTATGGAAAATGAAACCCCCCCAGGCCTGTGCCAACTCACGTGGCCATGCCAGGTCACCATGCAGAACACCTGGGGTGCCATTTCCCAGGGCGTGGCAGGACCACGGCCCTGGCAGGGCTGCGGGGCTCAGGAGGGTGAAACACAGAGCAAATATTCCCGCTTGTAAAAGCGCCCGTGGCCACGCTGCTCTCGCAGTGCTGACAGTCTCAGGGTGAGCTGAAGGGCTCCCCGTGCAGTGACACTGCCAGCCTCACCTGCACACAGGTGAGCCACAGCCCTGAGCCCCAGCACACTGAGGCCAAGCATGTCTGAGCGTTCTGCTGAGCAAAAACCTCCCTGCTGCTCCCAGCCAGCACTCACTGCACACTGCTCCAATTATTAATTAAATGCCTGGGCAATTTTAGCATTGGGTTTGATTGTTCTAAGTACTTTTTCTTTCTTTAGTGCTAGCTGTCTGCGTTTTTGTTCCTCTGTTTTTTCCCCCTCAGGGTTTAAAAAACATTAACCTACACAACATCACAGGTCTCAACCACGCAAGGTGGATCAATCTCCATCCCACCCAGGCAGCTTCCAGAACCAAGTCCTGAAAAATATCTGAGTTTGAGGCAACGTGTACTATGTAATAACATTTATTTTAAAATTCTTTAGGAGTAACTTCCAATGATATATTGTAATACAGTCTTTAAAACTAATGTAACATTATTAGAGATAAGTATTCACTATAAAATTGCCCTGCTTAACCTTCAAATACTTGATTCTTCCACTTAGTAACTATACTAAAGGTTATTCTTGCACATAGTTTCTCTTTTAAAGGAAACAGAAGTTAGCCAGAATTATTGCAAAAGCATTGATATGCTATCAAGTTTAAAATTCAGATGATATAAGGTCACACATTCAAGAAACTAAAAATTCCCTTAGAAAGATAAGTAATTATTTTCCAGTCTTCAATACATTTGCAAGCATCTAAATACTGCATAAATTACATTTTGCATCTATCCTAATTTCCTTGGCATTTAACGTGTCTTACAATTGTTTTCTCCCCAAAATCAGATATTAATGTTGAAAACAACAGCACAGCACTCAGTGACACGTTAATGATAGAACAGAACAGAACTTTGAGTAACCTCAAACTGAAGCAACTGCTAGCAAAATGTGCAAGTTAGTTAAGAAAACAACTATTTTTTTCCTTTTTTGGTTCTTCAAATTAAACAAAATCTGCCATAGGGAAGACAGGAAACTAATGATAATTAAGACTTTTAGCTTCCAGAATCTGTGCTCAATTACAATAATACACCAGAAAATATTTTTCTAGTAATTTGGAGGACAGTTTTGTACCGTGTTTGTCTGCTTTGATCTCAGTTATGCTAGGGCTGAAAGAACATCACTGTAGCACTATAATTTCTGTCTGTAAAGAGCAGCACAGTACTCTGACTACTCAAATCTGATTAATTTATTCGGTTTAAGGGGATCTCTGCAATATAGAAAGAAATAGGAAGAACTTCAGTCAGTTCACTAATGTAATAGGCTGAGCTATCGTTATACCCAAAAGAATCTGCTGTATTTTTTAATGATACATGTGTCTCTTACTCGTACTGACCCCCCTCGAGCAGGGCAGCCAGGATTCCAGAATAATGCTATTATTCCATAATAGCCAAAATGAGAGGAAGTGGACACGCTCTGAAATCTCCTTGGTGCGCTACGTGCTCCTCTTGCAGCAGCAGCAGAGCCAAGAGGAGGCTGCAGAGCCACAGCGAGCCCCTGAGGATGGCTGCAGCTCAGGTGAGCAGCACACCTGTGTCAGCACACACCTGGTGGGAGCACCCCGCAGCACTGCCAGCAGCACATCCTCCTCGAGGCTCTGACCGCGTGGGCCTCACCAGAGCCCACCTCAGAGGAGAAGTCAACAGCTGACAGTAAAGGATGTTGAAATCATAGAAAATTCAGGGACTTAGAAAAGAAAGCTGGGCTTAGTAGGCCCTGGCGCAGCATCCCCGCACAGCACACACAGCACACACAGCATCCCCGCAGCATCCCCGCACAGCACACACAGCACACACAGCACACACAGAGCACACACAGCGCACACAGCACCCCCGCAGCATCCCCGCGCTCACGCACAGATGCACACTCAAAGGGCACCTGGGTAACAAACGTCAGCGAAACCGACCCGTTTCGGTCAGAGTTTATTGAGGATTTGCCTCCAGGGCAGTGCACTTCCTCTTTCGCAAGGCCGAGGTGCCCCGCAGCCCGGGCAGCAGGCTGCCCTGTGCGGCGGGATGTTAACGCTCCAGGCAATGCCATCCTCTGGGTTACCTGCACCGAGCTGTAAACGCCACCTGCCCTGCAGGGATTCCCTCTTTATTTAGGAGCTAGGGTCCCAGCCGAACACCCTGCCTCTCTGAGACCGAGCTGGATTTCTGCTTTTCCATACGTGCAAGAATGAGAGATCCTTGCCACGTCCAAGACTTCCTGTGTTCAAAACCCGAGGCTGAGCTGGAATGGCTTTTGTCAGGAAACTCACCAGTTCAGTTCTACAAAGGTGTGAAATTTAGATGTCTTCATATTTACACACTTTTGTCCTGAGGCATGACACTTTAGCAACCCACATATGCAATAAGCCCTAAACATCACAGACCCTCAAATCTGCTGACACTGAACATCCTCAAGCAACACGATTCAGGAGATGCTCTTTAATCAGCCATGGAAAATAACTCACGCCTGAAAAATGGCATTTAATAGCTGTTCTCTTTCTTCTTCCTTCTTTGGTATGTTTTTGGGTTTTTTTGTTTTGGTGTGGTTTTGTTTTTTTCGTTTTGGTTTGGTTCTTTTTTTTGTTTTGTTTTGGGTTTTTTTTGTAATTGTGATAACCAATGTACATTTTAAGGCTACTACACAGCTGGCTGCTTTCTACTCTTCACCATAGTTTTCAAAAAGCATGAATAATTTAAAAATAAGACATTGCCAGTATTCCAATTAAATAATAACCTGACAGTATCTTTCAAACTATCACATGTGCCACCAAAGGTATTACCTGCATAATTCCAAAGATGAGCTCCCTATTATTTGAAACTATGTCAGGGGATTACTTTGGGGACAGCAAAAAGGCCAAGGAGTGCAACTTGAACTCTCAAAGGTAGAATTATAGACCTTTTGGCAAGGTGGGGAGAGGGCATTTAATGCACTTCGGATGATACTCTAACCCACTGGCAGAATTTGAAAGAGGTGAATAAATGTTTAATCAGAAAAAGGAGAGAGAAAAAGAAGAGCACACCAGAGAAACCCCAGCAATGCTTTTCCTCCTGCAGGATCAGAAATGAGCCTGGGACAGGGCAGCAGGACTGACTGTCTCTGTGGGACACACAGAGCCCCAGCACAACTTCTGCCTCTCCTGCCCTCCCCGGGACTGGGGATTCCTGCTCAAGCCAGGGATGAAACGTGCCAGTGCCACAGTGATATCAGAGTGACAGCAGGGAAGCAAAGAGAGCACTTATCCCCAGGCCACACTCCAGCAATGAAACGTATTTCCTGCCACAGATCCTGGGACTGCACCAAAAAGACTGAGAAGTTTAACTCTGCAACACAGAGCAGATGTCTGAGATACCAGGAACTTTTCCGTTTCCAAAGCAACTTGTGCCAAAGTCTGTGTGAATTACTATCACTATTACTTGTTGCCAAAACTCCCAAACAGAAGGAAACCGAGACCTTCCTACTAAAGGAAAAAGTCATCATTACTGTGCTTTTCCCAGCTTGTAGTGGAACAAGGATTTTTCCTGTTTTTCTGCTTCCTTCCAACTTATTTACCGTTTTTAAAGCAATTGTAACGTATATTAACGAATCTCACTCCAAAAAAAAAACGCCAAACAAAACAACCCAAACCAAAAGCAAAACCAAACAAACAAAAAAAAAAAACCAAACCAAACAAAAAATCAAAAAATCAAAACACCAAACAAACAAAAAAAACCCCAACACAACAAAACAAAAATACCAACAGGAGTGGAAGACTCAAACCAAAGGAGAAGCAATAAATGTAATTTTAAACATTTAACATTTGTGCAATTACAGATACTATATGCATAAGAGCAAAGATTTTTTTCTGTAAATAAATATACAGGGATTAATTTTGTTAAATAAAATTTGAATGTACAGAGATCAAAGGCACACAGGTAGCAGAATTGTTTCTGGAAAGATTAAATTAAGTATTATTTTGAAGATCTTTGTTAACACTACAATTTGTGTAAATATTATAGATATTGCTTTATTAATTATGTATTAGCTATTGACATTGGTCAATAACTAGAGCTTAGAATTTTTAGTGTGGGGCTGGGTGAAAACAGCCTGATACTGAACCCTTGATGACATTTTCATTTTCTTACTTTTTGTTTTTTCTTTTCCTGGATAAGAATTATCTGATGGCTCTGATTTTTCATTTTTTTTGGTACAGAATTGTGCCTCACGCTGCATTTTGTATTATTAACAAATTTTGAAATTACAAGAACAAAGCTAAATGTTAGAAAACAAACTGAAAAGAACTCGCTGGCTGTCTGAATCCTGCATTCAGGCAGGAAGAGCATTTTTTTAATGCTTTTCTGTGTCCTTGAATGAACTGACATTTAGCAGTAGTTTTCATGTTTTCCTCGTGGATGGTAAGTAAAACATTAAAAAATAAAATGACCAACTGGATATATTAAACCTCAGCTGCACACCCCACCTGGCCAGATATTCCCTTTGCAGGTTTATATTCTCAGAGCAACTAGAGGAGAGAACAGCAACACCTGACTGAACTGCTCTTGCAGCTGAACATTTTCTGAAGCACTGACCAGGACTCTGGGGCATGTTTTCCATTTATATCTATTTTTTGAGTGAGTCTCTTCCCTATAAGACAAAAACTGGAGTGGCAATGGAAGAACATTGACTGAGAAATGGTCTCAGTCTTACTGATGGAAAAGAGACCAGGTATTTGCCAAACTAAAAAGAAATAAAGTGTCAATGAAGTTACCCCTTATACATTTTCAGCCCTTCCTACAACATTAAAATAAAGTAGGACCAGAAAAATTTTCTTTTGTGAAAAATTCAGTTCCTAAAGAGCCTGCTTTCTCCTCCAAATTCCTGCAGATTTCAAGCTTCACAAAGCCACTCAGGATTAGTCAAGCTTTCAAATTTAAAATTCCATGTGCTCCTTGTAATTATTTGAGTTCACTGGGAAATTATTTTCAAATGTGCATTTCCATAAAAGGGAAAAGTGGTTTTCAGCTTTTGTCCTTTGGAGATTGCATGTGTGTGCCGCAAAAAGGAAAAAAAAAAAAAAAAAAAATTACATCACCGACATACGTCACAAACATGTCATTTGTGATTAAAAACATAAAATGGCATCACTGACGCCTCAAAATTTGCATTGCCAGGAATATTTCTGGTGCTGTTTTGCACAGTAAGAATTTTTCTGCACCGGCAGCAGCAGGCTGGCTGAGGGGCAGGGCAGGGAGGGGAGCAGCCTGCTTTGGGGGTCCCTCCCAGAGCGGGGACAGGGACAGGGACTGGTGGCCCCTGCAGGCAGCAGCCTTTGGGGCCACTCACCACACCCTGCAAGAGAAACACAGCACAAAGCACCGTGACCTTCAGCCACCACTAAAGCACTCCATTTTCTGGGAAATCACAACAAGAACGGCCCTGCTCCACCTGCACCAAGCTGCTCCTCAAAATGAAAAAAACCCTCTTACAAAAATCACAAGTGGGCGACCAAAGCTCGGCCTTTAGGCTTCGTTTTGAGCAGGAGTGCGTTTTAAACCTGGGCTGGCTATCTGAAAATCTCAGCCACACAAACACATCCCACGGATCTCACATCCCACGTGAGACACACAAACACACACACCACCGCCGCCAGCTGAATTGTCCCTCTGCTCCAACTGCTCACACAGGTTACTTAGAGGGACCTCTGCTCTTTTTATTCCAAAAAAATGTTATAATAATTAAAAATCCAATGAGGACATCCCCTCATTCAAATTCCTACAAATGTGCCTGAATTCCCAAAAAGCCCAAACCCAAAGGATGCCAGCTTTGCCCGTGTCCTGGGGGCCAGGCTGGGGCACAGCTCAGCTTTGTGCTGGGCTGTCACGGGCTGCAGCCCCTGACACGGAGCCCGGGCTGGGCACGCTGCTGCCCCTCTCACGGCCGTGCTACAGGGCACCACTGTCACTTCTGCTCCAAGCTGGCACCTTCCCCCTGCAGGCAGCACGGGGCAGGGGGAATGCCCAGCGCAGAGCCCAAGGACACCACACAGCACACACAGCACACACACACACGGCGCGCCTGTGCTCACACGTGTGCGCCTCGCCACGCGCCCCGGGCAGCCAGCCCCGCGTCCCCGGCTCCAGGGGCAGCGAGCATCCCCCAGGCTCGGCAGTAAAGCTCTAAAAGCACAAGAGCCAGCTCCAGGCTGGCTGCCTTACCTTTGGAAGGGCAGTGCAGCGGGAGGCAGGGCCGGGCTGAGCGCACGGCCCCCGCTCCAGCAGGGTACGGCCAGCTCTGGTGCTCCACCATGCACAGAGAGTTTCAAAAAGAGACCGAAAAGAGCATCTGGCAGCTTCCCCCATGCTCCCCCCTCGCTGCCTGGCTGCTGGGGTTTTAAAGGAGTTGATGGAGGAAGATTTGTCCTGAGGATGCCTGGCTGTTCCTGGTGCCTCAGGGGCTCAGAGTAGGGACAGGCACGCCACAGCCACCCAGGCAGCACAATGCAGGACAGCAAAGTGCAGAGAAATCTGCCCACTGAGGGCACAGAGGTGCTTTGTGACTGCCACTGGAACCTGCTGTCTCCAACGGGCCTGCTCAGGCTCTCTGAGGGCATTCCCCTCATCCCCATCCGAAAGTGTGAACAAAGGAACGCCAATCACCAGGTCACACCTGAGGCTGTGCCAAGGCAGCAAAGGCACACGCAGAACTCACACCAAACCGATGGCAGAGTACACCAAACCACACCAAAGTGGTGACAGAAACAGCTCTGCAGCTGGTTCTGTGCACGTGGCTCTCAGCAGCGCATGGGAGACGCGTTACCCGTGGCAGTCTGCATCCACCAAAAAAGTCCAGGACTGGACAGAGAGCTTTAATTTCCTTCTTTCCTCACTGCTAATGTCATTGTCTGACAGGACACATTCTGGACAGCTGGGAATGTCACATATGATGTGAAATCAGAGACACTAGCAAAAGCTTTAGAGGAAAAGCAGTCACCACCACCAGGGAGAGGAAGAGGCTAAGCCTGGCAGGTGGAAACCCTACCACTGCCAAACATTGCCAGGTAAAAAGAAACAGCTCAAACCCAAATCCCACGGCTACAAAAACCGTCATGCCGGTGGGAAATTCTGTAGGGGGTGCTGGGGGCCCTGAGCAGCGGAGCTGGGGGTGCAGCCAGGCTCAGCAGCAGTCGCAATGCTGCCCTGGCAGAGGCTGCTGCAGCAGGGCTGCTCCGCGGGGACACAGCCACAGCAACACACAGCACTCAGCACGGCGAGCTCTGGAAACACCACTTACACACACTAGCAGGACACAGAGAGCCCCACTGCCAGCAGCCAGGCCCTGCCAGCCTGTGCCATGCACGTGTGCTGCAGCAGCCTGGGGAGCCGTGTCTGCATTTCCTCCAGGTTTAAAGCAAAGGAGTGACCACACAGCCCTGCCTCATGGTCAGCATCCCTGCAGTGCTCTTGCAGGGGGCAGGTCAGATCTCTGCCCCACTACCTCTGGAACCTACACCTGGCTGCTCACCCCAAACTTTATTTTTTTCCTATGTCCTTTGTATCCAATATAGTCTCTGCGGCACTTTCTAATTGTTTAAACACCTAGAGCTCCTCCTCCTAAAGGATTAAATCAGTTTCCCATCAGCGTTCAAAAATTCAGTTGCAGTGTGACAGCTTGTTATCACCTGTAAGAAACCCAAAGAAATAGGGACAAGGAAGAAAGATCAAACTGATAACAGAAGGGGGGGAAATCCCCTTACAGCTATCACCAAAACAGAGGAAAAAAAAGGTGGGAAAAGTGAAAAAAAGTCACACAGAATATATGACCATGTAAGCATGGGCACTCTTGCAGAAAACCTAGTCAGCAATCCCAAGCCAGAGGAAATTCAAATGAGAGCCAGGTCCACAGCAGTGACGGAATCTGAACTGATACAAGGGGCTGCTCAGGTTGCAGGATGTGCTTAGCCTCGATCTCTTCGGATTTGCAAAGGAACTTTATTAGTTTTATTAATTTTTTTTTCTTAAATAATCAAGAGATTCGAGTGTATCCACATAACGCGGCGAAGAAGATTAAGATTTTTTCTTTAATCAAAACATCCATATGCATGTGTTGTATCTTCCAGGGGGTAGGTGGATTCCCACTGCTGCCTCCCGCTCCAGGGTGCGTTCTGCTGCAGGAACTCATGCACAAACCACTCCCACCACATTTCCATGACGGCAGACAGCAGTGAGAAGAAAACCCCCCGAGCACAGGAAAGCCCCCAGACCCCGGGGCTCAGCAGGGTGCAGCTGTGGGAGCCTCGGAGGGGCTCAGCAGCCCACGGCCAGGCAGTGCTGCGAGCCAGCCGTGCCAGCCTGGCTGTGCAGCAGGGGCAGCGGAGCAGGAGCTGCCAGCACGCCAGCCTGGCCAGGACACCGCTGCTCTGTGCCCCTCTGTGCCCCCCGGCCACGCCAGCACGGCTGCCAGCACAGCCTGCTGCTAGAAACACGGATTTTGGAGCCAGGCACCCCTCCTGTGTGCTCTCCACCGGCTGGCCCGAGGGCTGCAGCAGTGCCACCCCTGCAGCCTGGGGACACTGGGACCGCGCCAGGGACTCCTGCTGCTTTTAGGAAATGCAGCACACACCTCTGCACCTACGGTGGTACGTCTAGGTATCAACAACGAAAATATTTTGATTGTTGCAGATTGATTTTTGATTGTTTTGTTTTGATTGGTTTTGATTGTTGAGGATTTCCAGCTGGAAGTCTTTTCACTTCTGAAAGCAACTTTGTTTGAGATTGAACCCAGTGATTCCACAACTTGGGTATCCAATGAGCAGAGGGAAATGGGACTCTTTGTAGAGCACTTATCTGGCCTAGGAAAGTGAAAAATTTATGGTAGCCATTTTTGTAGGAAAAAATAAGCTGTTGCTACACATCACAGGACTCCAGAACAAAAACATACTGTACAATGCAAAGGTCACACTCAAAAGCAGCTGTCAGGGAAAAGAAGCAAAGCACAACTCATTGTATTTTGTTGTAAACTTACACCTTTTCACCATTTAGAAACAACTGAGGGATTTGAATAATAGAACACAGAGAAAAGAAATACAGATGTGGTCAGATTTTTTCATAGATCCTGCAGTGTCCCACAGTTAAGATAAATTTGAGGTCAGCCTCTAAAGGAAGCCATTTCAAACACTGACAGTTCATAAAGGGCATTTCCTTTTTGATAGAGATAAAAATTAAGTCAAATTTATTGGGACTGCTATTTCCATTCTGACTCTGTAAGGGGCAGTTACTGCCACTAAATAGAAGACTCCTTCCTACATAATTTTTTAGGGAAAAGGCAAAAATTAAATGCTTTCAAATCAATTTTCTTTTCCATTTTAGGCATATTGTTATGTTTTCATTCACTGAATGTTCAAACACGCTTCTTTTTTTCTCCTTTTCATTTTACAAGTGTTCTTTGGAATCAGAAGCAGCCGCACAGCACAAACTTGCCAAGCCCAGAGTGCAATCATACTCACACCCCGCCTCTGAGAAAGGGGCCAGGCGGGCAGAGGATATAACAGAGAGAAGATAAATTGCTTTTTGTACCCCTTAGTGGCCGGACATCAATGCTGCAGCTCTGAAAGCTGTCTTTCCAAAAAAAAAAAAAAAAGGGAGATTAGGATTGCAGCTATTCATGGAAGAAGAAATATGTTAAAAGGAAGGTTTTAATGAAGAAATGGATGAAAGACTTCCAACTACAGGAGATTAACGTTCTTATCATATAAACTCTTACTGCAAAGCTGAGAGAAGGGTGGGAGGGGAGAACACTCCTCTAAAGACATGGAAACTCTGACACTGAAAATGAATTTCCTGCATTAGTGCACAGCAGTTTGCAATGGCTCCTTCTGCACCCTTTATTAGGGACTCCTAAACTTTAAATAAAAAAAAAAAGAGTGTAGATCACACCACAGACATAGATTTGCTGATTTATCCATTTTTGAGACAGCCTGTGAAGAAGGCAGGACCCTGTAAGCACAGCAACCAGCAGCACCATCAGGCAGTTTTCTGACAGTCACACCAGGAAAACCACCAGGACAGGTGGGAACACACAGGTACCTGCTCCTGCCTTTGGCAGGGAAAGCAGGAATTTCACAGAAACACAGGGAACAACATGCTGTGGCTCAGTGTGGCATTAGACAAGCAGTTAAACCTGACAGGCACCCGACAGCCTCGGGAAGGAAGCAGGGCAGGATGGAGGGAAGGCCCCACGTGTGCATGGAGCACTGTGCTCGTGGAGCAGCCACACAGCTGTGGGATGGCAGGTGAGGAGCAGCAGGTAAGCCCTGATCTGCCACCAGCACCCAGAGCTCACGTGCCACAGCCCAACAACCTCTCCTTCCTTCTCAACAGTGCTGGCAGCTGGGGCTGCAGAGCTGCAGAGGGCAAAGGCTCCCTGAGCACCAGAGGCTCCAGGACAGCAGCATCTGCTTACAGGGAATATTGAAGTAAGGACGCTGTTAGACAAGAGCAGGTTGGGCAGGCGTAGGGGAGTGAACAGCATGAGGAGATGTGCTCAGTTCCTCCCCTGAGGAGCTGTGTGTGACGCAGTGGAAGCTCAGCATCTCTGCCCAGGGCCTCGGAGGTGAAGACACTCATCAAGAGATGGCACATCTGGCTGCTCTCACCCTCCCAGGACTGCTCACGTTTCAGTTCCCTTTTCCACGGGAAGCAAACTGGACACTAAACACCACAGCACTGTCACAGGAGGTCAGTGCAATGTACAGTCACAGGCAGCTCCAGGGGAGAAGGCAAAGGCAAGAATTCCTGAGTTCTTCCTGCTGTGATCATCCCTACTGATACCACAGGCCCTAAAACTGTAATTTATGTATAGTGTTGTCACCAAAACACCTATATCATTCCCCAGAAACCCTGAAAACAGAACCGTGCCTGTCCCAAAATAGTTTCAATGAATGAGCAGAGAATATATCTGAGAGGGTAATTTGCCAATACAGAGATTTTTAAAATACACTTCTTTGAACTGAAAATTTTTATGTTCATGTTTCAGCAGAGTCATGTATAGAACTGCAAAATCCCAGAAGGGTTTTGGTTCCACGAGGCCTTAAAGATCACCTTGTTCCAACCCCCTGCCACAGGCAAGAACACCTTCCCTTAGACAAGTTACATATTATTGTCTATAGGTTGAGAGATAGAAGCTCAGTAAACAAATTACAGTTACTGTACACTAGGAACACTTATGGCTTCTCCTCCCTACAACTACTTTGATTTTTCATTATGAACACATATCTACAACACAATTTATTCTAAGCCTATGTCTTTGCATGGGGATCACAGTCTGTGTTAGAAAAGGAGCAACTAAACCAAACTTTTGTGCACCAGAGCTACTTGAATTCCATCCACCAGAATCTGGAGGGGTTTGGAGAAGGTTCTGGCCTCCTGTTGAGAACAGAACCAGAGCAGGAGAAGAGCACATGTATTTATGACCTCGCAAGACTGCCTTTGACTGCCCACTAAAACATCTCAAAAACTGTTCACATTCCCTACACTCTACAAAACAATTTTAGTTCTGACCAGTGTGACCCAGTCACACAGTGCAGGGAAATTCCAGCCCTGCTGTCTGCTCTGTATGTGGCTTGCTTATTGCCAACATTCACTATGAACCAGAAACATTACAATGTTTGTCACAAAAACGTGGCATAACTCAGCAGAAACTGCCCCTGGTACCAAACATCCATTTGATTTTTAACAGCCCCCTCAGTCAGCACTGGCACACCTGCAAGGCAATTCTTGGAAACTTTTTAAAGATTTGTAAGGAGGAAAAAACAGCATGAATTCCAAATATGGTGCTTATTAGGGCCTCTGACACACTGACAGAGTGCTTTATGTAGAAGTCCGTGCAGCCACAAACTGCCATGCTATGCAAAAACACACACAACTCCAGCAGAAGGTTATCAAGCATTTATGGCCCTGAAATAAGTGTTTCACCAAAGAAGAAGGTGAAGCCTATTCCTCAGCTCCTCCCTGTCAAGCAGTGCAGCAGCATGTGAACTGTTTATAGACACTGACAAAAAGCTCCACTGAAGTCAGCCTGCAGAGCTGTGAGCAAGAAGGAACGTGGCTGATCACCCACAGTCTGCAGCTGCTGGTGACACTGCGTGTCACACACAGTGCTTACCACAGACACCTGCTGAAACTCCGTGGCACTGACCACCACCTGGATGGACCTTCTGGCTGTAATGGGGGGGAATGTTTATCAAAACACCAAAATGTCAGACTTCAGTGCCTGGGGAGAAACCTCTCCGAATTCAGGGCAGAATTCACATGAGAAAAGTCAGCCAACTTCAGATGAACAGCCCAAACTGTCAAGAGTGCAGAGGGGGCAATCACCTGCTGAATTCAGGCAGGGGAAATGCTCAGGTCTCCCCTCTGCCCCTTGCTTCCTTCCTGCCACAGGTCACCCCTGTCCTGAGCTGAAAGGTCTCTGGCCTGGAACACAGCAACTTCTTATACCCTCCCAAAACCACAAAATACATGGCAAGGTTGAAAAGTTCACAGTATAAATCACTCTGATATTCCTTCTAAATTTCTACCAGGAAAAATGCTGTTTTTCCTTCCACATGCCATGCTGCTGAAACAAAGGTATTGAAATGGAACAAATAACGACCATTTCATTTACCACAGCTTTGCCAGGAACTCGTTTGCTTTCTGTTCATCTTTCAAGTACTGACACCAGCGTCACTGCAGACAAATTGCTGTCCCCACACCAGAACAAACAAGGCAATAAGAAGCACTAACCTTTCCTGACAGGAGTGGCACAGCCCTCGAGGTTCAGCATGATGTCTCCATCCCTGTCATCAGCACCAGCTCCCAGGAGCATCCAGCTCTCGATGTCATCACTGTCAGAGATCAAGCTCTCCTCCTCCGAGCTGCTGTCTATCACCAGCACCTCCTGGGGGGCCTGAGCTCCAGCAGCAAGGACTGGGGCAGGGCTGCCACTGCTGCTGCCTCTCTGCCTTGGTGTGCCCACAGCAGACCCAGGGGGACACAGGGCATCATGTCCCGCAGCTCTGGTGTGGTTTGGTGTGGAAGAGACCGGCTGGATGTGTGCCTTCCCTTGAGCTGAAGAGCATCTTGACCTCTTTGCCTTGCTTTTGTAGATGCTGTCTTCATCTGGGGTGTCAGACAGGACGATGACCTCGGGCTCCTCTGTGAGCTGAGTACCACCATCAGTGAGCTCAGTGAGGTTCTCATCTTCATCCTCTTTCTCAGTTAGACCTGAACTTTGACCCACGGCTTCTCCAGCATCAGCTTCCTCATCCCTTTCCAGTGTGCTGATTTCTCCAAGATCCTGGGAGTAGTGGATCTGGCTGTAGAGATGAAACTCCACCTCACTATCAACACTCTGCTCACTGGATGACTCCTCGGGATAAAGTTCATCTTCATACACTTCAGCATTCTCAGGATCATCATACCCAGTAAATATTCTGGAAAGCAAGGAGTCTGAGTCTACCAAAAAAAAAAAAAAAAATCAAACAGTAACATCAGAATGGTCATATATCCAAAATAAGCCTTCAACTGATACCTTTGGTCTTCTTGAAATTGCTCAGGTGAGTCTGAGAGGAGAGTCTGAGGTGAGTCAGGAGAGCAGAGCTCTGCACACAGACCATCAAACTGAGCAGGTTCAACAGCCACCCGTGCTCCAATGTGGAACAGCAAAAGCTACTGAAGGATGAATTTGCATCAACCATCACTACTACTTCAGCTCGACTGCTGTGGCCTCTGAAAGGGGCATTACTGAGTTCTCCCCTCCCACCCCAGGGGGGTCACCGGGCTGCTCAGAGCCCACAGCCAGCGTGCTGTGCACTCCTGGGCCCTCCAGGCTGGAGTGAGTGCACAAGGAGCCACTAAAGCCACCAAGGGATTGGAACACGTGTCCTCGAAGGTCAGGCTGGGACTGCTGCTGCACAGGGAGGGGAAGCTCAGAAGGATTTATCCAGGCTTTATCCAGGCTCACAAACACCCGGGGCACTGGGAGTAAACAAGACAGAACCACCACTGCACTGCCCAGCAAGAACTGGAAAGGGAATGGACACAAAATAACAAAATACAGGGAATTCCACTTAAATGTAACTCTGTTGCCCACAAAGGCTGCTGAGCCTCCATTCTTGAGGACCCCCAAACCTCAGCTAGGCACAGCCCTGAGCTCCAGGTCACTCTGCTTTAAACCAGGGCTGAAATTGCCCGAGGCTCCTTCCCACCTCAGCCCAGGGGTGAGTGAGTCCACAGCTCACAGCCTGCTCCCCTGCCAGACTGGGATTTTGTATTTGGATATTCAGGGATGTTCTAAAGTCACCCTGCCTCCTTGAGAGACGACCTTACTTTGTGTTCATGACCACATGAAGCACAGAGTATAGGACACGGGACGCTTCCTCTAAAAGTCTGTCTGTGCTTCTGCATTACAGCTGCTCCCATGGAAGTCATCCAGCTTTTTCTAGACATGAAAACTGCCAGATGAAGTTCAGCTTTTTGGCTGGTGAGGAAGAGTTGCATGGGACTGTTTAAACCCACTTAGTTGGACACACATACAAAAGTTCAGATTTGTGAGCTGTGTACAGATGTAGCTTGTGTGACAACGGCATTTGAAGAACCCAAAGGTTCCTCTCTGCTCTTACCCAGGTTCCTAAGCAAACATAACACCTGATATGCTAAATATATGAAAGAACAAGGCGGGAAGTAGAGACAATAAACCTACTTTACACCACTACCTACTTTAGATGCTGTAGAAAGGAAGGAAAATGCAACGGCACCAGAATGGCTGTAGCTAGAAAAACATGTAACAGACCAAATGAAGGTCCCAAACTTCAACATTTTTGTCAGCTTCACAGGGGGTCCCTGTTTCAAACAGACTGGAGCCTGTTCCCACCCACACAGCGAGAACAGAGCTCCAATCAAGCACATTCACAATATTAGCATGTGGCTATGAGGCGTGAGAAGAGGCCTTCAGCAATGTAGGAAAGTAACACATCCTCCTGAAGATGTTTTTAGTGAGCTCCAAAACAGAACCCAAGTACTCCTCCCTGCCCTTCTGTCCCCAGGGGACAGTCACACACAGCAAGCAGTGACCAGTGCTAAAAACTGAGCAACACTGGTGTCTCCCAAGCATCCAGGGAGCTGACTCATGGACACTTCACAGGGCAGGCAGCAGCACAAACAGGCAGCAAGCATGCACTCACTTTGATCCATGCTTCTCAGAAGGTCAAAGCACAGCTCCTCCTCCTCCCAGGTCCACTCGTGGCTGGGATAACCAAGGCTCCTCTTCTTGCTCAGGATGCACACCAGGCCACTGGGAAAGAAGAAACATCCAACATCAGCACCACAACAGAGCCTGAGCACCTGCTGCCCACCATGCTCACACTCACAGCCATGCCCTTCCTCCCAGGAAAGGGAAACAGCCATGTCAGGAATCCCACACCACAGCACACACACAGCCTCAAGGACAGGGAAGAGAAGCTCAACAAACTCTTGCTGTTTTCCAGACTGTCAAACTGAAGCAGTCTCTCACTGGGTTACAGAGGTAACTCAGAGAAAGACCTGACTGCAACTTCAGATTTCCTTTTGCCAGTGAAAAGTTTAGACTATGGGCAAACACTCCCTTCCATAGAACCACAGCAGGGTTTTGGCTGGAAGGGATCCCCAGGGTCCCTGTTCCCTCAGCTGTGCTCACCTCCAAGTGCCACACCTACCCTGCTTCCAGCTGGGTTATCAGAAAGGCACTCCTCACCTCTGAGTCTGCAGAGCACATTAAAAATATTGGTCCTGCAGAGACTGCCTGATCTGACAGGCTGCAGGGAGCAACAGCTCACTCACACATCCTACTTTGGAACTAGATTACCCTACCTGAATAAAACAAAACCCAGACTTCAAACCCTTGGCAACAGGAGAACCCATCCCTGCATCGAGAGGAGCTGCACTCCCAGCTGAAGCCAAGCACACCTTCCTCAGAAGCACCTGACTGCCCCTCGGGTAGC
This sequence comes from Pyrgilauda ruficollis, assembly GCF_017590135.1. Taxonomy (NCBI): domain Eukaryota; kingdom Metazoa; phylum Chordata; class Aves; order Passeriformes; family Passeridae; genus Pyrgilauda; species Pyrgilauda ruficollis. The sequence goes on from NW_024515209.1 coordinate 1,554,688, forward strand.
CCCAAAGTAAGGACCACCTTCAAGTCCAAGTACAGGGCTACCAATGCTGAAATTAAAAAATCACAGACATCTATCTGAGTTCCTTCTAACCATTAACAAAACTGCAAATGGCTGCAGTTGGCATCGACAGCGATAATTTTCAAAAACTGCCTGCCAGCATTTTTCACCTGAGCCACTAGAAACCTGATATCCCCCAGGTGATGCAGGAGTGGCAGCAGCACCAGGCAGACAAAGGGGAGATGCCACTGGAAACTCAAAGCAGGGAGGAAGAGCAAGGCCAACAAACAAATAACAAACAAGTTAATTAGACACCTCAGCCACAATCCCAAGCAGGTTTGGGATGCTCAGGGCTCCCCCACTGGCAGAAGGGACTCTGGGCATCCTTCCCATGCCATTCCTGTTCACCTGCCTCACTCTCCCTGCCAACCCCTCCTTCCCACTGCTGAACTCCAGCCCTTCTGCTGCTCCTGCTCTCCCAGCTTCCAACAGCTTCCAGAGCTCCTCGTGCTCATCTCCAAACACTGAGAGCTCTTAGAAACCTCTGAACACAAACCGAAGCACAGAGACCACTTCTTCCATTGCACAAACAAGTGCACTGTTCCCATCACACACCATCAGCGAGTCCCAAACCTCTCCTTATTTATCTCATTCTCTGCTTGACCCCCACAGCCAAACCTAACCCTTTTGGATAACTGCTGCACTGAGAACAGACATGCTCTCTACTGCCCTGGAAGGCAAAACACACCCTGTTGTCAGGCTGTTACAGACTGCAACAACAAAATGGGAAAGAAAAAAGGGGAAAGAAAGGTCTTTCAGGAAAATCACCATGCTGTCCATCTAAACACGGGGTCAGACACCAGGACAGCAGGAGCAGCTTTAAATTGAGTTCCATTTGTGACACAGACTTCCTGCTGCTTCAGACTGCTGAGACAATGCAAGGGCACAGACAGTATGAAACTGGCAATTTAACCCCAGAGCATGTGAATGAAACCTTTCACCTCAGCTGCTGTAGCTGCTTTTGCACCCTGCATTGCCTGGATGAGAAAATCATCATCATGAAGCTCATGGCTGCAATGAAAATCCCATCTGGGAAGGTACAAGAACATCAAACCTAAACGTATGTATAAAAACCTACCCAAAGATACATTTATTATCAGAGGGCAGTGTCAGGAGACTGCTTTTCTTCCCCTGCTCTGTTTCTGCACCCGGTGTGACCCCAGCCCGGCTGGGCCCCACGTGGTTCTCAGAGCAGTGAGAGAGGCACAACCCTCACCTGCTGCCCAGGTGAGACTGCAGCTGCAGCCACCTGGGGCTGCCCCGCCTGCAGTGGAGAAGTGCCAGGGGGTGGGCTGGGAGCAGCCTCTGCCCTCATTTTCCATGATCTAACAGTGATTTTGGCTAAATACTGAGATGCAAACCCTATCCTCGTCCCATTTGCACTTTGAGGATACACAACTGCTCTGGACTTTCTCTAAATGAGGTGCAAAGAGGTGCAGAGCTCTTTCTCTAAATGAGGTGCAAAGAGAGGTGCAAAGAGAGGAGCAAAGCCCTGCAGAAGAAGTCAGCATTTTTCTAACGGCAGCAATACCTTCAAGAGGTCAGGGGAATGTCTCTTCCACACCCGAACCTGGAAAACAGCAGAACATTCCACGTTTACTCCCTGCCTTTCAGCAGGCGCTTTCCTCCCACAGGCCCTTTCCGAACCTTGTTTTCCCGGGACGCCAGGGCAGGACGCGCTGGGTGGGACAGCCCGGGAGTGCAGAGGCCCGGGAGGGGCGCACACCGGGCACCGCGCGGGGCAGCAGGCGGAGCCGCACGCAGGGCGCTCCTCCGGGCCGCCGGGCACGGGCTTGCTGCCCGAGGGCACCGGGACACCGCAGCCGGAGGCCGGGCCAGGATCACCGGGCCGGGCGCGGGGCGATCCCGGCCCGGGGGGAACAGGGCCGGGGCCTCGGGGAGCGGGGCCTGCCGCGGAGAGCGGGATCCCGGTCGGGCTGGGAGGGGAGCCGGGTGCCGGTAGTCACGGATGATACTCACTCACTGCCGATACCGGGGCCCAGTCGGTATCAGCACTCGGTACCGGGACGGACGGACTGAGTGACAGCTGACCAGCCACGGCTGGTGCCGGTGCTCCCTGCCGGGACCCGCCGGTGCCGGTGCTCCGTGCCGGCCGCGCCGGGACCCGCCGAACAGNNNGAGGCCCCGCCGCGCCCCGCCCGGCGCCAGGCCCCGCCCCGCTCCCCTCAGCCCCGGCCACGCCCCCAGGGCTTTGGGGAGAGTTTACCGAAAAGCGGTAAATCGGGGATGGAGGTTTCCAGAGCCTCGCGCCCTGCCCGCTAGCACAGTCCTGTGAGAGGACCGCGCCTCCATGTGCGGAGCGGACAGCGTGAGCCGAGAACAGACGGGCTGGGTAAAGGGTCTGAAAGATCATCCAGGCCCTCGCCATGGAGGGGAGACTGGGACTGGGACACAGGGACTGGGACAGGGACAGGGACACAGGGACTGGGACTGGGACTGAGACTGGGACAGGGACACAGGGACTGGGACTGAGACTGGGAGACAGGGACTGGGACTGGGACAGGGACTGGGACACAGGGACTGGGACTGGGACACAGGGACTGGGACTGAGACTGGGACACAGGGACTGGGACTGGAACAGGGACTGGAACAGGGACAGGGGCACAGGGACAGGGACTGGGACAGGGACTGGGACTGGGACTGGAACAGGGACTGGAACAGGGACTGGGACAGGGACTGGGACAGGGACTGGGACTGGAACAGCAACAGAGACTGGGACTGGAACAGGGACTGGGACAGGGTATGGGACTGGGACTGGGTCTGGGACAGGGACTGGGACAGGGACACAGGGACTGGGACTGGGACAGGGACTGGAACAGGGACAGGGACTGGGACAGGGGCACAGGGACAGGGACACAGGGACACAGGGACAGGCACAAGGACTGGGACTGGGACAGGGACAGGGGCACAGGCACAGGGACTGGGACTGAGACTGGGACAGGGACAGCTGCACTCGAGCGGGGCGCTTCTAGCCCTCTCCAGGCTGGCCTGTGCCATTTCCAGGGGCCCAGGGGCAGCCCGAGCTGCTGCGGGCACGCTGTGCCTCACTCCCTCGGCGCGAGGAACTGCTCCCACTGCCGCCTCTAACGCTGTCCTGCGGCAGTGAGACTCGCTTCCCCTCGCTCTGCACTCCAGCCCTGTCCGAAGTCCCTCTCCTGCTCTCTCGGAGCCCCTGTGGACATTGGAAGGGGCCCTGGAGCCCCCCAGAGCCCCCGTTTCTCCAGCAGGACACCCCCATCTCCCCGGTCCCTGGGGTGGGTGTGGTGGCTGCAGCCCTGAGAGCGACAGCAGCGTGTGCCTGGAGTGCAGCTGAGCTGGCACACACCCTGAGTGCTGCCAGCCCGCGGGCCCGGCTGTGCAGCAGTGTGTCCCTCCGCAGCCACACCTGCCCCAGCAGGGCCAGCCCGCAGGAACCCCAGTGACCTCACACCATCCCAGTGCCCTGACACCACCCCAGTGCCCTGACACCATCCCAGTGACCTGACAGGAATCCCAGTGACCTGACACCATCCCAGTGACCTGACACCATCCCAGTGACATCACACCATCCCAGTGACATCACAGGAATCCCAGTGACATCACACCATCCCAGTGACCTCACACCCATCCCAGTGAGCTCACACCCATCCCAGTGAGCTCACAGCCATCCCAGTGTCTCCATACTCCCCCTGGGGCTGTGGGCCCACACTCCCTGGTGCACTTGCTGACCAGCTGGGCTGTACAGCTGGTGCTGGCTGCCCTCCTGGTGTGTGCCTGTTTGTAGGGACACTGCCTCCCTCCGGGTGCTGCCCCTCCAGACACAGACCCTCTGAGTGGGGTGCAGCTCCTCTGGAGGGCTCTGGGACCTGCACAGGGCAGAGAGGGGCCCTCGCCCAGGCAGGCAGACATCCTGTTCACTACTGCCAAATGGAACCATGCAGGGCTGTGTGTGGTGTGTTTCAGCTCTGGGGAGTGGGGCACAGCTGGGTGAGCTGCAGCATGGAGTGGGGCACTGCTGGGCGAGCTGCAGCAGGGAGTGGGGCACTGCTGGGTGATCTGCAGCAGGGAGTGGTGCACAGCTGGGTGAGCTGCAGCAGGGAGTGGGGCACTGCTGGGTGATCTGCAGCAGGGAGTGGTGCACAGCTGGGTGAGCTGCAGCAGGGAGTGGGGCACTGCTGGGTGATCTGCAGCAGGGAGTGGTGCACAGCTGGGTGAGCTGCAGCAGGGAGTGGGGCACTGCTGGGTGATCTGCAGCAGGGAGTGGTGCACAGCTGGGTGAGCTGCAGCAGGGAGTGGGGCACTGCTGGGTGATCTGCAGCAGGGAGTGGTGCACAGCTGGGTGAGCTGCAGCAGGGAGTGGGGCACTGCTGGGTGATCTGCAGCAGGGAGTGGTGCACAGCTGGGTGAGCTGCAGCAGGGAGTGGGGCACTGCTGGGTGATCTGCAGCAGGGAGTGGTGCACAGCTGGGTGAGCTGCAGCAGGGAGTGGGGCACTGCTGGGTGATCTGCAGCAGGGAGTGGTGCACAGCTGGGTGAGCTGCAGCAGGGAGTGGGGCACTGCTGGGTGAGATGCAGCACGGAGAGGGGCACTGCTGGGTGAGCTGCAGCACGGAGTGGGGCACTGCTGGGTGAGCTGCAGCGCGGGGCAGCAGGGAGTGGGGCAGAGCCTGCAAGGGGCAGGACAGGTGAGCAGGGATGAGTGAGAAGATGCAAGGAGCTGGGGAGATTCCAGCTGTGTCTGCTGCATCGGGGACAGTGTGTGCCTGTTACACAGAGCTGCCCCTCCACGCTGCCCCACTCCACTGGGGCCAGCAGGGCTGCCTGTGCAGGCACATGCATGCACTGGCACATCACTGAGCCCAGAGCTTTCATTTTCTGTCCCATTTTCTGTAGGGCTTTCAGACTTTGGGGTTTCCTTAATGCACTGCTGGTACTCTATTTTCAGCATTACTGGCGTGTAATTACGACCTGTGATTTACCTCTGTGAACGCTAGCATGGGCACATATGTGTGGGCTGCAAAACTGCCTCGTGAAAGGCAGAATAATGTGTTTCTCTGATCCTCCAGGCTCTAGGTCTGGGAAGGAGTCAACAAATCCAACCCACAAGCAGAAAGGTTTTATCTTCTGGCAGAGAGCGAGTGGAACCTGATGTAGCTGTGACACCTGGCACTGGCCTCAGGTACTTTGCTCTGATCTTATCATGGCACCTTTCAAAACAAAAATGCTTTTAATGCTTCTTGATGTTATGAAACCTACTCAAATATATCAGGTAATTAATTGCTGTAACATATACGCTGTTAAGATGATTAAAAGATGAGCTGGAGCTGCAGAATGTTACGCAACTGTCAGGACCCTGAGGATAACCCCTGGAACCTGCGCTGTGTCTGACCTCAGTTTCCCAAATTACTGACCCTGAGCCCTCCCTGCAGGCTGCCATCCTGCCGTGGCCCTGGCTCGTCCCTAGCCCCAGGCAGGTGCCTGGTGCCTGCGGGTGGGACTGCCCTCTCCAGGCTGGGGTACTGGGGTGGGCAGTGGCACCGGGCCCTGCCCCGTCAGCTCCCACTGCACAGCTACTGAAATGGTGTCAAACACACCTTTGGAGACAGACCTCAGGTCAGGTATGCTTCCCCAGAGCATATTTATAGAAACAGCAGGACAAAGATTAGACCGTTTGGATTTAGCACTGACTACAGTGGTATTTTTTGCTTGCAAGGACCCATTCCTGCTGGTTTTGCCCCTGAAAGGAAGTTCTTTTGGGTGGCATCATGGCAAAACGTCAGCAACTGCCTCTGAGCCATCCACTGCCAGTCACCTGTCAGATCACCCCAGGGCCACCAGGGTGTCCCCAGGGGACATCATTCATCCTGGAAGGCAGTGCCACAGCTCCAGTCCAGCCTTGCTGCAGGCCACTTGGCTGCTGCAGAGGAGCAGACAGAGGTGCCTGCATTCAAGCCAACGGGACTCAGGAGTGATCCTTGGGCCCTGGCACCTTCACACTTGCATCCCTTTGCCTCTCAGGCCAGTTGAGTTGGGCTGCTGCCTTTGCCTCTGAGCACTATTTCTTGGTAGGAGTGGCAAACTTCACCCACTGTGTGCCTGAGCCCAGCCCAGACTGTTCCCCTCCTGCCCTGAACATGCTACCTTTGGTGAGCCAGTGATTCACCCGAGAGGGGAGAGAAGCCTGGCACAGAGCCTGAGGTCCTGGTGCTCACGTGTGGCCAGGAGACGAGGAGCTGTCACTGCCTTGACACCCCGCTGGAAGTGCTGAGCCCGGAGAATGTCCCCTGCTTTCTGAGCTGTTCAGGGTGGCAGGAGGCACCTACCGGGCGGCAAGGCTGCGGGGAGCAGTCGGCTTCGGAGCAGCTTTCTGTGCCGCCGGGCTGGCAGCGTGTGCGGGGAGCGGGGGGTGCCGTCCAGGCTGCGCGGCGGCGGCAGCGGCGCCTCCGCTCCCGCTCGGGACTGCGGGATCCCGGCGCTGCTGGGACCGCTGGATGTGCTCGGAGCCACCAGCAGCCCTGCCAGTGCGGGGAAAGGAGCGCCCATCCTCACGGCCGGCGGCCGCACGAACCCCGCAGGAGGGAGCGGGCCCGCCGCCGGCTGCGGGCGGACCCACGCGTGCTGCAGGGACAGGCGGCTTTGCAGCAGCCTCAGGGGCTTGGGACAGAGCTCTGTCTCCTGCAGCCCGCCAGATCGCGGGGGACCGCTGGAGACCGTTCTTCTTTCCACCGAAACCCGTATGTGCTGAAAAAAGGAGACGGAAGGGAGAAGGAGGTTCCGCCGGGATGTCACCTGCCGGCTCGCGGTCCCGGCAGGTGGCACCCGGAGTGCGCGGCCTTTCTGCCAGCCCGACGCTGCTCCCCGGAGCACCCTCAGCCTCCGCCCAGCCCCCGCGCCCGAGGAGCCCCGGTGGCTCTGGTGCTGCGGCAACAGCCACCAGAAAGGACCCCGAAATTATATTTTCGATTCGATTCTTTCCAAAGTGTTTTTCTAAATACTGAGGGAGATGGCACGAAAGTTCTGACGGTAACAGCACAAAAAGCACACAGAATATGCCTCAGTGGTATTACACATCCATGAAGTCTCTGTGTCAGGGTGCTGGCTCCTGTTCCTCTGACTTTGCTAGACACCAACCCTATGAGACGAAAAGGCTTATGAGAGATGCAGCTTCACCTGGCATTCCTAGGGGAGCTCACAACTGGAAGGTGATGCCCTGTCCAAGGGGATTGCTGAGGAAAATCTCAGGACACTTGGCTATGGTGGAAACATTGGCTGATGTTTCTTCCACTCTGGAGCAACATGAAGAGGTGTTTGAAAATTGTAGGCATGCCAGGAGGTTAATTAAATCTATTTGGGCAATGGTCTTCTTTACAAGAGCCTAATTTTGCAGTCTTGTCGAACACACTTTTTACCTGGACTTGTTGAATCGAGTGGGCTGTACTTTCTTCTGGTCACCTGTGCCCAGGGGAGCTGTCTTTGACTTGCCTAGTCTGTTTCCTGACAGTCATATTGTTTTCCTCTGGAAGCTGCAAATGATGGGGGTTTTTGTGTTGTGTGTCTGGGCACATGAACTCCCTTTTCATCTGTCCTGATCCAGTAAAAGAGGTAAGCTTTGAGGTGATGAACCACTCATCCTCCTTGAAGATCAAAGCTGGACCTGCCCCACTCTGCCAGGCAGGAGCAGGCAGGATTCTCTGCAATGGCCTCTTATGGAACCAAAACTGGAGAGGTGGCAGCTGCCAGAGGAGAGGAGGGCTGAAACAGCTCAGGAAACACTGGGCAAGAGGGCAGAGAGAGGCAGGGCCAAGACCCTGGGGCCGTGAGATGAGGAACTGAACCAGGACAGGGAGGAGGTGGCTGACATTTGCCTCTGCAGATAACATTTTCCCACCTTGCCTCCCATTTCATCAGCAGCAAATTGCTTTGCCCATGTCACAGGAGTGACGCTTTAAATGGTCTTTACAGTGAAATGGCTTGAAAATCATCAGGGTGGTACCCTGGCAGACCTCAGGCGCTGTGCCCTGACAGGGTCTCCATCATAGTGTGGAAGTGACGTGCAGCTCCCAAAGCCACTGGGTCTGGGCACAGACCGTAGGGACATCAGTCACCACATGGTGTTTTGACCTGTGCAGCCTCCTGAGCCAGAGGCCATCATCATCCTCAGCTGTCTGCAGCAGAGCAGGAGCACTTCAGAAGTTAATTAAATTCCCACCCCCCACCTGATCCGCTCCTCCTCTTCCCAGTGCTCCACTTTGCTGCTTCAAACCGAGCAGCGGGAGAGAGGAGGGAGTGTAATTATTTAGCTCCTTAGAGCCAGCTCTACAGTGCTTCAAAGCTTGTTAATTACAGTTTCAGCCACGTGAGTCAATGGAGGACCAGAGAAGCATGTGGGGAGTGGGGGGCACGGGTTGAGGGAGGGGAAGGACTCTGTGAAGTCAAAGCCACCAAAGCTGACAGTCAGGAGAAGCAGGGTGAAATTGGGCAGGAAGCCAAAGGCCCGGGTGTATAGGAACCTGGGAGAGAGCCATAGGGAGTGGAGGGCAGCTGGAACACAGAGGGAGATGGAGAGAAGAGGGTAAAGATGGAGCTGTGTAGGGCAGTGGCATGGAGTGTCTGTGGAGGGTGGCAGGGACACAGGTTAGGCACCACGGGATGCTGTGCCCTGGCGCCACAGCAGCGTGTCCTCTGTGCCCACCTTCCTTCTCTGGCAGAGCAGGTAACTGCCCGGGCACTGGATCACTGACAGTGCTGTTGGGTAGGGCATGGCTGCTGGAGGGCAGAATGAATGTTACAACATATTGACCCTTGTCAGAGAAAATATTTCCTTTCCTCAATCGCTTTAATTTTCTCACTAAATGAGCAAAATAATTGTAAAAGTTTTCTGCCTCTGTCCCATTTCCGTTAGATAAGAATCCCCAGCATTTTAAGGGCAAAACCTGTAACATCACTTCTGTGATGAAAAGAGGAGATAATTGTCCTGAGCTCCTCTGACTCCTGAGGCAGCCTCTGCTACAGAACAACACTTCTGTAGTCCCTGGGCTGAGGGTCCTGGGATTGAGGGGAGAGGCTACCTTTCTGAACATCCACAATTTCTGAAAATAATTTATTGAAAAGAGGGTGCTGGTGGCAAGAATGTTCAGATCCTCCATATAGGGCTTATCTGCAGCTTCTGAAATTAATGTATGTGTATTTCATCTTTGACAGAAGTAAAAAGACAATTCAAAGCCAGAAAAGATTCTGTGCTTGAAGACTTGGTGCTGCACTGCTTTGCACCAAGCTTTGACTTCCTGATTTTGATTTCTTTTTGCCTGGGCCCAGTCTCTGTTTCTCTCTTTTGCTGGAAAATTTCCCTTAAGGAAGCACTGGTGATGGCCCAAGAGACAATGTGTGAATGCTTTGCATTATGTACTGCTTTGACATTTGGCATTCCCATGGCATTTTCCCCATTATCGCCCATCAATGCGAAATAAGCTGTCAGAGCATGAAATTGGTACTTTTACATATTCTTAATGTACAGATGTCAGTCTGAAAGCCATGCACAAGCATTGTGATTAAATTCTCTGTTTCATCCCTTCGCTTATGCATGGATCTCTTTGGAAGACTTCATTCCTTTTGGGGGGTTATTGCAAAAAGGCACAACCTTAAAAAGTAATATTCCTGCTTAGTAGCACAATCAGAAGGTGAAAGATAAGTTTAAGACATTGTGCACTGAATGCATTATAGACACACAAATGCAGAGCAGTAGTGTTCAAATTTTAGCACCTGTGTTCCTGGCATGGCAGCAGAAAGTGAACAACAGGTACCAGATGCATAGAGGGAATATAATCAGTGACCCACTTTCTGGTGCCAAATGCATCAACATGTTCCAAATCAAATCTGCTCAGAGTTTACAAGTTTGTTATTCTGTGTTAATTAAAATGTAAGAATGGCAGTGCCTTATGGGAGGATGATTATGCCTAAACATAATGTACATGGAGAGAGAAGAAGAAGGGCATGACAGAGGATCCACCCAGGACTCCAGATTGCTTGATTTCGTTGGTTTGATCACAGATACAAAAGGATGGGTAGGAAAGTCACCTGCCTGAAAGTAACTCAGCTGCTCCACCCTCTGCTCTCAGCTGGTCTCAAGGACTTGCTCTGCAGCAGCAGTGAATATTGGCGCTAAATGAGAGCAGAATGGGGGAGTCCCCATTGTTAGGAGCTCCCAAGAAGAGGGTGAGTAAAGAGCACAGCATGCTGAGCTGGTCTCATAGCTGGCCCTTCTGTGAGCAGGGGATTATTTAGAGAGTTCTTGAGGTCCCTTGCACCTGAATTGTCCTGTGACCCCATTTTCTGGTAGGCAGAAGGCTGCAGCAGGAGGATGTTGGCTTCTGTATGGCAGACTTTCTGCTGGAGCTCTGACAGTTTGTCCAAAAAGCCTTAAGGCTGCGTGGAGGCATGTCCTGGATCTCTGCTCACCATGCCTGGAGGTGTGGCAGGAGTCCACGAACATCAGCAGGGTAATGTGCTGCTCCCCCAGATTTCTGGTTTGCAGTCAAATCAGGAGAGAGACCAAAAGTCTGATTATTCTTCATGTAAACCCAAAAACAACCCATGGACTGTTTTTAGCTGAATTTCCCTAAACAATGAGTTATGCAACTGTGTCATCAGTCCTTGCTTGCTCCTCTTCCCTGTCTTGCTTTCCACCCTACCAGAAGCTTGTGGTGTAGAAGCCACCAGCTCCAGTCAGGTGCAACCAAAAGGCTGGTGGCAGTGCATGCAAATGCTGCCAGGTCTGGCCACATGGCCTCGGCAGGGCCTCCAGTTCCTGGGCTCTGAGGCTGTCTGCAGTCACCATGAAAAGTCTGTCCCAGTCAAAAGTCTGCTGTGGTCTCTTGTGCTGACAGACAAGCACTTTCTGTATGGGGTGTTCACCACTCCCAGGTGCATAGCACCTTCCACAGCTCACCTATTCATTTGGAAGGTGATGGAACATTTTTCACTTTCTGTAGGAATTTCTGAACCCTAAATTTCTGAAATTAAGGGTTGAGCAGGGACTTCATGGAAGCATGAAGAGGAGTTGTCCCAGGGAAGTCACTTCTTCCCCCAGAATTAATATTCCTCTTCTCCTGCTCAGCTGCCAGCCTGAACAGCAGTCTGACTGGGTAATGCAGCAACCAGTTTTCCAGCTGGACGACTTCCACCAGGCCTGTGGGGCTCACTGGGCTGCATCCAGCTGCAGAGTCCTTTGAGCAGACCCCGTGCCTGTGGGGGCTCCTGCCCTCGAGGGCATCGGGAGCACGATGATCTGCATGCAGTGCCTCTGTTCTGCTGCTAAAGGCAGCCTAACTCAGACTCAGAAAATAAGTCTCTGCTGGGAAATGAACCAAAGCCAAGTAGTTCCAGTGATGCTTAGGCAGTGTCCTGGCAAAATCACTCCCTTGCACATTTTGCCCAGGAAACAACAGGCAGGACAGCCTTTCACTGTGAGCATGAGAGACAGTGATGCACCACACAACCACAGGCTACCCTCCAGTGCACTTCACAAAACTGCAGGTCTCCTTCCCTAGAAAAAGATGTAGATATGAGCATATGTTATTTTTTTCTGTGAAAAAAAGGCAACCCGGACCCTATGCATGCAGAGGTCTGTCACTTCCAAGACCCTGGGGCCTTGTGACCCAAGGGGCTGCAGGTCCAGCTACAAATATGTGTATTGTCAGGAACAGGCCAGAAAAGGACAAAGTAATCTAGCAGTGATGGTAAAAGGCTATCCTGAACTGGAGGACCACTTTCATTTACTGCAGAAAATGTTTGTTTTTCTAAACAGGGGCATGAAGTTAATCCTCATAAGGAGAAATCTAAGTCCTGTGCTACTCTCTGCAGGATTTCTCCTACTTCATTAAACTCTGACATCTCAAAGGGCAAATCCACATTGTCATGTGCCACTTGTGCTTGAATAAAATGTGTGTATCAGTGCTTAATACAAGCTTATATTTCCTTCTTATTTTGCAAGTGTAATTGCATAGTAAATCGAGCCACAGGCTTCTATTTACTTGTTAACATTAAGAGTGTGTCAGGCCGTATGTAAACAAGGGTATTAGCACAGATCTGGAGCAGAGTCAGTCTGTGCCAGCTGGAGACATGGTGCCTGTCTCTCCATTTACTGTGAGTGTTCGAGGCACTGGGAAGGAGTGGAGACTTTAGGCTGGTAAATACCCTCAGTAGCAAACACAGCTGTAGGATATTCCTGTCTGGTCATTTTACCACCAAGACTTTGGTGTTTTCTAACATTGCTTTTCCTACAAGTTTTCTGTCTCGGATGATGAAATTTTAAGTGCTTGCAGAATAAATTTTCTAGGAAGTCTTGAAGCACCTGATGCGAGGTGTGCAGAGGTGTGCACAGCCAACCTGAGATATGTGCAGCCTTTGGTGAGAAATGGGCTGTTCCTGCTGGGTGCCTCTAGAAGAGATTTCTGCTTCAGACTGACTTAGCCTTGACCTGAAATGCTCCAAATGCTGGGTCATGCTCTAAGAGTGACTGCTGCACCGAGCAGCCCCCTCTGTCACAGTTCTTCTCTCCCAGAAGGTGCTCATAGACAGTGCTTTCAATCTCTTGGGCAGCTCAGGCAGCCCATGCAGCCTGGGCCCACAAGCTTTCCAGCCCTTTACACCCTGTGTGGCTCCTCCCTGAGTGCCTTCCCCTGATCCCTGTCTGATCCCTGGGCAGGAGGGCGGCACGGGACCCCGAGGTGACACAGGGCCAGCGCAGCCCCTCTGCCTCCGAGGCACTGCCCAGCACTGCGTGCTCCCTCAGCAGGACACGCGGTGTCGGCATGGCCTCAGTGCAGAGGACCCTTGCACCCCGTTCTCCCCTCTTCTCCTTGCTGTGTCCCCTCTGTTGGGAGAGGGTCTGGGCTGCCAGCCCCAGGGTCACTCTGGCTGTGTCTCAGCTTTGTTTCTCACCCTCAGGTGATTCACCAAGCTCTTCCACTGCCTGTCTTCCAGGGATTCACAATTGTTCACATTGCTCTCACCTTGGGAAGAACATCAGCAGAGATTTTACCCTGTTTTGTCACAAGTCTGGAACATACATCATCAAGACATCTGCAGGAACAAATCCCAGAGGTCTCACTCCTGGTATGTGTACTTTTCACAGATGACCTTCCTTCGGCGCACGAGACTTTCCAGTTACATCCAGCCTGGCTCTCTCTGTAGCTGCTTGTGCAGCAAGGTGAGCCCCTGTTCTGCCTCCCCAGCCCCACCTCAGCCCTCAGTTTGGCACTGGGCCCTGGCTAGCCAGGAGCTGTCGCTGTGGGAGGACAGAGCCTGAGCAGCCCCCCGGCCTCGGGGTGCCGCAGCCCCTGCCACGAGCTGGCAGCAATCGGGGCTGGTGTAGGGCTGAAGGTGGGGGTCCTCCAGAAGGCTGGTTCAGGCAGCACCCAGGCAGCGAAACTCTGCTCGGGCTGGGGATGTAAGCCATATGCCCCATTCTCTGCAACTCAGAATCACAGAATCACAGAATAATGAGGTTGGAAGAGACCTCTAAGATCATCGAGTCCAACCCATGCCCTAACATCTCAACTAGACTGTAGCACCAAGTGCCATGTCCAGCCTTTTTTTTAACACATCCAGAGATGGTGATTCCACCACCTCCCTGGGAAGAGCATTCCAGGGCTTTATTATTCTTTCAGTGAAAAATTTTTTCCTAATATCCAACCTATCCCTTCCCTGACGTAGCTGAGACTGTGTCCTCTGGTTCTGTCAGTGCTGCCCTGTGGAAGAGACGACCCCCACCTGTCTGCAACCTCCCTTCAGGAAGTTGTAGAGAGCAATAAGGTCACCTCTGAGCCTCCTCTTCTCCAGGCTAAACAGCCCCAGCTCCTTCAAACATTCCTCATAGGGCTTGTGTTCCAAGCCCCTCACCAACCTTGTTGCTGTCCTCTGGACAAACTCCAGAACCTGCTCCCACACCGTGTTTGTTCTTGAAGGTCTTTGTAGTGATTGTGGATGGGAAGAAGATCCCAGCAGAGGCTGCTCGTCTTGGTCCAAGGGTGGGTAGACCAGGAGAGTGATGCTGGGAGTTCAGGAAGGCAAAGCGAGCTCTCAGGTTCTGCTCTCTCCTGGTACTATTCCTGTGGATGCTCAGGACTGACAACCTCCAGGGGCTATCCCCAGGTGGAACAACAGCTCAGAGACACCTGGACAAACTCTCCTGCCTCTGGTGTGTCACAGCCCGTGGCACGCGAAGCCTCACCCCTGCAGCACCCTGAAGAGCTAGGTCACTGTTCCCCTGGGCGTTTGTGAAGCCATGGCTGATCTGAAGGGCCTGCAGGGGCAGCAGGCTGGGCACAGGGCCAAGCCCTAGATGCCTCCTGCAAGGCTTGCAGTAAGGAAGGGTAACACAGACTGTGAGCCAGTGCAAGGGAAAAATCACCAAAAGCAGCCCAAGCTGCCTGAAAGTGTGACAGCTGGAGCACTGGCAGTGCCAACAGTTGTTAGGACAACTGCAGCAACATTAGCCATGAGGCCACCACACATCCCACTGCCTCTTCTTTCACTTTTCCCTCCTGGAGGAAAACCAGAAGAGGAATTGCGTGGTTAACAGTGTCCAGTTAGCCTCAGCCTGGCTTCATTCCTCCTGCCTTAGCCTGTGCAGGTGCCTTCTAGGAGAACTCCTGCGCATCACCACAGAGCTGTGGGAGGGGCAGCCCATGGTGGCATGTCTAGACACCACTGCTGGGGCACAGCCTCTGGCCCTTGCCACCGGAGAGCTCTGGATTCACAGGGTCTGTGCTGACTGTGAACCAAAAAAGCTGGCATGCAAGAGTGTTTGCTGCGCAGAGAGGGGCCTTCCGAGGCGGTGATGGATCCACAGCTGCTCTGTGAGGTGTCCACTGGGTCTGCCTTGGGGTAGCTGGTCTCCCTTAGAGGCTGGAGAAGCCCAGTGTCCCTGGGGACACTGCAGGAGCAGAACACCGTGTCTCCTGTGGCAGGACATATTAAGCCTAGGCAAAGCAGGCTCAGGGCAGCACATCTCTGGGGAGGCCAAGCTCTGTGCCTTTGCCACGGGGTGGAAAGCCAGCCTGCAGTGGCTGCTGACCTGGCAGGAGGCACTGGGGGCACAGGGCTGCCACCACCCCTGAGCTGACAGGAAGCAGGGTGGTGAAGACCTCTGCCAGCACAGGAATGTCAAGATGATGTACATGGAGCAATTTTTAAACATGGCAGCTTCATCTAATTCCATTGCAAACACAGGTAGTAGATAACGCTCAACATCCCGTTGAGCATCCAGCTGAGCTGCTACTTATTTCAGCAATGGAATTCACAAAAATTGCTGATTTCTGGACGTGACCAGGGCTGTCCAGGTATTGCACACAGCAGGAGCAGGGTGGCCCAGAGGAGCACAGGTGTCAGGGTTTCATATGGCAGTGCTGGAGTAAGGTGATGAGTTTTCTCTACTCGGTGCTATTAAGGGTCTTTTCCAACCTAAATGATTCTATGATTCTAGGAGAGGGTGGGGGAAGCAAATAGTGGTTCTGTTCAGTTGAATTCCCCTCACACAGCAGATGAGAAAAGTCTCTGGAAGCCTCTCAGGCTGCTCCTGTGGTGGAGAGAGACACACTGGCTGCTTGCCAGTGGGCAGACAGGCTGCACTATGTGCTCAGAATATGACAGTCCCATGTTTAGGGAAGGATCTAAAGTCTTTTGCCTGCTGAACCTTGTTTCCTTCCCTGGGAGGCCAAAGCCTAGGCTGAAGGGTTCCCCATTCAGACCAGGCTGAAGCACACTCCTCCCTGAGCCCACGAAGCCAACACACGGCCGGGCTGGCGAGAAGCAGGACGTGGAATACAAGATGCTGCTCAATGTATGTGAGAATTTGGGGCAGTGATAGAATGAGCAGCCAGTGATAGAATGAACTCAGATCACACAGGAACCAGCAGGTCACAGTGTCTTCAAGCACTTACAGCTTTCTCTGGGGAAAGGTAGATGTGTCACTTGGAGGAGTCCCCGAGCCCAAAAATGTGAAGTTCTCATGGCAAAAATGTTCAAAGCAGTGTTCTGAAGCAAACTTATTGTGAAAAATAAGTTGTCTCAGGATTACACGAGTGGATGTCAGGAGCTGGCCTTTGCTGAGCCTTGTGGGTCTGTTCCAACTAGGAATAATCTATGATTCCGTGGAATCATAAACTAGAATAATCTCTGATTCTGTGATTGTTATATCATTAAGGAACGACTAGCTGTAATCAAAGCCTTTTCTAAAACAAAGAGACAAGCAAACAGAAACCCCAAAAGGCAAGCCATAGTCTGCGTCACATACAGGATGTGGAAAATCTCAGCCCAAACTTTCAAAATCTGGTGAAGGTGTCGGCAGCTGAAGATCTTGTGGGAAGTGATGGCCGTGCAGTTGGGCAGTGAACCTTGAGTCTCCTATAATTAGGCAAGGAAACAAGTGTACCGGAAACGCTACAAACAAGTTATTAACAGCTGCTCCGTTTTCACCCTCTCCATCTGCAGGGTGGGCTGCCCTGCCTGGGGCTGGGCTGGGGCTGCCCTGCCTGGGGCTGGGCTGGGGCTGCCCTGCCTGGGGCTGGGCTCGCCGTGCCCTGGGGACAGCGCTGGTGGCAGGGGCTCCCTTTGTGCACAGGTTTTGGGCTCCTGCCGACCCCCCCTGCAGTGGGCAAGCCCAGCTGTGAAAGGCAGCAGAGAGCCGAGGCTCCTTCCTCAGTGTCACACATAAATACTCGGAGAATCTCGTTCCTGTGTTTTGTCACCTTGTTACTGAGGTGTCTGGGGGATGTGAGCTTGGCTGGGAGTGCTGGGAAAAGGGCTGCTAGGACAAATCCTGGGGGTTTAGTTTCAGACAGAGTGCTGGAGCACTGGCTCTTCCATAAATATCCATTTCTAGAAAAAGCTACAAATCTCCCTGGTGTTTGTCCTGTTTAGTTAGAATTCACTAGTTTCGGCTACTGTTTCAATATTTTACTGATTGGACAGCAAATTCCCCAGTTTGATTGACAAAAACAAGATACTTTGAGAGATGCATGTTATATGGGCAGGTCTTTTAAAATAAAGCATTTAAGAGTTAGTTTGAAACCATGCCGTGGGGGTGTCAGCTTTCTCTCTGTGGGGAGTTCACACTCCTATTTAGCATCCTGTCTATTGAATCACCCTATAGCTTCCAGGATGTTTTCTGAGGCATTTAGATTTATTTCAATGTTTACAATGTATTTGTTGTTCATTAAACATGTTTGCCCAGGCTAACCCAACATGAAAGAAATTATCTTGTTTACAGTGGAACTTTGACAAAAATCATGCAGGAAAGATAGACAAACACACATAAACTTGGATTGCTGAGTGGAACACTGATTTGCTGCCACTTCCAATTTTTCTCATTAGAACTTATTTTATTTGAACATAACTCAGTACCCCGTGTAAATGTGAAGTTGTTAATCTTATTACTATACAGAAAACAAATTAATTATTATGCATGATATTGGAAATGGGTTGTTAGGTTGGCATTGCGAAAATTAGAAAAATACACTCATTACTTCAAATGATATCTGATATACATGTACAACTCTGTTTTTAAAATCATTTGCTATATTCAGATAGCAAATACAGCAAGTAGGAAATTCCTTTTTTTTTTTTTTCTGTGTGGTTTTAAAATTTCAGGCCTCCATCCTGAACGTTGGATTAAAGACTGTACTACACATTTAGAATTTTATATTTTAAAACGCTGGTATTGAACCAGAGAAAATGAAGTTGTTAGATTGAATTTCATCCAGCTGCAAGGCAGGATTCACCATGTTCATATAATTAATTAGTATGAGAGCCGGGTGGCTTACCTGTACAGGACAAGGATCTGCATTTCAGGTCTGCTATCTCACCACGACTGCTTCTTGAGAACGCTTTGATGGGTGGAGAAAGCCTGCTAGCAGTTTTTTTTGGGAAAAAAAACACCAGCCCAGAGTGTTAGGGGCAGGAGAAGGGGTGTCTGTGTTGGTGAAGCTTGCCAGGAAGGCAGGCTGTGGCCGAGCCCTCTCCTCCTGTGGCAGTTTGCAAGCCAGTGTGGAACTGAGGAGGGCTGGAGGAAAGGCGGCCAGGCTGCCCCACTTGTGCTCTGTGCCGCTGCAGCACGGCTGTCCCTGCTGCTGGGGCAATGTGAGGGCACGAGGGGCTCTGCTCCCCTCACCCTGGGCAGGCACTGCCACACTGGGGCTGCTGCTGCCAGGCACACACGGCTGGGCTCGCTCTGCCCTCCGGGATGCCTCTGCTCCTTCCACTGTCCCCAGCCGTGGCAGTGATCAGAACTGCCACGCCTAAGTGTCACCTCTGCAGGCAGGGAAGGACCCTCCGCAGCCAGAACTGTCGGGTCACTTGTCACAGCATGTCAATGTGGTCAGCAAAAGTCAGTCTTCCCTTCCAGCATGGAGCCCCCTTACTTACTGTGAGCTTTGCATGCCCAGAAGCTGCCGCTTGAAGGTTTTCTCTGCAGCCCTGCCCTTGTGAGATGCCTTGCCCTCTCTGTAGAGAGCTGGCAGCCTGAGGGGCCTCAGAGGAGCCAAAGTGGCAGGGCTTTCAGAAAAAGTGTGTCAAAATCTGAGACAAAAGGGTAAAATAACAGCACTGGAAGGTTTCTATCTTTACCTTGTTCATCACCTAGTCTTTTTACCCTGACCACATGCACCTGGCAGATCTTAGCATGCATATAACCCTGCCCTGCACCCCAAATCCCACCAACACCCTCTTCCACGCTGGAGCCTATTTTTCCAGACTGAACCCATTATTCTCCTTGTAATTTCCCTCACTGTCCATCTGGTACAGCCACACTTCCCTTCTCAGGCTGAGATCTGCTTTGGAGGAGTGCCACTGTGGTAGCTTGCCTGTTGTCCTCTCTGCTGGAGCAGGCAGTGAGACAGAGAGATGGGAAAGCTCCCACTGGTCACCCATGCCAAGCTGCTCTGCACACACCCAGCTGACCACATCAGGACACCTTCCTCACCAAGGTGACAAGTTCCACCTGTCCTCTGGTGTGGGAGCAGTATGGACTGTGGTTTCTGTGTGATTTCTTTGGAAACTCCTACAGGCAGGGAGGCAAAGACAAAAAGGCAGCCCCATCAAAAAACCAAGATCTTTGTCACATTTGGAGCCTCCAGGGGGGACTTCCAGCAGGGCAACTGGCATTGTCCTTTGGGAAACAATGTTTAATGATGTCCCATGTGCCTCGCTGCAAAACTTCTGAAAAAACTTCCCCCAAATTGGTCACAATACTCAAAATAATGCATACCCCACAGGGCAAGAAATAGAGACAGAACTAAAATAGCAGCACTAATGAGCGAAGTAAATATCAGAGCAGAGCTGTAAAAGCAGTGAGGAAATTCCCCTAAAGAATGTTTTGTTCCGCTTTAGTGATGCTAAATACGAGGGTTTATCTTCAGTCTCTCTCATGCCACGAGGCTGCCATGAGCCATGAGGACAGGAACTCATCTGGGTGTTTTTTGGACAGTTTCATCCCTGGAGCCACAGTTCAAAGAAATCTCTGAGGCTGAGAAACAGAGGTGGTGGAAAGTGAGTCTTTTCTTCCAGTTTGGTCAGTGACACAGCACTCTCCAGGGAGCAATGTGGATTCATGGAACAGTTTTGGTTGGGAGTGATCTTAAGAACCACCCAGTGCCAGCCCAGCCATGGCAGGGACACCTTTCCCTGTCCCAGGCTGCTCCAGCCCCAGTGCCCAGCCTGGCCTTGGGCACTGCCAGGGATCCAGGGGCAGCCCCAGCTGCTCTGGGCACCCTGTGCCAGCCCTGCCCACCCTGCCCGGGAACAATTCCCAGTTCCCAAGCTCCCATCCAGCCCTGCCTCTGGCACTGGGAGCCATTCCCTGTGTCCTGTTATATCATACCCTTGTCTAAAGTGCCTTTCCAGATCTGTTCAGCACTCTTTCCTGCAGAACATATCATGAAGCAAATGGCTTTTCATGGTGGTTATAGATATATATTGAGCAAACAGGGTAACTGTTATCAAACCACTCCTTTTTAATTTTCTTCTTATTGATTTCAAAATTTGCCTAAAAAAAAAGGTTTCAATTACAAGACAACATTTTTATATTTCACACTTGGTAATTTTCATAGAGGTGTATAATTGGAGGTAAGCAGAATCTGGAGTTAATGAAATAGATTTCTGCATTGTTCTTAAAGTCCCCAGCTAATGACCATTTACAGTGTGATGAGAAAGAGCAGAGCTCTTTGTCATCTGCTCCAAACACAGCCCCCACCCCTGCAGAATCAAAGTGAATGCAAATAAAGAAAGAGAAATCACACCAAAAATACCTAAGGAGAGGAGAAAAACAATCTCATGTGGTAATTATTCTCAAAGGAATGCAAGAACCGAAACACCCTGACCTGTTGCTGCAGGCAGCAGGACCAGTAAGAGTGCCTCCCCCTGCACACCCTGCCTCTGCCATCATCTGCAGGGATGTGGGACGAATTCCATGGAGAAACTCCATGTGTAGTTCCACGCACAGTCGTTCCCGTGCTCGTGTGTGGGGTGTGGGGGAGCAGTGCTTTGTGTGCCACGGGAAAGGGGAGCTCCCAGCTTTGCAAGCAGTGCAGGCGAAGGGATGGGAGATGCCAGGACACAGCAGCATTTGGGCCCTCTGGGAGCTGTTGCTGCCACTTCGGACATTCTTCAAGGCCCAGTGGATTGAAATAGCATCCAGGAGCATTTCCAGGGGAAGATAGTGCTTTGTTTTATTGCATGGCAGTGTACAACAGGCCAATAGCTTTGGAACAAGTGACAGAAATGCTGCAGAAGCAAAAAAGGGGAGTTACTTCTTGACATGAAAAGGCAAGGAACCTTCCCAACCTGTTAAAGTAAAATCACTGATAAAGTATAGATAATAAATGCCTCTTTTCCTTTTTTTTTTTTTCCTTTTTTCCCATTTCCATGTAACAGGTATTTTTCTGACCCTGGTGGCAGGCAGAGCAGTGCCCTGCCAAGCAGTGCTGTGCAACAGAACAGTGTGGTGGGCAAGCAGCAGAGTTCAGCTGGGGTGGGAGAGGACCAGCAAGGAGGAGGGGTCTGGCCTGAACTGTGAGTATCTTGGCAGAATGCAAAACAGAGAAATGGTCCCCAGGAGCATTCTGATGCTGAGCAGAGGTGGTGGTGTTGTGGAAGAGGTTGCCAGGCTGGCACTGTGGCACCAGTACTGTGAGTGCTGTGTCCAGTTCTGGGCCCCCAGTTCAGGAAGGATGCTGGGACTTGGTGGGCTCAGAGCTCTTTTCAGCCTGGCTCATTCTGTGATTCTGTGACCAGACACTGTGGAGTCACCCAGATGGTGACGCAATTCACAGGGCCTGCCCTGCTGTCATCATTTGGCCATTTCCCCTTTGTTAGAGACCGTTCCAGCTGGGTCTGAGGGTGATGTGCTGGGGGAAACCTGAGCATCAGAACCAGAGTGTGTGACCTCTGTGCGTGCCCGCCCGTCATTTGCTCCTTCCTGGCATCGGAGTGGGCCTGCTGCTGCAGGTGCTGTGTGGGAAATCCCCTGGCTGCCCCTGTGAGCTGCTCTGCCACAGCCCTGCACAACGTGTCACACATCCCTTCCCATCCCTGCACCGCCCTTCTGGCCCTGGTCCCCAGGCACATGATCCCACAGTGCCCCTTCCAGCAGGATCTGAGCTCATGGGCCAGTTCAGAGAGCATCCACAGGACAGCCTCCTGCCCAGGGGACATTTGATTGTCCACAGTAGTGAGCAGAATGTCCCACTTGTTTCTGGTCCACACTGTGGAAATCGAGCAAAATACTGTTAGGGAGTCTTTGCTGCCCCAGCCTTTTATCACAAAATCCATTCTGGAGAAAAATGTGGCACCCCAGGGTGTACAGCCCCCCTAACCCAAACCCTCCCCAGACCATGTGTCTAGTGGGGCTTCTACCCAGGGCTGCTGTGAATGAGAAACCTCCTGGGCTGTAGCACTGTGGCCTGGGGGTTGAAAATGTGCAAACATTTTCAGCCCTCTTTCATGTACTTCTCTTCTTCTGAATATGTGCTGTGGACACCTAGCAGTGGAGGCACAAAGGCCCTGCTGCCCAGCGGGATTAAATGCATGTTTACACATTCTTGCATCGACAGGCTTGTTTCCTAAAACCATGGATGGAAACCTTTCTATAGGCCACTGAAATATGATGGTGAAAACACCTATCTAGAGCAGCTGATACGAGGTTTGTGGTGAATTCTCAAGTGCAGATTTGAAAACTCTTTGAAAGCAAAATATGGTAGGATGAAAAATCCTTTGGCAGCTAGGATTTACGGCAGCATCTATTTGTGTGTGTGGCAGAATGTCAACAAAGGGATGTGCTTACTTAACAATCAACCTCTGGCTAACTAAGGAGGATCAGGAGAATATTTTACTGTGCTTCTGTAGGCATTAAGCACCTGATCTGGAAAGATTCTGGACCATGCTGGACTCTGATGCTACCCAGATTCTGATCCTCTCAATTTCTTTGGTTAGAGTTAATTATGTGTTTGGAGACTGTGACCCACCATCCTTTTTTTACAATCAGTAGAGTAGTTTTAGTTTAATAATAGGAAACCTAATCTACGAAATGTAACTGCTAATATATTGAATATGTCTGCTTTTGAGCTCTGAGAAAGCCTTAGATTCTTTAGCAGCCTGTCTTCTGCTTGCACTTTCAGAACACTTCTATGTCTAGCAACAGGCTCACTTAATACACTGTATTTTCTTCTTGGTGGGAAGTTGTTGGAAGCAGTGATTTAAATTCCTGTCTTCCAATCTACCTCTTCTCCCAGAAATTATCAAAAGCAAAGGAATTAATTTGACCTTTTCCGACATTTTAATAGCAGCAAACACACAAGTTACAGCACGACATGAACCTGAGGTTATGTTTTTTAAAGTTTCTCAAGAGAGACTGGAAAAGCAAGCATTGTACAGTGAAGTTGACTATTTCCAGCTAGAGACCCCATTAAAAAACCAAACCAAACGAATTCTTGTTTTGTTTTCTTTGCAACATATCTATAATGGGCCCCTCCTGTTAAAATGTCCATGGGAGGATGCTTTTAGGCTGTGGGAAGCGAGGTTTACAACTTAGCAAGTTGTTCCGGCGAGCCCAGCGGCCCCCAGCCAGGATCTGCGTTGTGCCTGAAGCAGAGCAGAGGTGACAATCTGCCCCCCGGCCGTCTCACCTGCCAGGCACCCAGGGCCGTCATCCAAGTCCGCGCGGTGACACAGGCTGCGCTCCAAGGACGCTGTTTCAGGAGGTCCCCGACCCACATCTGCGAAGATTCAGCTCCTGCTCTGTGCTCTGCCCAGACCCCTGCAGTCCCTAGGCACCCCACGGCACCTTCCGACTAGCAAAGCCATCAGCAGTTCGCCCCTCTCCCGCTGTTCCCGGCCGGCGGCTCTGTCCGCACACACCCCGGAGAGCCTCGGGCAGCCTTTTCCTCCTTCGGTCACACGAGCAGCGCTCGCCCGCCGCCAGCCCTGCATCCGAGCACGCACATTTCCTGCCGGGGCCGCAGGGCTCCAGCGCTCCCTCTCGCCTTCCCCGGCCCTCTGACGGCCCGAGCATCCTGCAGCGCTCCCGGGAGCCCGGCCTGGCTCCGCCGCCCGCCTGCAGTGACCTCAGAGGATGCGGTGGGGCTTCTCACAGAGCTCCCGGGAACAGGTAGGAGCCCGCGCCTGGTGTGGCTTGGCCTCCCTTGGATCCTGGCTCATTTTCAGCAGTGTATGCAAGCATCTGACCAGGCAGAAGGTTCTACAAAGCTGACTTTTAAAACCGTGTCTTTTTAGCTATCAAAGTAACCACATTCGAGATCAGTGAAAGTGACAGAGAGAGGAGACTGAAGTGTTCATTGCAACCTTGAGACCTTCCACACTAGGCTGATGAAATAGATTTGGGCTATTCATTGCTGTGATAAACAAAGTTAGCCTTCTGCTTCGACACAGTTTATACCAAAACCAGGCAGGCCCCAGTCACTATAGTTGTGGACTGGAGAAAAAAAGTCCTAAGGGACAGCAAGGGGAGCAGATCTCCGAGTGCCAGACAGAAAAGCTCCGTGCTTAAATGCTTTTAGAAAAGCGTTTCACCCAGTCACGGTGCTGGGAGTGACTCTCTCTGTGGAATACGCCAGAGAAAGACCCCTGGGAATACACCAACGAGAATGAGGCAACTGGCAGCACAGCTGAGGCAGAACTTACTGGTAGGTGAGGGGGAAGAAAAATAGTTATGAATATTGGCTGAAAAAGAGAAGTCTCTCATCATTTCCTGCCCTCCTCTCACGCTCTCAAAAATAAAACCCGCTGCTTTTGTCAGCTGCGCCACCGGCTCTGGCGTCTCTGTACCGACGAGACAGGACAGGGGGACGGAGTCCTGGCAGGACAGTCAGCATCAACCCGTCGTTCGTGTCTAGCTGCAGAGTCATGGTCTGGGGGGACAGCACACTTCCTCCGTGCCGACCAGCTCCTCTTTCAGACCTCTTTTTCTGATGGCTTTTCGTGCACAGCTCTGTAAAGGACACTCACGGTATTAGAGTATGCTACCTAAGTGCCCTCAACTTTACAGCACTGCCCACCTAACACCTTTTAAATTGCTTCGGTCTGATTAACATCCCCATCTCAGAAGGGACTTTTTCTCTGGGAACACACTGGGCCAGGATCGCTGATAGATCTCCCCCATTTTGAATTTAAAACGACAGACATCGGAGGAAAAAGAGACTGTAGTGCGGTAGAGGAGCAGTGGCTATTTCCAAATCAGTAACACTCCCGCCTCACCTTCCCTCCTCCTTCCTTCCTTCCCCCTAATGCTGCCAAACCGGACTGAATTGGTAGAATTTGTAGCAGCGCTCCCCCTCTCTCGTGTTTGGTGTTGATGTCTTTGACAGAAATATGAGAAAACGCAGATAACTGTAAATGTGGTGCGGGTCTTTGGATGCTCCCTGCAACGTGTGCCCCTCCAACCCCCTCGAATGCGGGGAGAGGAGACAGCTCTTGGAGCAGCTCAGGCCAGTACCTGGGGAAGCGAGGCACTCTGCTCCGGCCGCTCCAGGTGTTTTGGGTGACAGGTGTTAGGCCAAGCCCCTCGCAGTCTCGGGCATTGCAGGACGAGGGCGAGCGTTGTAGGATGGGAGGACAACCCTTCATCTCCTTTTATGCACCAGATATAAAAGGACAAAAAGGACAAAAAGGTTGGCCCGGGTTCGTGGTCTCCTCTCTTCAGTGAGGGCAGGAAACAATAACTGTCCTAGGAAAACTCCAAACCCAGATTTCTGCTGAGCCGCGGGTTTTTTTCCCTCTTCGCTGTGCTTTTACCCTTCCTCGTGCAGAAAGCACAGCATCACTCCAAAGTGTGGTCCGGGACGTGCCAACGTCGGGGGCCCTCGGCTGTGGCCGCAGCGTCGCGGTGATGTGACCCCGAGACCCGCTTCCCCGGGGATTCCTGCCGCGGCACCGCTCTGTGCCCCTCGGGTGCTGCTCTGCTGAGAGCGGAGGCATTTTCCAGGGACCGTCCTGGGGGGATCCTGGCAGCCCCCAGCCCTGCCGGCTCCCGAGGCACTGTCCCTGCGTGGACACAGCAGCGGCTTCCTCCAGGCGTCCGTCAGCCGCCGCCTCTCTCACCGGGCCTTAAATCCCAGCCCCGGTCACGGCCCCGCGGGGGTCGGTGCTTGGGGGCGACGGGGCTCCGCAGCCGCGCTCCGGGGGTCTCGGCGCGGCCAGCAGAGCGGCTCCCAGCCCTGCCCCGCTGCCCGGGGGCGAGGAGAGCCGCTCCCCGCCGGAGCCGCCGCCTTGTTTTCGTTAGCGCGGCAGCGGGCACGGCCGAGCGGGACCGGGGGAGCCCGCGCGGTCCCGGCTGGCGGCGCCGGGGCTGGGGACGGCTCCTTCTCCCGCACCCCGCAGATCTGCGCGCCCCGCAGAGCTGCTCAGCCTGCGGGCCCACGCGGGTCGCTGCTCGCACGTCTCCGCGGCCACGGCCGCGCTGCACACGCGTGGGGCCTGGCCTGCCCCGCTGCGGCCCCGCCGCCGCTCCCCCGTGGTCTCTCTCAGGCCGTGTCGGGCGGCGGGAGGGGAGGCGGGAGCCCCTCAGCCTGTTTTTAGGACAATAAACTGTTTTTCGTTCCTTTCCCTGCGTGAGGTCAGAGAGCTCTCACGGGCTGCTCGCGTTGCCGAGGCCGGCTCGGTCGGGAGAGGCGAGGTGAGCGCCTGAAGGGACGAGAAAGGGACTCGGGGTCTGCCCGCATTTGCACCGCTTCTGTGGGGGCACCTCCCCCAGGGAAGAGCCCCTAGCCCGGAGCGGCTGCTCGCGTTTCAGGGCGAGCCGGCGGAAAGCTCCGGCGAGGCTATTTCTGTGTAAGAAAATGAGAGCGAAGAGAGGTTGGTGGGAAGGGAAGCAAAAGGCAGAGAGGCCACAGCCGGCCTCACTTTCGGAGCCGAGCGGCCGGGGGTCCCGTAGGGCCGGGCCCGGCCCAGCAGCGGAACCCCGCGAGGCCGCCGGACTTAGGATGCGACTGCACCGAAGGCGGAGAGATGGCCCGGAGGGAAAAGATAGAGTTTGGAAACAGAGTGGTGTCCATGTCGGCTCTCAGTGGGGATGGCAAGGCTGTGCCGGGCGAGTCAGCCGGGAGAGAGCCCCTCGGTCGGCCTGGCGCCTCTCCCCGCGGCACATGCCCCGTGCCCCTTGCTCGACACCACGGCGCGCCGCCGGCCGTGGGGCAGAGGGGGAACTCGGGCAGGGGAGCAGAGCAGAGCCCACCTGCGACCACGCCAGCGGGTGGGTTCCGTGTCTCGGCGGGGTCCGTGGGAGACGGGCTGCGGGCCGTGGCTGTGCGCGGGTGCGTGGCGGCAGGCGCTGGTGCGCGCGAGGAGCGGGACTGCCCGCCGGGCTTGGAGCCGAAATTTGTTTTGGCCTTTGGGAAAGGCCATTATTTCCCGCTTTCCCCCACAGTCGTTTTGCTGAAAAATAAACCAATAAACCTGGGAGCGGTCTAAGCCGCGTGATTTTTTCCCTTTAACTCTCCCCACCCTCACTCGCGGCCGTGGGTCTGCATCCGCCACGTGAATGGGAGGTACGGGGGGAGGAAGCCCGAGTGAAGCCCCCGTGCCGGGAAAATCCTGCCCAGGACCCCCGTGCTTCCACTGGGCCGCTGTTCTCCGGTCCCCGCCGCAGCGCAGGGCTGTCCCCTGTCAAGGGGCGCGGGGCAGGAAAGGGCAGGGCAGGCCCGCGGGGATGCGGGGGTCTCCCCGCCGCCCCCAGGCTCCCTGTCCCGCCCCTGCGGCGGCCCGGCCCGGCCCGGCGGGGAGCGCGGCCCCGGGGGCGGCAGCGTCACCCCGGCCCGGGAAGGGGAAGTCGGTCTGCTGAAAAGTTGGTGACAGGCTGGGGCAGCGGAGGCAGAACGGGCAGGTGCCGCCGCCGCTGCCGGGGCGCCGGAGAGCTCGGGGGGCGGCCGGCTGCGAGCAAACTTTGATTCCTGCTACAGAACGTGTCAGAGTTTTCCTGGGTTTTGGCTGCGTCTGGGGACATCTTGTGATGTTTTAGAGAACAGGACATGATCTCACATGGCGAGGAGCTCTTTAGTTTCTTAATCATTTCACGGTTCCTTCAGAGGCTTTTTTCCACCTAAAACGTTTAGTTTCAGCTCAGTGATCAGCTGCAAAAGCTCGGCGGGGAGCGGAAGAGTTGAATTATTCCAACCTGAGAGAGCCCCTCACAAAAAAAAAAAAAAAAAAAAAAAAGAAAGAAAGAGGAAAAATACAGAAGGAAAATAAAGAAAAGAAAGAACGGGTGAAAAAAAGAAAATAAAGAAGAAAAGAATACAGAAAGGAGGAAAGGAAAAACGGAAAAATACAAGAAAAGAGAAAAGAACACAAAACAATAAAAAAGAAAAGAAAAAAAAAGAGGGAAAAGGAAGAGGTTGCAATACGACGTGGAAACTTTTTCTTGCCTCCGTTTCCCGAAGTCCTGAAGAGCCGGAATGGAGCTGGAGAAAACCTACGCGACGGCCCGAGCCGGCCGCACAGGTGGGACTCGGGCCAGGGCCGCGGGGAGCCCGGCGGCCCCGCGGGCAAGGGGGGCGCGGGCAGAACCGGGGGGTGGGACCGGCTCCCCGCCGTCCGGGGCTGCCGAGACCGCCGACAGCCGCGGAGAGGCACCCTGGCGTCCGTTTTCCCCGCGGCGGCGGCCAGGCGGGCACCGGGACAGGGAGCGGGGATCGGCGGGGCTGCGGGGCCCGTCACCGCGTCCCTGCGGGCGGTGCAGGGCGCGGAGGCGGCCTGGCGGCTCGGTGGCGGAATGCAATTTCGAAGCGATCGATGGGGCCTTTTATTAGTTAAATCGCCTGAATAATCGTTTAATCGATAAGGCATTTCATGGCGCGGCGGCGCGGCCGGGAGCGGGGCTGGCCGCAGCGGCAGCAGCACCGACAGCGCTGCCCGGGCCGGGCCCGCGGCACGGCGCTCGGAGCCTCTGCCGCCCCTGGCCCCTGCAGAGAGCTGGGCCGAGGGTCTTCACCTCAGCAGGAGGAGAGCGGGGGGTCACGGCAGGGACGGAGGCGGGCAGGATGTAAGCGGGTCTCGCCTGCCCGCTCGTCCCCTCCGCGCAGAACGGCGCTGCCAGCCCGGGCCCGGCCTGCCCCGACGGCTGCCCGAGCCGAGGCGCCGTGCCGAGCACGGAGAGCCGCCCGACCGGCCCCGGCTGGGCTGCGGGGCTGCGCGGGCATCGGCCCCGCCGTTCTTCGGCCGCGCCCCGCAGTTCCGACTTCAACGAAAACTCGGCCGGTGCCCGCCCGTCCGCTGCCGCGCCGGTCCCGCGCTGCCCAAGGACGGGCCGGGGCACGGCCCCGTTGCCGCCGTGACCTGAAGGGCTCAGCGGGGCCGGAAGGTCTCGCCCCGGCTCGGGTGAAGCTCTCCCGCACCCTCGTGCCCACAGAGGTCCCCGTGGAGAACCCGCGGGCGGCGGGCCGTGCCACGTGCCAGGGTCACCGTGAGGCGAGGGAGACCCCGGGACCCGCCAGGGGCAGCACCGCCGTGGGGCACGACCCGCGGGCGCGGCGGCCCCAGCGGAAACCCGCCGCTGCTGGGCGCGGCGCCGCCGAGCCCCGGCGGGAGAACGGGCGGAGAACCGCCCTGAGCGCGGCCTCGCCCCGCGCTGCTGGGGCTGCCGGGACCCACGGTCCCGACACGCGCCGGCCGGGCGTCGGGAGACCAACGGCCACGGGGAGCGGCGTGGGGCCGCCGGAGGCCGCACGGGCCGGGCCGGGCCGGGCCGGGCCGCGCC
>NW_024515209.1:1584144-1853690 GCF_017590135.1 Pyrgilauda ruficollis
GCCGGCACCGCCAGCACAAAGAGCCGTCGGGCGGGCAGCGCTGGGCTCCGCTCCGCCGGACAGAGGCGCTCGCCCCTCTCCGCGCCCAGTGACGCCCCGGAGCCCCGCGGTGGGTGCCGCGCACCGGCAGCCGCCCGCCGAGCGGCCGCGGCCAGGGGCTTAGCCCGGGGCGGGCGCTCCGCGGCCCCCGACGGAGCCTCCCGAGGCTGCGGGCGGCTCGGGAGCCGCGTTCGGCCAGCGCTCTTGGATACCGCGACCGGCCGCGCGGCAGGACTCTTCGCTTTTTGAGGGATTTTGTTCTGTTTTATTTTTCGCCCCTTTTTGGTTGTCTTTCCTTTTTTCCCCTTTTTCCTTTTTTAATTTTTTTTTTTTCGTTCGGTTTGGGTTTTTTGGTTGTTTTTGGAATTTTTTTTTTGTTTTTGTTTTGGTTTTATGTGTTTGTTTGGGGTTTTTTTAATTTGTTTGCTGGGTTCTGGTCGGTCTCCGTCCTTTTCCGCGGGCTCCCTCTCTCAGCCCGAACGCCGAGCGCCGCCGGCGGATCGAGATCAGCTCGGCGAGGCCGCCCGGCCCCGGACCGCTCCGATGGAAATACACTGTAAGCACGACCCGTTCGCAGCGATGCACAGTAAGTGGCTGCCCTTCAACTTGTCTGAGCGGCCGCGACGGGCTCCGCGCGATCGCCGCCGTGCCGGGTGCCCGCCGCCGCCCCGGCCGGACCGGGCTGAGCCGGACCGGGCTGAGCCGAGCGGCGCTGCGGGAGCGAGCCGGGCCGGGGCTGCTCTCCCGCACAGGAAGAGCCGATGTCGCTGCGTGCGTGCATCTGTGCGGGTGGATCTACAAACACGTCGCTAGACGTGTGTACAGCCATCGGTACACAGGGACCCGCGCTCGTGTGCAGGGATGAATACACAGATGTTACATGTGTGCGCTTATTTTTCTCCCTAAATCAAATATCCGGGAGAAAAGCCGCCAGGTATTTCCGACGAACGGAAAAGTTTGCTGCACGGTATTCTTTCTCTTTTTCAACATTTTGAAATTCGTTAATTGGAAATAAAGAAAAAAACCCAACCAAACAAAAAACCCTCAACAACTAAAACCCCTAAAGAAACAAATAGAAGCCCCCAAAACCCCGAACAAACTGAAGTAATGTGAAAGGCGAGGAGCGGGGCTGGAGGGAAGATTTTTGTCTTTTTAAACCGCGAAGAATGGCGTCACGATCGCGGCGTGGGGCGGCGGAGCGGGCAGCCGGCGAAGTTAACAGGTCGTGCGCGATGGGCTCGCCCGAGATTTGTTGTGCTTGAGAGGTCGGGGAAGACTTATCCATTAGCACAGTGTTATGTGAAATGACATCTTCTCTCACGGCGAGTTAAACGCTGCATTACGGCGAGAGATTGCGAGGGAATTTAAGGTAGAACTAATCTCATTTCCCGGTGCGCCGCAGCCTTTCGGCTCAAAGAAATTTGTTTGCAAAATAAATCACCGAGCTCCCGAGCCGGAGCTTCCCTCCGTCTCTCCCTCGTCCTCTCCGCGCTCCCGGCTCATCTGCCCATTTCTCATCCGTCTTTCGCCGCTCGCTGGGGCTGTGCAGAGCCGGGACGGTGGCGGGGCCGGGCTCTGCCGCCCCCGTGAAAGAGGACTTTCCCTCTCGCGGCAGCGAAGCGTTCGACCTCCGCCTTTATTTCTCTCCCGGCATTAAACCAAATCACTTTTTTTCCAAGGCGAACTTTGAGGTCGGGGAGCCCGCTGCGTGCGGTGCGGGGGCGGAGTGGGGGTGGGCCGGAATCCCCCAGCCGGAGCGCCCCTCGCCCCGGTGGCGAGCGGAACCGGAGCCCAGGGAGTCCGGAGCCCCGGGCGGGAGCAGCCGCGGCGCCTCTGCCGTCATTCGTGGCTGAGGAAGATCGATGTCGTCCTCAGGAATTTCTGGGCAAACAGAAGGAATAAAACCAAAACGCCGGTGCCTTTTCTCCGGTCCCGACGGCGGCCGGGAAGTCTCCCAGGTCATTTGCTGCCAAACGATCTCCGGACCCGCGGCTCCTCGGGGGTGTGGGGGTGGACGTGGGGTCGGGACCCCCTTGCAGAAAGGCGGAGGAGGACGGGGAGCCGGCGGCAGCGGGAGGAGCGAGGTGGCAGCACGGCCACGGCGAACGGTGGCCGGGGCCGGGGCGGTCCCGAGCGAGATTTGAGTCCCTTCTGGCGCCGGCACGGTCCCCGCTGCTTCCCCGTCCTGCGTGGGCAGAGCCGCTGCCGCCTCCGTGCAGGGACGCGAGGAGGACGAGGCGGGCAGGGCACGGTCGGAGCGGCCCCGACCCGCGCCGGCGGGGCCCCGGGACGGCTTCCCTTCGCTGCCGCTCGCTCCCCGCCCGCCCGGCTGCACCATGGCTCTGGGCTAGGCCCGCGGACCCCGCATCGGGGCTCCCCCCTCCCGAAATAGCCCCCAAGTCTCTACCCGTCCCCCTCCCTGCGGAGGGCAGGGGCGGCTGCCTCATCCCCGCACCGAGCCGCGGACGGAGCTCGATGCCCCGCCGCTGCAGCAGCCCCCGGCCCGACGGGGCCCCCGGTCCGCAGCTGCCGGGGAGCGCGACCCCGGCGCGGGGGCCCGGTGCGCAGGAGCCGGGCCCGGAGCGCTGCCGCTGCCCGGGCTGCGGCAGGTTTGCAGGCAGGGACGGCCGTGGCCCCAGCCTTTGTTTCCGGCGCCTGGAGGGTCGATGCTCCCGGCCTGGGCAGGCCCGGCTCCCGCCGGCCTCCGGGGACTGGGGACGGGCTCCAGGGCTAGAGTCGGCCCCTTCTCTGAGGAAGCAAGTCCTAACGATGCCTTCTCTACCCTTTTATTCCTGTTCTTTCCCTTTCTTTTCGTTTCTTTTTATTTTTATCTAATTTCCTTCCTTCCTTCCTTCTCCCTCCCTTCCTTCCTTCCTTCCCTCCCTCCCTTCCCTCCCCTCCTTTCCTCCTTTCTTTTCCTCCCTCTCCCTCCTTCCCCCCTAGCCCGACCACCACCACAACATTTTCCCACTCGAACTGACGATTCCTTGCACTTAGAGCCCTGTGGAGCCCGGGGTCTCGTTCCGGGCGGGTCCCGTTGGCCCCCAGCCCGGAGTGCCGGGACCCCCCGGTACCGGCGCACGGCAGCGCAGCGCGGGCCGCTGGCAGTCTGCCTCTCCCGCACCGGCGAGGGCAGAGCAGGCTCCTGTCTGCTCCCCACAGCCTTTAACATCACCTCTTTCATGCGGGTTCACTACGTGTCCTTACACTGTTGAAAGGTGTTTGCAAAGTTTGACAGCAGTTTATCGATAGTGAGATAACAAGATTAAAATAAAAATAGCTTTGTATACATTTTTTTTAAATGCTGAGGCATTTGGCTTGCCAGCTTAGTCAGTAAGTCCCAATCCTGCTTAAACAGACATTTTCTGTATTACTTTTGTTCCAGAATTGGCATCTGTGCTATCTCTATGGCTTGTGTTTAGCTTCTCCACCCCTCTCTAATATAAGTAGTTGGATGAATAACAACATAAGGGTTAATTATATTACCTTCTAGTACAGGGTATTAATGTGTGTTCATGGGGTTTACATAGTTTCACTGCTGTTCCTCCAAGTGGGTCGTATATCCCTTCAGATATATAATTCACTTTGCTAAACGAGAACTGTGAAAATCTGCTCAAAAAGGAGCCATATACTGGGCTTGCCCAAGTCCTCCTGTTTTATTTGTGGGATCATAATATCAGTCAAGACAGCTGTAAATTCTAAAATTCTAAGGGCAGAATTTCTTTCTTTCTTTCCTTCTTTCCTTCTTTCCTTCTTTCCTTCTCTTTCTCTCTTTCTTTCTTTTCTTCTCTTTCTCTCTTTCGTCTTTCTGTCTTTCTCTGTCTGTCTTTCTGTCTTTGTCTGTCTTTGTCTTTCTGTCTTTCTTTCTCTGTCTGTCTTTATTGTCTTTCTGTCTGTTTTTCTTGTCTTTCTTGTCTTTCTGTCTCTCCTCTCCCTTTTTTTTCTCTTTTTATTTCCCCCTCTATTTCCCCCTTCCCCCACTCGATTAATTTAAGGCATCTGGGGAAAACCAAAACAAAACGCAGCGTGTTTAATTTCAGGTGTCCTTCTGCGCTTGGACAGAGGCAGTGTGTGGGCTGAGGGATCACCCAGCCTTATTCTGGCGGCTTTCCCAGCCAGGGGCTGCGCGGATCCTCCGCTCCGCGGGACAGCCCGGCGTGCCCTGGAGCCGGTGCCGGCTCCGGGAGGAGGGTGGTCCGCCCCGGGACCGAGGGGCTCCTGGTGGCCGTTCTCCCCTTCGGGCAGGAGGGTCCTGCCCGCAGCAAAGTGTCCCTGCGGCGGCGAGGTCACCTGCCCGCTGCTGGGGGACAGCGTCCGGCCCTGGGGAGGCGGCTCTGGGGGCTCTGCCCTGCCGAGACAGCTGAAACTCTCACACGGCTCTTGTCCTGCCCCTGTCCCCCTCCCCGTGTGTTCCAGGACATGGAGGCGTCAATCAGCTGGGGGGTGTTTTTGTGAACGGCCGCCCCCTCCCCGATGTCGTTCGCCAAAGGATCGTGGAGCTCGCCCACCAAGGGGTCCGGCCGTGTGACATCTCCCGGCAGCTCCGCGTCAGCCACGGCTGTGTCAGCAAAATACTCGGCAGGTAAAGGGGGACGGAAATCCTGCTGTGTCCGCCGGGAAAAAGGGTGGGAGCCAGCCCCGGACCTGGGGGCTGCAGGCAAACGGAGGCAGGCGAGCGGTCCAGTGAGGGGAGCGACTCCTGAGGGGTCGTGTTTCTGTGTGTCTGATGTGGAAAGAAGCAGCCAATATCCGCAGGTCTTGTTAGCCCCTGTCACAGCTTCTAATTCTAGTGCAAAGTGCAGAATGCCATCAGTATTTGCTGTATATATATATGTATATATATATATATATATGTATATATAGTGTACGTCCTGCACCTGTCTGCCCTGAACAAGAAGGGAAATATGGCAGTCATATTCAGCAAAATGTGAAAAAAAGCAGAACTTGTGGAAATTACTTGTTTTGCTTCCTGAGTTGAACTCTTTTTAAACAATATTGTCATTATATATTTCATCAGTATTGCGGCATGTGCATTCATGCAAGCTATTCTGCAATCTATCCCATTGTTTATAATTAAACCTCTTTTTCCAGTATTCTGCTGGATTAGGAGAGTATAGAACACCATGAGTAACTGGTAACCATCTTAAAGATATTTTGGCTACTTTGGGAGTAGCTCTCTGTTCGGCCAAGAGCTGCTCCAAACACTATGGCAACAGGATATTCAACACAGAATTAATATTATTTCCTGATTGCCGTTTAAAATTTGGTGTAGATTCAGGTAAAAAATGCCATACTTGCTTTTTCCCTTTTTGATTTCTTAATCTTCTGTGCAAACCTCAACCTAATTTGTGTAAGTTACCATTTTCAAATGGTTTTGAACTCCAGGTATTCTTATAGACTTGGGCAACTTATATTAAGGGCAATTCTTCTGTTTTTACAAAACGTTTGTCTTTATCACCTGGAAAAGTTCATTACAGACTAGTTTGTTGTGATTTCACAGTTAATTTCATTGTTTAGCATTTTGTTATTTTTATTTTAATTTTTTTCCCGGTTCCTAACAAACATGCTTCCCAGGACACAGCATAGCTGCAAAGACGATTAAGGCATTTAATTTGCAGCAGCACACGGGGGATGTGTTGATCAATCCGCGGCCGTGCTAGTGTTCAGATCTGCCAGGTCACAGGTGCCAGTTTTGCAGTTCTTGTCGCTTTTTGCACGCAAGCACCTTACTGTGCCTGCCCGAACTGTGAGCAGCAGCTGCACAGCCCCGCGCTCCTGCCTTGCCTCCCACCCCTCCTCGCTGGGATGTGCCTTCCCTGCCACCTGCACGCACCTCTCCTGCTGGAGTTCTGAGCTCACAAGTGCCTTGGTGTAGGGAGGAGAGCTTCCCATGGCTTTGTGCTGCCCAGCACGGGCTCTTTCCCTCAGTTACGTGCAGCCAGCACAGGCTCCTTCCTGCTCCTGCCTGGCCGACCTGGCTTGCCTGCTGATGCTCACTGTTGCATTGGAGCTGCCACCAGCTCCCGTCAGGACCAGCACACAGCCTGGGAACAGGCGATCTATTTATCCACCAGGCAGGAGTCTGATGGTTTTACTTTTGGCAGTTAGGTCTGCTGTTAGGTATATTTGCACTGCAGAGCTCAGAGTGAGGTTCCAGAGCTCTGCCATTAAAGTTGTCAACAATAAATTGGAATTTCATAGCTCATTATTTTCCTAACTAATAATTACAGTGGGTGGAATGTCTCTGTAATTGCATCTCTGTGTGTATATGTTTTCTTGTATGTGTGCATGTGTGTGAAAAGTGGGAATCCTTACGATAAATCCTTGCATTTGGAATTTTATTATCAGAAATTTTTCAGTACTAGATGCAGTTCTAAAAATCCATCCAGAGGCAGGTAACCAGCTGTTGCAGGGTGAGTGAAGCTCTTAACCCTCAGAGGAGGTGCTGTGGTGGTGCCCACCCTACACCTGCCTTTGCAGCTCTCTGAAGCCAAAAGCCCTGGCCTGATGCCCACGGAATAGCGCTGGCTGCAGCAGTCCCTGCCTTTAGAATGGAGATGGGAGTCAGAAGGGCTGGAGCCATGCAGCCTGCAGGCCTTGTGGCTGCACCCGGCTTCGCTGCTGGGGGAGAGCAAGGGGATGCTGGTGACAGGGCAGGGTGAGGACTGTCCCCACGGTGATGCAGGGAGGGACCTGGGCTCAGCCCTGCACCAACCTCCAGGGCCAGCCTTCCTGGGGCTCTGTGCCTGGCCACGAGGGCAGGACGTGGGCAGAGCCCACAGCCTTCCAGAGCAGAGGTCCTGCTGCCCTGCAGGCACCAGAGCTGCGTCCCCAGGGGAGCTGATCGCAGCTGCAGCGCTGCCATGGCAAGGGCCCTCTCTGGCTGTCCTACCGTGGCAGCAGCCATGCACCGGCACAGCATCATTCCTTTTGGGAGTGCTCCTCTTGGCCAGGCTGTCCTGGACTGCAGGGCACTCACCCTGGCCACTGCTGCAAGAATGCACTAAGAAACATTTGTGAAATCCACAATTGTGACTAGATCTAGGAAAATTGTGGCTTGTTGTCTGGTAGTATTTGTAGTGCCTCCTGGCTGCGTTCTCCATCCTCCTCAAAGAAGTGGTGCCAGCAACATCAGCTTCAAGGTTTTGAGGCTAGAGGTGTAAGATTTTGGAAGGTTTATGGGCCACATTTGCTGTTGTTTTGTCATGTCCTCATGGTAGTGCAAGAGGAACTAAATTTTTCCCCTCTGCCTTAAAGCTCACAGCATTTAGGGACAGCAGGAGTGTCAATCCATGTCTAACACTCAACTCCTGCCGTTATTGATATTGCATAAATGGCTCATGGAGACTCATAGGCCTGAGTCAACATTTGCACACAAAGTATCTGACAACATGTATGAACAATTTGGTGTCAGTTTCTTTAAAGGAACCTTAGGCCCTGCACACAGAACTCTCCCAGAAACACTGAAAAAGGGTAGCCAGGCAAAAATCTGATGAACATGATTGCCTGTTTCAGGGAGGCAGGGAGGCAGACTTTGGCTGTACAGACTGTTTGTGCTCTGCTCAGGCTTAAAAGATGGGAGATTTTTTTTTTTAAATTTTTATAATGGTTATGTCAGATAGTTGCAGGGAAAATACATTAATAAGCAGTCTTATCTTCCTGCTTGGGAGTTTTTTCAGAGCTAGGAATGCGGCAGAGAGCAGTTGTGACTGCAGCTGCTGCAAGTGCTGCAGTGGGCACCTGGGTGAGAGGCTGCTCTGTGTGAAAGGGGGCGCAGGATTAGGGCAGCCTAAGGGGTGGTGGCTTATTAGCTGGGGTTTATTTCTCCTCTGGTCATGTGAAAATCCAAAGATACAAATAAGTTCAGGGCTGTGAGAGAGCCTCCTGTGGGGAGCGCCCTGAGTGCAGCTCGGAGGAGTGGAGTCTCCTCCCCGGTGTCCAGCCTGGCCCTGAGCACGGGAGATGTGACCCCTGCTCTCAGCAGCACGCTCAGGATGTGCTGACTGCAGGGCAGGGGCCTCAGCTGCCCTGTGTTACAGCAAAGCTACCAAAAGCAGCTCGTCCTGTGAGACGTGCACGAGAGAAAGCGCTCAGATTTGCTTTGGTTTGGGGATCCCCTTCTCCACCTTTCCTGGGGCACGGCACCTGCAGAGCTGCTGCTGGTGAAGATGCTGCACCGAGGAAGCGCTGGCCACAGAAACCAGCCCTGCCTCAGCTGGAGCCCTCCGGAGCATGAGCAGCTCCCTGTCCCTCAAAATTTGTTATTGAAACTACTGAAAACACAATGATGAAAAGAATACGTTTGGAAAAATATGAGCTATTAAAACCATAATATGCATATTAAACTCGTAAAACAGGAAAAAGACATGCTGGTGTATTTCTTCCAGAGGTGAAAATAAAATACAATATCTAGCCTTCATTTCACTTTGAATCATAACAAGCTGCAGATATTAATGACAACATTTCTGTAAAAACAGTAATCTGCTACAAAAGGGTCCACTGCAAAAAGTGGTCTTTGGTGTGATTTGTTTCCATTATTGCCAGTACTGCTGATTAATAACACACATTTTCAGTTAATTTTGGATCTCAGCATGCCCTTTAATCTTTCGTTGTTTCTTTTGTTTTGCTATTACAGAAAAATATATATTGTATCCTGAGGCCCAATTCCAATTACTATAAGTTAATCTATTAGGTGATAAAGAACCACACAGGCAGGAAATGTGTATGTGAAAGTGAAGATGTATCTCAGGATTTGCTGGGGTTTGGTTACCTTGAAATGATGTTCCCTATAAATCTCAGAGCATGTTCTCTGTCTGTGTGTGATAACCAAAGCTTTGTTTTGGATGTTGTCCCAGGTATTATGAAACTGGGAGTATTAAGCCTGGAGTGATTGGAGGATCAAAACCAAAGGTCGCCACACCCAAAGTCGTTGAAAAAATTGCAGAGTACAAACGCCAAAATCCCACCATGTTTGCCTGGGAGATCAGGGACAGACTCCTTGCCGAGCGAGTGTGTGACAACGACACCGTGCCCAGCGTCAGCTCCATTAACAGGTACAGCTGGGGTGGGCTGGGGGGATGCTCCGTGGAGGCACCACCACCACGGCTCTGCCTGTGAGCAGGGCTGCGTGCTCAGGCTCTCTGTAAGAAAAGCAGCTTCCCCTGTGTCCCTAGGGCACTTGGGCCTGGGGAGCAGCTGTGGGCTGACCTCGCTGGCTGAAGCACCACGGAGGATCAGGGTTTCCTAGGAGTGAGCAGGTTCTTCTGCCAGCCTTTGCTCCTTTTCCATCCTTTGCCCTGTTTGTGAGTGGGAGGACCTTGCTGGGAATGACCCTCTGTCATTCCCATTCCCATTTGCTACGAGCAAAGCCCCTGTTCTGCTCTGTGGGGTGAGGGCTCAGTGGCACAGGCTTTGCCCAGGGGGAAGCTCAGATGGCCATTGAGTAGGGTGGCAGTCATCTGGGCAGGAAAGGACCCGAGGCATGGGTCTGAGGTGCCATTTTGTCACCTGACACACGACTGGTGCTGCTGACACTGGCCCAGGCCTGCGTTCAGTGTGAATAGCAATGGGGGAATTTGGTTGTTAGTGTCTGAGGGCCTCCACTGTCTGCTTTTTGCCTTGGGGAACTTCAGTGGCCTGGAATTGCTTCGGTGAAAATGCAGGGGAGTCTTATTTGGAGACTGAGTCCCACGTTTGGGTGTTTTGCCATGGCTTTGCAAGTCAGGGCTGGGCTCACAGAAGGCTGGTTAGGGGCTCTAGCCTGCTGCGTTGTCCATTACCCTTCTGTGCCCACGGCTTCCTCCTGAGTCAAGTGATGTATAAGGCTGGAAAAACCCAGTGAAATACCACGTGAGACATATCCAGCCCTGCCAGAGCAATAGTAAGAGATGAACACTTGCATGGCGGAGCTTTTGGGCACCCAAGGCCCTGCCAAGCAGGGTTTGTTAATTTTAACCCTGTCCTGGGCTTCCTCCTCACCACGCTGGTGAGATGATTTTCACTTGTGCAACTGCATGCAAATTCTTTGAATGCAGCTCGCTATAAAATCTCTCATTTGCGTCCAGACGTGAAATAAATTGATGCAATATTCTTTTATTGGCTATCCCAGTCTGATTTGCATTCATGGAGTTGCCGCTTGAGCAGCCGGAGTGGCTTCCCCAGCGCTAGGGGAGAGTGCAGCCCTGCCTTGATGGGCTGAATGTCGAGTCATGTGGTGGTGGAATTAAAAGAAAAAATGGGTCAGTCCACGTGCAGCCTCTGCTGCTGGGGAGCCCCTGACCTGGAGGCTGCAGAGCCTCAGCAGTAACTCTATGGACATGGTGTCTTCGGTTTAAAGAGGGCTTGAGAAATATTGCAGACACCAGGAAAACCAAAGGAAAATATCAAATACCTGAGGAAAACTCTGCTTCCATTAATGTCAATGACTCATGAGAGAAGCATGGCTGTTAGAAGCAGTCCTCTGCTTGTGTAGGGGAATGTCACGTGTCCTCCAAAAAACTACCAAAAAGGGCAGTCACAGCTCTAGGTAAAAGGGAGATTGAAGTAGCTTCCAGTCATATTTTGAGCCTTTTTCCGTGTTCCTCTTGCTGTGTCCTTGTATGTTTCCACACTCACAATGCCCACACCCCTACTGCCCTTGTATCAGACACCACTTCATGATCACTCACCAAGTTTTGGCTGTAAATCTAATTCTTTCTCATCTGCTTGTGACTCTGGCTAAGATATTTTCCTTTTCTCAAAGGTTTGCAATCCCTTTTAAGAAATGCATGCAATCTGTTTGAGTCAATCTGTTTACCCAGCGAATTGTTTTTGCCAGCTTAGGAGCTCATTGTGAAAACCCAGTCTGAACAATAATGTGACAAAGAACCTGAAATTCACGCCAAAACTCTTGGCTTTAGCATTAATCCTACAGTTCCAGCAGTCTGTGGGGTTTATCCTCATACTTAAAGTGAGAATGCTTTGGGGCTTTTCAGGTGGGAGAGGACGCAGAGCCCTGCCCGCAATACTCCTGTCCCGCACTGAGGTACGAGCGGGGCTGCGGCCAGCGCCAGCCCGAGCCGGGTCTCGCTGCGGGCCCTGCCGTCCGCAGTGCCGTTCTGCGGGGAGCCCGGCACCCCGGCTCGCTGTCCCGGCCCCGCAGCCGGGGCTGGTGCTGCTCGGGCCGCGGGGCTGGTGCTGCTCCTGCCGCGGGGATGGTGCTGCTCGGGCCGCGGGGCTGGTGCTGCTCCGGCCGCGGGGCTGGTGCTGCTCCTGCGGGGCTGGTGCTGCTCCTGTGGAACGCCGGGTTCGGGGATGGACTCGTGCAGCTCATCCCTGCCACCGAGGGGGCCTTTCAGCAGACAGGTTTGAGATGCTGCCTCCATGTAGCAGTGAATAATAATAATAATAATTATTAATTAATAACATTAATTTTAATAATAGGCTTCTCTTCAATAGCAGAAGCAAGTCTGTGTGGTTAAGACTTAATTAATCATTGTGATTAGCTTTGCTCAAATGGGCTGAGAGCTGTCCAGCTGCTTTCAAGTGCTCCAGTCTCCATTCCTCCAGAGATAAAGATGTTTGTGTGTCAGCAGGCCCTGGACACCCTTCTTTACCACGACAGCCTTGTGCAGTGGGCTGTTTGACCACAGGGTCTTGTCTCTTTGCTGTGCTCCCCACCAAAGCTGCTGTCCCAGCAGTTCCTGCCCTCACACTGGGCTGGCTGCTCTGGCTCTGTTGCTGTAACCCACCCCCTGGCTGTGCCTGACGCCCAGCAGCTTCACCCTGGGGCTGGCAGCTGAGAGATGCCTTGTGGGCAGACCAGACCTCTGCCAGCCTCCACCAGACTCCTCCAAGGAACGGGAAGGGAAGGATGGCAGTGCATCCTTTTCTGGGATGGAGCTGGGTGTCACCAGTGGTGGTCCCTGGGCCTGCTTACGGGGGGCTTGCCAGCACGGAGCTGCTGTGAATTCCTGCAAGTTCACCCCCAAGCCCACTCCTCTCCTCTCCTCTCCTCTCCTCTCCTCTCCTCTCCTCTCCTCTCCGTTCGTGGCAGGCAGGAATGGGAGGGAGTTTGTCAGGCACAGGGAGGGGAATGTTCACTCTGGCATTGCTGCTGTGACAGTGCCTGGGGCTGGGGAGTGTGTGGTGAACCAGGGGCATGGAACCAAGGTTCCAGCCTGTTCCAATTCTGCTGCAGCCTGAGGCAGAGCTGTGTGATCTCCAGAGGTATTTCTGACCCTGTCTGTCATTTCTTCATAGCACATGGGCAGGTAAATAACGTGTGCAGCATCTCCCCAGAACCTCCCCTCGCAGCAGGTACCCTCTGTCCTGCACCACCACACATGCCTTCTGCTTTATCTGTCTCTGAATTTTTTCTCATTGACGTCACTGTCAATCAGAGCAGCGACTGCATGTACCCAGTGATGATAAATGCAGCTTTTAAGATTAGCATTTATTCCAACCAAAAACAACATCTTGAAGAAGGGGCTGAATACATTTTTGCTGCTTAAAAAAAAAAAAAAAAAAAAAAAAAAAAATTGGCTAAGCTGATTGTTTCCTAAGGTGTCCAAGTGCCTCTAGCATGTGAGTGCCACCCCTGGTGTGCTCCAGGAACAGCCGTGCAGATGTGTCCCTGCCCCCCAGAGAGCAGAGCAGAGCCTGCTGGCCCTTGGGCTCAAAGGGTCCAGCTCCCTGGGGAGGGGTAAGGCCTGCTGGCAGCGCAGAGAGCGGCGGGCAGCTCTTTCCTGGGCACGGGGGCTGGCTCAGAGAGCAGTGGGTAGCTCTTTCCTGGGCATGGGGGCTGGCTCGTGGGTAGCTCTTTCCTGGGCACGGGGGCTGGCTCAGAGAGCGGTGGGTAGCTCTTTCCTGGGCACGGGGGCTGGCTCAGAGTGGTGGGTAGCTCTTTCCTGGGCACGGGGGCTGGCTCCCCAAAGGCACCAAAGCGCCCGGCTCCGAGGCATGCTGCTCCCAGGCATGCTGCTCCGAGGCATGCTGCTCCGAGGCATGCTGCTCCAAGGCATGCTGCTCCGAGGCATGCTGCAATCCTGCTCGGTGTGCTCTGGGGTGACCTTGCTTGAGCAGGGCACAGATCACCTACTGCTGTCTCCCCCAACCCAAACCCTTCTGTGGCTCTGTGGCTCTGTGGAATGTCACCCTGGTGACTCTAATGGCAGGGGCTGGGGGCACAAACGTGCTCCTGGGTCCCCCTGCCAAACTGTGATCTTTCAGTGAATGACGAGGGGAGCATATGCAGAAAGGCATCTTGCATATTGATGTAGGTGTCCTCCGCTGAAAAAATAGTGTCTAATGCCTCCTGCCATTGCACGCCTAGTGCTGGCTAAGTGGTCATGTTTTTTGCATTACTCACAGGATCATAAGGACCAAGGTGCAGCAGCCACCCAACCAGCAGGTCCCGGCTTCCAGTCACAGCATAGGTAAGGAAAACTTTTTTAAAAATACATTAAAAAATAATAATGGATTACAAATATTCTGAAGAACTTTTAATCATTCTTATGGACAGATAATTCTGCATAAAACACTTCAGCACACGTGCTAATGTGCCTTCTTTGTCATTCTCCAAGGGCTGAACATAGTAAATGAATTTTATAAATACTGCTAAAAGGTTTTGAATTTTACTGATTATTATGATAAA
The DNA here is from genome assembly GCF_017590135.1 of Pyrgilauda ruficollis. Taxonomy (NCBI): domain Eukaryota; kingdom Metazoa; phylum Chordata; class Aves; order Passeriformes; family Passeridae; genus Pyrgilauda; species Pyrgilauda ruficollis. The sequence goes on from NW_024515209.1 coordinate 1,597,817, forward strand.
TAGCTTTCACCATGAGACAGAAAATTGAAATCTAAACCAAAAAAACCCCACTAATAGGGGTCTATAGAATGTCAGATAATTAAAGTAATAAATCAAGAAAGGGACACTTATTCATAACATTTTCTGCATCATTAGTCAGTAAGTAGTTTTGAATGTGTTTTTTCCATCTATCAACCATCCCTTCCATAGTTCTTTGTGCACTTGCAGTCTTGAGTGAAGAGGTAGCAAAACTTTCTGAAACTTTTAATTCAGCCTCAGAGCAGTGATGCTGCAGCCTGAGGGAGGTGATGCTGGTGGAGGGTGACCCAGAGGAGACCCCCAGGCTGCTGGGCACCCTCAGCCTTCTCCTGCCTCATTGTCTCTCTGAGGAGGGTGGGTGTTCCTGTGCTGCAATGCAGCGGGGATGGAGGGGCTCAGCCAGGGCTCATTTGGGGCTCAGGGCTGCTCTCTTCTTGTCCCTGTTCCATCAAACCCGTCAGGGCACTGGTCAGCCCTTGTTTCACAGCAAGTGGTGGAGGGCCCTAGCTTCTCTCTGCCTTTATGTTGTCACCTGTGATATGGTGAAATGCTTGCTGCTTCTCTCTTGGCAAGGGTTGCTGGCACTGGGAGAAAGGGAGTGGAGGTGCAGAGCACCTGCACTTTTTGAGCTTGTCAGAGGACTCATGCTGCTGACCCTGCACCCTTAGCCTTTCTCTCCAGAAAATGCCAAAATGAACTTGGGGAAGAAAAGCTCCCTTTATCTCACTGTGGTGGCTTAGTTGCTGTTCTCGTCTTGAAAAAGTCAAGAACAGAGATGAAAAATCTTGTTTCTAGGGGCTTGGAGTTGATAGAAGGAGCATGGATTCCTGACATGGGTTTGCTCCATGTGTGAGTTGTGTCTGGGGGTCTTTGGTGTGGTCGCACATGCGTAACCCCCCATCCTGTCCTTGGGCCTGTGTGGTGATTTCTAGGATGTAGGGACGTGGCAGGGCAGGCTCAGCCTGTCAGCTGGTGGAGGTGGTGGTGCTGCTCCCTCCTCTGCCTGCTTCCATGAAGGCTTGGACACCCACAGCAGCACAAGGGCAGAGTTTGCTGCGCAGTCTGCCGCATCCAGACTGCCCTTGAGTGACTGCCCTTGCTGGACACTAAGAGTACCCTTTTCTGAGGGCTCTTCCAAAGCAAAATGGATTTGGGTCATTTTTCTGGGATCCTCAGGGTCTTTCACCCATCCATCCCCAGGCAACCCCGGCTGAGCAAGGTCTCCACTGGCAGAGGCTGGTGGCGTGGTCTGGCAGGATGCAGAGAGCGCAGGGTGCTCTGCTCCCAGGAGGTTCCTGTCCCGGGTACCCTCTTGTGGCAGCTCCTCTCTCGGCATGGCTGTGCTCCCAGCAGGCTCTGTCCACGCTGCTGCTGTCCCACTGGGGCGCCTCTGCTGCCCCAAGCAAGGAGCTTTTCCACCGAGCCTTGTGAGAGATGGGCTGTGTGACCGCTAAGGAAAAGCCTCTCCTGTCCCTCAGCACACAGACCCAACCCTGTGAAGGGGGCGAGGGCTGACCATGCCTCTCCTGCCACCCCTGCACCGGGCTGCTGTGCCATGCTGGACTGGACGGGGCATGGCTGGGTGGGTAAGGCTCTTGCTGAGCTGGAGGGGCCACGGTGGCCAGCCGAGCCCCAGCCCCCTCCTCACGCCACGGGGGCCAGCGGACTTTGCGTAAGCTGGTGCCCGTGCTGCCCTGACTGACGGCCTGTCCTTGCCTTGCAGCCTCCACAGGATCCGTCACCCAGGTGTCCTCGGTCACCACCGACTCTGCTGGCTCGTCCTACTCCATCAGTGGCATCCTGGGGATCGCCTCCCCCGGCACCGAGAGCAACAAGCGCAAGCGGGACGAAGGTAGTGGGGCTGTGTTCAGGGCTGGCAGAGCTGGGCCTGGGTGGGCAGGGCAGGGCACGGCTGGGCACGGCTGGGCAGGGCTAGGCAGAGCTGGGCAGAGCTGGCAGAGCTGGGCAGGGCTGCTGCTGCTGTGTGCTTGTGCTGCTGTCCAGCTGGGGACAGCCCCTGCAGCGCAGGGTGCTTCTGCTTCAGCACGACCTTGCCAAGGTCACAGACAGGCCAGGGACCGTCCCAGTGACTCAGTGGCTTCTCCACGTGTTCTGGAAAGCTGTGGCAGTGTGTCAGCTTCGAGCCAGGCATTCCTCCACACTGTGGAACTTTTCCCTCCTGCCAGTAAATAGGGGAACAGACACAGTTGTGTTGACTGTGTGGCCGCCTGAAATAGGAAATACCTGCAAAATGACAGAAAATTAACTGCACAGACATCTGCTGTGCTGTTTCTCTCAGGACTTGCTTCACCAGGGACATTTGTCAGTCTTGAAGGGTGGAAGTAAGCACAGTCCAGTTGGGGTTGGATATTGTTGATACACTCCTCAGATTCACAGGGTGTATGGTCCTGTTTTGTTCTGCATCCTCCTGAAAACAATGTTTTGGAGAGAAAGGCACCAGAGGTGGAGTGGAAGGTACAAGAGCACAAATTCTCTGCTGGTGTCTTTTTAAAGTACCTTTAGTTTAAAGCATTGCTTTCATTTTGGAAGAACCTACATGGAGAACCTGAGGCCATGGCTGTGGACACAGTTTGTACAGCAGAGGGGACACCAGAGCTGTAGTGGGGCTTTTCCAGCTGAGGATGCAGAGGGCATGTGCAGGAGGGGTGATTGCTGCTGAATCAGCCTCCTGCCTCTTGCCGAGGAGTTCCTCAGCCCCTGCTGCTGGTGCAGGTCCAGCAGTGCCCTGCAAACAGTGCAGGTGCAGATCCCTTGCTGCCCCAACCCTCGGGGATGGAGGGGTGGGTGGTGGGGGGCAGGCTGAAGCTGTAGTGGCACCCCCAACCCGCCCCCTTCTCCTGGGGGAAACACAGCTGAAATCAGCAGCCTGGTGCTGAGCTGTACAAACAGGGCCACGTGCCTTGATCCTTTAGTGGAAACACATGATCAGGTTGCAGAGTAGACCCAGATTTACTGAACTGGGAGAAAAACTGCAAGAGGCTGGGGGGCCAATTTCAGCCACATGGGAGCTAATTTGTTGGTGGGAGTATAAAGCTCCTTGTGCTCAGCTTCTTGCTAAATATACCATTGTTACTTAATTCTGTGATTATACACCTGGGTTTTGTTTTTCCAAATCCAGGTTATAAATGCATAGTTAAATACATGCATTAAAGCAGGTAGTGTAGAAGTTTTTTATTTTATCAGCCAGGTCAGGAGACAGGCCGTCTGTATTGATACCACATGGCTTCACAGAGCCATTTTTTGGGTGCCTGTCAGAAGACACTGCTTTAACTGCAGAGAAAAGGATTAAGTGCTTCCTTGAAAAGCAAAAGCAGTTCCAGAAGTAGAGCTGAGAACCTCCTCAGCTTTTTTCAGTTCACGTTCAGAAATGCGCGTGTGACTGCTAAAGCAGCCCCCATCAGTTTGGCAGGATGAGTCATGGGGTTTGAGCTCCTAGGCTGGACAATAATGCTGTCCTCAGCAGGCTGTTTAAACTGCTTTTGTAACAGGGCTGCAGGTTTGGAGAGGCATAGTCAGGTCTCCAACATCTTTGTCTGTTAGGGGGAACCCCAGGGGCACCATAACACCCTCCCTCTCCTGCCTCACAGGGTGGGTCTGGGTGGGTGCATGGTGCTCCTGGAGGGGTCCCAAGGCTCTCTACCTGCTGTACGTTCCTCCTATGTAAGCAGGAGAAGCACATCACTGATGTTGGCCTGTGGGTGCCCGATGGCAGAGCTAATTTGACCATTTCCCGACCTTGGGGAGCCCTCTCTGCAGAGAGCCCCTCGCCTTGTCCTTTGTAGCTGCTGCTCTGCCTCCTGCCCACGTGTCCTGCAGCACTGCCTGTGCAGGGCTGTACAGATGTCCTGCTTGCCCTCGGCCTGGGGGTGACGTGGGGTGGATTTGCCCTTCCAGCTGCACTGAGCACTTGATATAATTCAGTAATCAGTTTTGTTCTCCTCACTCCTGACATTTTATTAGCAGATGTCACCAGTATTTAACCCAGTGGGGGGCTTGCTGGGTAGCAACAGGGGCAAACCAAATCAGACAGTCTTTATTGGTTTTTATAGCTGAAGGTGTCATTTTTTCCCCTGTTGTAATATGGACTTGGAGCAGATGTGCCTTCGTGGGGGATCAGTTGCTTTCACTTTTGGTTAAAGGACATGCTACTGGAGGCTGGCATGAGAAGCAGGCTGTCCTGTAATGAGGCAGAGAGACCCAGGCAGCTGCTGCAGCCTCCAGCAGCGGAGGATACCCTGCAGACACCTTGCTGCTCTGCCTGCAAGCTGCCTCCTCAGGTGCAGTGGTGGCAGGTCTGAATGCTCCATCCAGTGCTGAGGGCCAGCACGTGTGCAGGGCTGGTTTCACTGCAGCAGCTGTGCTGACTGCATGATGGACACCTGACGTGTTTTGGGAAGTGCTGAGCACCTCCTGTCTGAAAGTCAAAGCTTTCTGAAGTGGGGTTCAACAATCCTTGTCGAGCACTGAGGAAAGAGCAAAAGACACTTTTGTCCACAGGGGGTGCATAGGAGACTGGGGTCAGGACGTGTTTTGGGGACAAGGGAGGTTGCTGGGCCATAAGGAGGATTCACTGAGGATGATGGGGGAAGAAGGGCCAGCCCAGGGCCAGGCACAGCCCAACCCTCCTTCCCCTTCACTGCTCTCTTTGCTAGCCCTGGTCTCCATCCTGCAGAGCTGTACAGGTGTGGAAGAGGTGTCACAAGGGTCTGTGTCCAAGTGTAAGCACAACAAACTGTGTTTGTGCCATGCCAGCTGAGAGGGATCCTGCAGCATGGGATCCTGAGGCACGGGCTGTGCTTCTCACCTGGGATCTCCTTGTGTGCTGGGGCTGTCTCAGTGGGAGTGCATCCCTCCCCAAAGCACTCTGGCATCTCAAAGATGCTCTGTAGGAATCCTGTGTGCTGCTGGTCCTTTCCAAGAGGGCTCACAAGCAAGGGGAGGGCGTGGGGTGATGCTGGCCCTGCTGGGTGTAGCTCTGCTGCCCCTTGTAGCCCTCTGCCCAGTCTGGGCATGCCTGTACTCACATCCTGCCTTTGGGGTAGGCAGCTGCTGTCTGTGCTGCAGCTGTGGACACTGCCAGGGCTGGCCTTGTTCCTGTACTCCTGCAAAGAGATGAGGCTGGCTGCTGCTGTGAGCAGAGTAGGAGGACTTGCAAGAATCCCCACTCTCCTGGCTCCTCCTTGCTTTATGCAAAGCACTGTTTCCCACAGGGAATAATGCCCTTTTGGAGCAATTGCTCCAGGTTTTGTTGGGGTGTGAGGGGTGTTGGGGTATTCTGACCTGCCAGAAGCATGCTTGTGCCTTCACTTCTGACACAGAAATGTGCAGAAATCTCCAATGCCAACAGGTAATAGGGGCAGCAGGTGAACATTAACAGCAGCTGAGTCAGTCTGAAATCTGCATACAGTAGTTACTCTGGAAGTCCAGGACTCTCTTGTGTCCCTAACATTGCTTGTATGCTATTAAAACAGAGGCTGTCAATGGGCACAAGTGTCATGTGTTCCATCCTGCTATTGCTGAAATCATAGAATATCCTGAGCTGAAAGGGACTCACAAGGATCACCAAAGCCCAACTCATGGAAAAAGAAACAAAAACCCAAAAACCCACTCCAGGGTTATCACTGGCACAATGTTGGAGTGTGCAAGCTGGCACCTTTCAGCCGTGTCAGCTAATGCAGGGGTGGCACAGAGGGGAATCTGTTTCCTCCAAGGATGTGGGCTGTGCTGGACCAGCTGGGCTGTGCTTCCCTTTTATAGATGCAGCTGATTCAAAAGCCTCCGTGCAACCATAAGCAAACTGACTGTGCCTGGTCTGCCCAAATTCAGCAGGACATCCTCAGCAAAGTGCCACACAGGGTGCAAGTGTCTGCTCCTTGCTGCAGCAGAGGTTAGGCAGATTTAGATATGTGCATCAAAGAGCTGCAGAGAATCTAAAATTCAGTCTTAACAGAGACTTCCCAGCAGTGGAGGAGTTTGAGGATTTGAAAGCAGTGTGGCAGGAAACTTCCACTTGTACCAGTTGTTTTGTTTTGTTTTGTTTTTATTCTCACCAGCTATAATCCAACATTGCTGTCAGCATCTGGTGTGATGATGTAAGTGATGCTGCTTCCTTCCCTTGACCAAACTCTTTGAGAAATGCCTTTAATCACAGACATGGTGTGTTCCCAGGAGTTTGGGTCACAGCCTTCTGTCTGAGAGAAAAAGGCTCCAAGAGGGGCCAGGACACTGATAGAGATGAGAAGGAATGAGAAGGAACTTGGACACCTTAGGAAACAGTCGCTGTGTTTTCATGAGGGATGCCCTGCCCTGGGCATGTCTGGGTACCCAAGCAAGGGCTGGCCAGTGCATGGAAGCTGACAGGGATATTTCCAATGACACCAGCACCAAGGCCACTGTGGAGATCAAGGACAAAGGTGGACAAGAGCTCGCCAAGCCAGTGACGTGTCAGTGACAGAGACAGAGAAAAGCAAAGCATACCACTCAGCATGAGTGAGTGTTTTTGTATTTTGTCTTTCCTCCATAACAGGGCCCATGAGCTGTGTTTTCCCAGAGGGACAGAGATAAGAAACTAGACACACATCTAGGCAGAGGTTTGAAGGGCTGTGAGCACAAATGTCTTGCAGACTGCATGAGAGGGTCAGTGGCTTCCAAAGAGAGCCTAACATGGAGTAAGTGCTGCCAGGTTCTTCTGTCATCTCCTCTTGTGGTCAAGGGAAAATGTGCAAGGTATCAACTCCAGGAGGCTCTTGGAAAGGCTTGTACAGTATTTTTTCTGCTTTTGCCTGAAGTCCACTTCTGTAAAAGCTGAACAGCAGAACCACAGCTGGTGCTAAGCTTTCCCCAGAACAGTCAGGTGTGACGTCCACATCTCTGTGCCTGCCTGGAGCTGTGCCATGACGTGCAGTGTGTACGTGTGGATGGTGCTCAGGGCATTCTGCTGCTCTGCCTCCTTTCGGTGGAGACACACAGGTGTCTGCTCTGCCCTCTTGGTGCCAGTGTCCTGTCTGTGACAGCTCCCACCTCATCCCCGAGCTCTGTGCCGTGGCAAAGCCCCGGCTGGGGAGAGCTGTGCCAGCTGCAGCTCCCTGGAGGGCCTGGGCTATAGGGAGAGCCCTGCCAGCCATGAGCTCACTCATGGGTGTGTAAACGTTCCTTTCCAGCCATGGCTTTCCACATTTTCATAAAGGTAAAGTAGATCTTAGTGTAGGTACCCTGGTAATAGAAACACCACTCCTTCAAACAGCAGATTCTTTGTCTCTGAGGGCTGGGATGCAGGACTCCTCTGTGCACTCAGACACCCCTCTGGCAGGCAGTGCTGCCTCTGGGTGTGCTCCCTGCTCACCCCAGGACACCTCTAGTGAGCACCTGCTCTGCTGTGAGAGCCCTGTCCCCTCCTGAGAGGGGATGGGTTCTCTACCCACCCAAGATTTATTCTTGGTGGTTTCTTGGGTTGGTTTAGGCACCTTTGGCTTGGGGGGCTGGGGCATCCCCTTCAGGGTGCCTGGCTGAAGGAGGGGCCATGGTGCTGGCCTAGGGGTACGGATGGTGACAGAGCCAGAGGTGCTTGTGCTGCCTGCCCACACTCTCAGCATCAGCAGGTGATGCAGTTCAGTGCATGAATTAACCACTGATGGGGTCCAGTGCTGACACAAGTCCCTGTTACTCGGCTCCCTTCAGAGAGTGACCAGAGCCTGATAGTGCCAAGGACTGGTGGGATCCTCTCCAGCACTTTCTTGGGGTCTTCTGCACCATGCAAGTGATGTGCAAAGGACCAAACCCATCAGGAATCTTAACTGCAAGGGAAATAGTTAAAGCAGAAGAACATTGAGGGGAAACATGCGGGAGGTTATGGAGAGAAAAAAATCACCTGCCAATAGAAACTTCAAGTTTATTATGTCAAAAGACTTCAGTGTCAGTCTGGGCAGTGGTGAGTAGGAAGGGACACATGGAGAGGCTTCCCCAAGGGAATGGGAAGGGGCTGACCATGTCTCCTGGCTCTGGGGCACACTGGGGAGATGCCTACGTGCAGCACCTGGGAGGCAAAGATCCCACTGCTGATTCAGCAATAGCTGCAAAGAGGCAGTGGGAAAATACACAAAAATCAAAGAACTCCTCTGTACTGCAGTCAGGTCAAACAGGTGGAGACATCCAAGCCTGCACAGAGGTGAAAGAGAAAGAAGCACCCTCCAGAGTCCTCAGGAAGTGCTGGAGTTCACTTTAGTGGCTTCTGGCCCCACTTGAGCAGCACTTACTGGAGCTGTCTTCACCCCAAGGAATAAGTCTAGGGACTACAATGAGATGAAGCTTCTGAATGGGCATGAGGTTTTACAGGGTTGGCAAGTACTGATCTGAATTTCTTCTGCTGTCCTTTGCATTCAGGGATCCATTCCTGGGGTTGCACAGTGGCTTAGGCTATTTGTCCCATTATTTATCTCTTCAGAAGAAATGGTTTTCCCTCACCACACAGATACTGACACCATTTTAAATAGGGTTTGATGAGGCCTTTGCTATTACATTGCAATGATGGCTTCATCTGTACTATATCCAAAGTGATCTACTTTTGGGGGAAGTTTTATTTCTTTTTTTAACATTTAATTGGAAGATCATTTTTCAGTTATTGGATGTAATTTCTGAGAACACTTTTGGTTTTCTTTCAGTTTTTGCATTTGCCTTTTGTGTGCCTTACATGGTCCATCCTGAGTGTGCTGACTTGGCAGCAGATCTGGCCATGCTGGTGATTTGACACCAGCAGTGATGGTGTCACATGTAGATGCTTGTGGATGTTTGAAGGAGGAGTTTAATTTAAGAATGAAACCCCTGAGTGTTCCAAGAGCCACCCTGCATCTGTGGGCTCATTGGTGCTGATCCAGCCATCCCAGACATAAACAGAAGCAGCTCAGCTGGCACAGGATTTCTCCTTGAATTTTCATTCCTCATGAAACTGTAGGGGGAAAAAAAATAAATATAGGCCATCTCAGATCTCTACTACAGCAGCATTAAAATGATGTAGTCTCAGTTTCTGAGAAAGTTCTGCATGTCGAAATTCAGAGAAATGAAGCAAAAAGCCATTTCAGCCTCCAGATGAGCTGTTCTGATGTTTGAGAGCAGAGGCAGGACAGAATTCTGGGGGGGGGAATGCCAGGCTCTGCCGAGCCAGGTGCCAGAGCCCGTGGGCTGAGGTGCTCCCCTGCAGCCCCAGCTGTGTCAGACAGGGAGCATTCCCCTCTCCGGTGCCAGAGCGAGCCCCAGCTGCTGGTGGTGTGCTGGCTGCTGCCAGGCTGGCTCTGCCTGCACCCCTGGCACTGCTGCTGCTGCCAGCCCAGGGCTCCTGGCAGCCTGTGACAGCACGGCCGGGGGGCAGTGGCTGGCAGACAGCTTTCCAGGCCAGGGTGTCCCTGCCCAGTGTCTGGGGTCTCAGGGATGGACTGGCTCTGCCTGCACCCCTGGCACTGCTGCTGCTGCTGCCAGCCCAGGGCTCCTGGCAGCCTGTGACAGCACGGCCGGGTGGCAGTGGCTGGTGGGCACCTTTCCAGGCCAGGGTGTCCCTGCCCAGTGTCTGGGGTCTCAGGGATGGACTGGCTCTGCCCTGGCTCACCCGTGCCCAGCCCAGGCAGGAAACCTCCCTGCCAGCCAGTGCCCTCGCTGAGCAAGCAGGTTACCAGCTGTCTTGTGTGCACATCAAGCGTGTTTGTCACTTCCCTCCTAATGTGGTCCCCGGGGCCCCTGTTTTCTGGAGAGCTCTCCTCTGGCTCCGAGGTGAAGCCCTGCCAGTTTGCGACTGGCTTCAGTGGAGCAGGGATTTTCTCAGAGCTGTGTTAATGAAAAGCCCAGACTTCCACCACTCCTTACAGCCCTGCTGTAGCTCCAGCTGTTCTCATCAGGAGCTGTCAACTGCTAGATGCTTTTCAAGGAACAACCTCTTCATATAAATTTAGCTGAAATTCAGTTTAGGGGTAGGTGACTTGTCAGATCATCCTGATGGTGCCAGTATTGGGGCTGGCCAGGATTCTTTCACAGGAATGCATTTTTGAAAGAAGAAGCAGTTTTGTGGAAAAGCAGGACTTGTCAGTTTTGATGGATGTTTGTTATAAATGCTAATATAAAATAAGTAGAAAAGTCATGAGCAAGATGAATAATTCTGATTTATCAAGAAATCAGTAGAATCAGAGAGGAGGAAATGCTGAGGTGCATCACAATGCATGTATGTACCTATGTGCCTGTACAGAGCATGTATCCATGTGTCTCTAATGCATCTGTCACATATATCTATATACAGAGAGGTGACAAAAGTTTTGCCTTACAATGGGTAAATTATATTACTCAAAAACTTTCACAATTAGTACTCTATTTTTGTAAAATATGACAGGGATTTTTGTGAACAAAATCAAGAAAAGATCGTTTGGTCCTCTGGTGATAGTTTCCTTCACCTGATGTTCTTGAACAAGATGCTTCTTGCACCTCGTGAGAGGAGAGTCACACACTTCATGTCATTGTGTGTGATGCTGGATTTTCCCCTTTTTCCCTGTTTGTACATGAGGACTCTTGGGCCAGCATACATCTGCACTGTTAAAGCAAATGTTTGAATTTCAAACCTGTTGGGGATGAGGGGAGCTTAGGGGAGCTGCAGTGTCTCAGCCTGGTTTACCCTGGAAGAGAGATTTGGCCAGTCACAGGTCGTGGAAGGAAGGAGGCAGGGGCTGTATTCCTACACAAGAGCTCTGACCCCAAAGCATAGGGTAAATGATTTGGCAACTCTGTCATATCAGGAGCTCTCCAAGTTCACGTATTCCTGTGTCAGGCTTTCTCTGTGCCCCAAGCAGTAATGGGTTTTCCATTGCCTTGCTCCATCTGTAAGGTGGGGTGACCAGAGCGAGGCTGTGGCTAGGCCAGGGTCTCCCTACACCCCCCAGGTGTGTTCCTGCCCCTAGGGAAGAAGTACAGAGTTCTGCAGGTCGTGTCAGGTCAGCGCCTGCTCACAAAGTGCAGTCCTAGTCCCAGGATTGTCACGTAGGGACTGAGATTTGCTGCTGTCACCGTTGCTTCAAGCAATTCAAGCTTACTGGGATTTTAAAATCTGAATTATTTCCTTGACTGAAATGAGAGCCTCGTGACATCCTGAATGATAGTGGAAAACCACTTTCTGTTGGTGCTCTGGGAAGCTCTGGAGTTAATGTTGCAAGCTGCAATTGCTGCTGCTGCCGATGGCGCAGTTCCCGTGAGCAGACAGAGAAGATCAGAGAGGGGCAGAAAATGGAGGTGTCTTGAGCCTGGTGGCTCTCTCCAGTTCCTTTTCTGTCTGGCATGTCCTTTGTGTGTGCTCTTTGCCTTGAGGGCTTTTCATTGCTAGAGGTGGTAGTGCAGCATTGATTGAATCCTGCCCGTTTTGCCCTCTCCTGGTATTTGCAGAAGAGTCCCACTGGGGATTATTCACAGCAGGCTTGGTGACTGCATTTTGCACTTGGTGTGGGTTTTAGCTAATTATATGAATTGCTGGACATACCGAGTCTGCAGGAGTACTGGATTCATACCTGCAGGCTGTCTGTATTTCCTGGATGTGCCAGACCTTGGGAAGAGCCCCTTTATGAATTTGTCATGGCACAGTGATGAGGGTGTGGTAGGGCTCAGGGAGAGCTGAGTGCTTACAAAAGGCGGTGGTTTCCTTGCTGAGTCTTGTGCTGAAGCACAACCCTTGGGTCAGGGCTCGCTGTGCCATGGGGCAGCAGATGGGCACAGGGGAAGGACACTTCTCAGCAGTGGCACTGGCTGCAGCACAGGCAGGGGAACATGCCAGCAGCCCCAGCGCTCAGGCTGGGTGCACAGCCTGCACCTCCTGTGCCTGCCCGGGGCTCTCTGGGGCTCCACACACCCAGCAGCTCAGCCAGAGCAGCAACAGCCACCAACAGCACCAAAAGATCTTTTTTAGGTGCACCCAAATATGTGCTGCAAGAAGCCAAATCCTTCTTTTTTTTTTTTTTTTTTTTTTTTTTTTTTTTACTTGAGAAGACTTTACAGATGGAAAAGGAAGTCCTAACTGGGAAAATCTAGAGGTGGTTGTCCCTACCTGCTCCAGGAGGACTTACAAGTGTCTGATAGCTGAAGTATTGCACTGGTGTGCTGAACTTCCACAGCAAGACTGATTGCAACTTGTTTCCCCATTTCATGTCCATACAATCACAGAATCATGGAATGGCTTGAGCGGGAAGGAGCCTTAGAGGAAATCTAGTTCCAGCCCCCTGCCATGGGCAGGAGCCTTCCACTACACCTGGTATTCAGTGAGATACTCAGCTAGACCTTTTCTGTTTTGTGTGGACTTCTGTGCAGTCTGCCCCAAGTGGTCTGAGGTATGTTTCTCTGCACTCCAGCTCTTCTATCATGACACTGCACTCCACCTGTAACACTGGAACAACTTTTCTTGAGCTTGGAGTTAGTTTCAGAGTAATGGCCTTTGTTGTCTTCATTTTCTTCATGAGCCTTAGCTAGGGAGGTGCCTCCACAACTTGTTCCTTGGTCTTGAGGGTTGCTCCTTCTGGAGCAGGGACTGTCCAGATCATGGTGCCCATGACTTCCGAGATGGGAAGAGCAGCTGGTCCTCTGAAAGCAAACAATGTCTTTTCTTCAGGTGACTATGAGATGTGAGTGTGGGCCTTGCCAATGTTTCATCTCATCTGAGATTCTGCTAAGAGATATTTGTAGTCAACATATACTTATGATAATTCCTGTAAGGTAATAGCTCTAGCTGGAGACTTATTATCCTTTGTTCCTGAAGATCCATATTACAGGTGGAGGCTAGGAACCAAGGATTCTTGGCTGAGATGTCTTATACTGAAAGGAAATCCAGTTAAAATCTCCCATCAGCTGGGCACTGATCTGGCTGATTTGAGCACGGCAAAAAACATGTCTACAGTGGAGGTCAGGTATTGAAATTCTGTCAGGTACCAACATGAGTGATTTGTGATGGTTTTCTGATCACTTGGACACTCCATCCTCATAGAACTGCTTCCCTGTAGCTCTGTAATGGGGTGCTGGCTGCAGTGAAACATTTGTAGACTGCATCAGCTGCTCTCTGGTTTTCTTTGGTTACAGACTGAATAGGGGTGTGCATCCACCTCTGCACCTTATTTGCTTAGAAACTTCCTGCAGTCTGTCATTATGGTTCTCTCACATCCTGCAGAGTGTCACAGAGGCAGGGAAAATATGCCCCTCATAGGACCTGGAATGATAGAATTGCAGAATGGTTTGGTTTGGAAGGCCATCCTTAAAGGCAGTCTAGTCTGACCCCCCTGCTGTGGGCAGGGACACCTTCCACTGGATCAGGACTTCAGAGATGCTGATTAGCAGAGCAGACAAGGTCTATAGGATGCTGCTTTTGTGGCAGTGTTGGCATCACAAGGGGCTTCTTTCAGGTGCTTTACATGATTCACAACGACTTTTAGTCAACACAATGTGAAGGAAGCAAACTTAGAGTGAGGAAACATCTGTAAGAACAGCTTTGGTTGAGTGGTGGCCATCTCACACAGCAGAGCCTCATTTCCCCTTGATGCTGCAGTTACTGCTGGGCTGCTGGGTTTTGCCTGATGAGCTGTCACACAGCTCTGCTGGAGCAGGCACTGCTCACCCCCACGCTGCTGCATCTAATGGCCAGGATACATATCCTCCCTTTGCATTTCTGTGCTTCCTGGGAGAGGAGCACAACCCTAAGGGAGAAGCTGTGAGCAGCTGATGCACAAGTGTGCGCATCAAAGGCTTCCTGGTGGCTGAGCATTTTAGGTGAAGACAACAGAATGTCTTATATTAGCTAAACAGGCTTCAGCCTCCCTCCTTATAATTCTGAACAATTATTGTTGAACTTTGTAGTCAGAGTATTCCTTCTGTGTTCACTTTCCCTGCAATGCAATTTTCTCCACCTGCTGTCCCCGGGACATTTGACCATCAGACTGTTCCTTGGAAGGTCTCCAAATTAGCAGTTCTAGATCTTGTTGGACTCAGCTGCCACACTGCCCTGTATACAGTGCCTTTGAGTTAGACAGATTTGGTGGAGGAGGCTTTTAAAAATCTCAGACCTTTCAGAAGTGGTGCTGCCTTCTCAGCAGTCTGATAACAGGGCTCAGAGTGCCTGAGGCAGCTGGAAGCTCTAATGTCTTGCATGTTGCCTGGAAATACTTAAGCAATACCTTCTGGCTGGATGTCAGAGCCTACAGTGTGAGGAGCACATTCCTGCTCCCTTTATTCCCCCTTTTCTTGGCTGGAGGTGGTGGGCAGCCCTCAAACCCACAGCAAGCCATCTCTCAGAGACAATGTTTGCTGTGTGCTTTGGCTGGAGAGCACTCAGGAGCCTCCTGCTGTGCCAGCTGGGCTCCTCTGCATTTCCTTCCATCCACCTGTAAAGGATTTTACACCTGAGAGGTGGTACAATTCCTATCTGTCCCAAATGGGATATTTTGCCTCTTGTTACAATTCACAGAGCTAGATGGGGCTGCTGGTTTCATGCTGTGCAGCATCGGCGCATCATGCCCTTGTAAACATTGCTGTCAGCAGTAGCAATTCCATCTCTATTGTCCCAACAAGATTTCATGCTTGACAGTGCCTGACTTTTTTTGTCTGTACATCAACTAATAAGAAATAGTCATGCAGCAGTCTTTTTCTTCTCTGATTCCTTGGGTTTCCAGTTGGTTCCTTGAGAATGAGCACCTACCCATTCTCTCCCCATTCTCCCACTGATTTTCTCTCAGACAGGAGGACACAGGAGTTGGCATTTCTGGAAGAGGGAGGTTTTTTGGTAGAGCAGAGCCTGTCTTTTCCTGCCTAGCGCCAGTCAGGGGGCAAAGAACAGTCCCCATCTATCATGGCCTTGGATGGCAATGGGGAGCGGCCCAGAACTGTTATGAATACTCAGAGATGGCAGGAACATAATTATAGGCATGCCTGAAGCCAAGGAAGATTGTTTTGGAGCAGTTTAGGTGTGTATCTTCGAGTTTTAAATTTGTGTAACTGTTCAGTTTACCTATTCTCCCTCTCTTACACCCACACATTTCTTGTTTCAGTGGCACTTGATACCTGATGGTTTGAGCACCACAGCACCTTACAGGGCCAGTTTACTTTAAAGAAGGATATCAGGATGTGGGGATGCTGGAATGTGTCATGGTTCCACATGAAGTTAGTATCTGGTGTGTCAAATCAGTGTCAGCCTCTGGAACTCCTTGGTCTTGTTTCTGAATGCTGACTTGCACTTCCAGATCCTTGTCACAGCTGAAGCAAATTTCCAAGAATGCTTTCTCTTAGGAGGTTATGGATGAAAATGGAGCTGTTGAGTTGAAACTGGTGCTACTTCACCACTCAGAGAAGTGGAAAATTTGTTCAGCTGTGGAGTACCCATGTGTGGTTCCCCTGGGCACCCCTGGGGCAGAAGCCTCTGGCCACCAAGGAAAAGTTCTTGCCAGGCCTTCCAAGAGGCTCATGTTCTCTGTCCTGCCCCTCTCTGGGCAGACCTGGAGGGGAGCTGCATGGGGTGGGGGCTGCCCTTGGCACACAGCCTCCAGGAAGAGTGCACCTCAGAGAGCAGAGCGATCTCCACCCAGCCAGCCTCACCCAGCAGGAGCTGCTGGCACTGTCCTCTCTTCAGCAGTGACAAATCTTCCTGCGCTAGCTGTGAGCTTCTGCATCATTTTGCACCACCAGCCATGACCTGCTGTGTACCTGTTTGTCACCTTGGAGAGGAAAACAAGTCACAGTGTTAATCTCTGCTCTGTCCCGTGACTTGCCCAACCGGGAGCCTTTCCTCGTCCCTGATATTTAAAAACAGTAATGGTGCTACTTGAGTTTGCTTCGTGACACCCATTCTGAGTTTGTAATCTGGTCACATCTAACCAGTTACCACAAAATTGATTCTGGAGCCTTCGGTTTAGAAACCTGCAAGGTACATTCCAGGCAATCACACTATCTCCATCAGGAACTGAATGAACCAGTCAATAATCAACACTGCCAAGGGTGAAGAGGTCTTTTCTAGTACTCTTGATTTTTTCTTTATGAACATCCCTACACAGGTAATAGCTATATAGATGGACAGATGGAATAGAAGTGGTCACTATGCATACAAATACATGCACAGTATGTATGTTTTAACTGAAGACACAGTTGTAGGTGTGTATGTGCACATTGGTGCATTCTTCACAGTGTGTCCTCTTGCTCTCCGACTGCATTGCTCAAATACATGGGCCCAGGTTTTTAAACCTTGCTAAACCTTTACAAAAAGCTCCAAAACCTTGTTGTGAAGATAATTGGCAATGATGTGACAATCACCTGGCAAGCCCAGAATAAACTCACCTGCATTTTTCTAAATTGCCAAAGGATTTTTTGACTCATTACAGACAGGTGTAAGAGGTTGGACTTGGCTGATAGGAGATTACAGTGTGTTCAGTGCTTGGCTGGATGAAGGTGCATGTGTGGCAATGTGTGTGCTCTCATGCTGTGCCCCTTCCTCTGCACCCACTCAAGGGCCAGTGTGTGTGCACAGCACTGTGCAGAGATGGAGGTAAAGGCTGCCTCTGCATCTGGAGGGGTTGCAGATGAGTTTTCTTGGACTTGTCATCTGTTTTTTCCCTTGGTGAACCCATGCACTCTGGGAAGTCAGAGGCAGTGTGCGGTTGGGTTAGGTGTGGTCTGCACCTGAGGGTTCTGCATTCATGGCTGGCATTCTCCTTTCCATCCTGATTGCATTTCAAGTGTGCTTTACCCTCCTTGGTGCCTCTCCAATCCTCAGTGCTGCTGTCAGTCTCTGCCTGCCAGAGATATTTGATTTGATCGCTGATGCTGGCCTCCAGCCCCATCAGTGTGATGTGGTCCCATTCCCTTTCCCTCTCCCTGCAGGCAGGGGCAGAGGTGCTCCAGGATACTGTGAGGGGTGTTTTCTTGTGAAGTGTGATGCTTTGGGGCCTTGTGCCAGAGCTCTCCATCGCCTCTGGAAGGTCGTAGCGGTGGGAGTGTGAGGTCTGGCACATTGCTGTGGTGCAGGTGCCTGCAGGTCCCATGTCCTGGTTAGACTTTCCCCAGGTCAGAGGAGGCCAAGTGCTGCCTGGGCAGTGGGTGTGCTCAGCTGCAGCCCCCATGCCCATCCAAAGTAAGGTGAGCCCCCTGCAGCCACCGGCTAGGCTCCTGCTCCCAGTGCTCACCTTGTGTCACAGCCCACCTGTGCACGGGTACAGCTTACAGTCCCTGGCAGCTCTGGCCACCCTGTCCCCTCCTGAGACACAGCTGTCAGGGGCCAGCAGCCTGAGCTAACACGGCTCTGACAGTGGGACAAGCAGAAACCTGCATCACCAAGACAGTAAACATTGTGGGACAGGAGGTGTGGAGGCAGGAAGGGGTGGGCACACTCTGTGAGATCTGAAACCCATCCATCTGGGGGTACTGGCCCCTGTCAAAAACAAATCATACATGGAAATACCAGCTACAGTTGCATTGGAATGGCAGAGGTCTGAGGAGTCCTGATGGGCTGGCGATAGTCGGCTGAAACAAATTGCCCGCTGCTGTGATACCTCAGCTCCCAATAACAGAGGGCAAATGGCCTTCCAGGGCGAGATATAGATTTTCCTTTGAGATATGGAAAGGGAAATAAACTAAATTATGTTTGAACATAGGGTTCTCTGGTTCTCTCTCCCTCTCTAAGAAAAAGAAGGGGAAAGAGAGAGAGAGAGAAAGGAAGGAAGGAAGGAGAAGGAAGGAAGGAAGGAAGGAAAGAAAGAAAGAAAGAAAGAGAGAAAGAAAGAAAGAAAGAAAGAGAGAAAGAAAGAAAGAAAGAAAGAGAGAAAGAAAGAAAGAAAGAAAGAGAGAAAGAAAGAAAGAAAGAAAGAGAGAAAGAAAGAAAGAAAGAAAGAGAGAAAGAAAGAAAGAAAGAAAGAGAGAAAGAAAGAAAGAAAGAAAGTAAGAAAGAAAGAAAGAGAAAGAAAGGGGAAATGAGCGAAGAGAGACATAAAATAAGCTTCAGCAGGCATTTGCAATTTAATTGATATTTGGCGGCAGGAAGCCAATCAGTATAAGTAAATTGACGTTATAAGATAAAAATAATCGCCTAATGGCATGCCTTCCCCCACGGCTGCGAGGCCAAATAAATACGGCATCGCGTGTGGAGCAGCGTGGCGGCCGCTGCCGGGCTCCGCCGCTGCCGGGCTGCGCATCATTTTTATGGCATCTGTCTCTGCTCCCCGAGAGCAGGCAATGAGGGGTTGCGCATTGATTGCTGCTCCAGCCAACAGCGGTGAGGGAAAGGCTGTAATTAATGGCTTTATTTGCCGGAGCACTGCTGAGAACAATTGAGTGTGTTATGGTAACAACTGGTGCCCACGTTCCAGCGGCGAGAGAAGGGGCCGGAGCTGCCCGGCGCCAGGCTGCCTTCCGGAGGGTCGGGCAGGGCACGGCAGCGGACGGGATGGGCAGTGCCCGGGCTCGGGGGCAGGTGGGCTCCGTGCAGTGCAGGGTGCTCCAGGTAAGGCAGGGCTGCTAGCAGAGCAGAGCCCCCGTCACTGCCTGCCGCACTGCTCCAGGAGAGGAAAACCCGCACGGATGACAGTGCAGGGACCCCTCAGGGACCCCTCAGCTCCCGTGGGGGATTAGCAGCCTCCCTGACCAAGCCCCTGGCCACCCTCTTTTGCAGCAGTAGCAGAGTCACGTCTTACAAGTTGTTCTTTTCTTTTTCTTTTTCTTTCTTAAAACAGGCCCTTTTCAGAGATTTCTGATTTCTAGAGTAGTGTAATCCAGTAATTTTTGTGAATCCCGTGTGATTTTCTCTGCCTTTGGCTGGGATGTGGGGAAGTGCACGTGGTTCTGCATGGTTCTGTGAAGAACACGTGGCTACATGTAAATGTTTATGTGTACACACGTGTATGTATGTAAGGAAGAAACATTTCAGGCAGTGTGCATCCTCAGTGTGTTTCCTTCCTTTCTAAAGAGAATACAGTCAAAAAGAGATGGGGAAATGACACTGTGAAAAATAACAATGAACCTCTCCTAAAGGTTCTGTAAACCTTTCTAAAGGAAAAGTTCTTGTCTTTTACATAAATAACAGGAGTACCTGGTGGGTGAGAAGAGACTGGTGCCCACCCAGGCTTCGTTAGTTGTGAGGAGTGATGGCTTATTTATGTTCAAATACTTCTAAGTGTAGATGATAGATAGATAGATAGATAGATAGACAGATAGATAGATGGATAGATGGATAGATAGATGGATGATAGGTAGATAACAGCACAAGGGGTGATGTCTTCAGACTCACAGAGGCAGGGTGAGATGGGACATTGGGTAGGAATTCTTCCCTGTGAGGAAGGTGAGGCTGTGGCACGGGGTGCCCAGAGCAGCTGTGGCTGCCCCTGGATCCCTGGCAGTGCCCCAGACCAGGCTGGACACTGGGGCTGGAGCAGCCTGGGGCAGGGGAAGGTGGAATGAGATGAGCTTTAAGGTCCCTTCCAACCCAAGCCAGTTTGGGATTCTGTGACAGGGTGAGAGGAAATAGCCTTCAGCTGTGACTGGTTTAGATTAGATATTAGGAAAAAACTATTCACTGGAATGGGTGTCAAACATTGAAACAGGCTATCCAGGACAGTGGTGCAGTCACCATGCTGAGTGGGATTTAAAATATCTGTATGCTGCTTAGGAACATGGACTAGTGGTGGTCTTGGCAGACCTGGGTAAATGGCTGGTTTGACAATCTCAGAAAACTTCTCCAATGCAATTGAATTTGTGATTCTATAACTCCATATAAGCTGATTAATTTCTGTTTAAGCACTGAAATGATTTTGAACTGGACAACTAAAATAAATTTCATTTTAAAGTCCTCGGATGGGGTCTATCCACATGTTCAGTATTTTCCCCAGTAGGACTTTGTGTCACACAGTTCTTCAGAAATGATCTCTGCTTGAGAACAAGATTCAGTTTCAGTCTACAAGTACTTTTCTATAGAATGAGAAGTCTTGAAAATTTCCCCATCACTGCAGCTTGGCAGTGCAGTGAGAGTCCTGCCCTTGGCTTCTGTGGCACCACACAAACACAGAGAAACAAAACCTTGTCTGCCACGCCAGGCATTCACTCTCACACCACCATCACTGAGTCATGGAAACAACTGGTTTGCAACATCTGGCTGTTGGGAGCAGAGGAAACATTGGATACAGTGGTCTTCCAAAATTGTTTTCCGAGATCTATCCATCTCTCTCTCTCTTTCTCTCTCTCTCCACATATATATTTTTATATACAGAAAATCAAATAAGGTAAAACATAATATATATATAATTAATTATTATTCTTTTCCTGGAGCACTTCTCTCATTAGATGGAATGGAAATAAGTGAGATTAGAAAAACTGGCGCAGAGGTCAGCCTCACCTGCTGGTGTGGTGAGGATGTTCCTGGAGTCTTTGTCTCAACTGAAGCTGCAGGAACAGGCTCTCCAACTCAAGAGATCTTTGCAAGAATTCTTGTGATGCAGCCCAAAAAGTGACCCCCTCAGCCTCCCACTGAATGAAATCAGGCTTTGAAATAACACAAATACATGCAGGGCGATTCACCCACACTTAATAATGGCTCTGTGTGATAAGCACAGCATCAGGGGAGTTGTACTGTAGATTGCTAAGTTTACTGCAGGATAAATTATTAATGTTTAGGTGACACTAATTAATTGCAGCAATTAGAAAAGGGCTACATTGTTTTTCCTTAAAAGTAAAATCTTGGGTGTTTAGTTTTGTTCAGTCTCCAGCGCATCAGAACACTTATGGCAGAACCATGAAATACAAACATATACAGAGGCATGTTTTTTCTGGGTCACCATCTACCTTTTCCATGCAGAATCCTGGAACACCAGGCTGGAAGGGGCCTCAACCACTGCCTGGTCCAACCTTTATTGGCAAAAGCATGGCCTAGACGAGACAGTCCAAATCCTAGAAATGCCCAGCATTGAGGAATCCAGCTCTCCCCTGCTGAGGTTATTCCAGTGCCTGCTTGCTCTCATGGCAAATAAATTTCTCAGTGTGTCCAGCTGGAATCTCCACAGCACTCACTTGTACCCATTACCCCATATCTTTTCCATGTGATTCCTTGTAAAAAAGGGAGTCTCCGTCTTCTTTGCAGGCACACTTTTATCAGTGGCACATGACAAGAAGGTCTCCTCCAAGTCTTCTTTTCTTAAGGCTGAACAAACTCAGGTCCCTCAGCCTCTGCTCTCATGGCAGCAACCCAGCCCCTGGTTCATCTTTGTGCCCCTCTCCAGCCTGCCCACGCCTGTTTGGCACAGCGGTGTCCAAAGCTGAGCACAGCATTCCAGGTGCCCTGTGCAGTGTGGCAGTGACTGCTCTGTCCCTGCTGGCAGCACCCTTGCTGATGCAGCCCAGCATCCTGCAGGCCACAGCAGCACTCTGGGCATTCTCGCTGAGTTTGGTGTGCACCAGCACCCTCAGGGTCCCTTGCACAGCTCTGCTTCCCAGCCAGGCTGATCCAGCCTTGTGATGCACTCCTGGATTAGCTTTCTCCACGTGCCAGACTTTGCATTTGTCTGTGCTGAATTTCAGAAGGCTGCTATGAGCCCACTTTTCCATCCCGTCAGTTTCTCCAGGAGGAGGAGAAGGTGGGAAACCATGTCAAAAACCTCAAAGACATTGGGAGAGACAGTGTCCACCCCTCACCCCACCAAATTTTGCACTGCACGCCCCATTCATTCACAGCACCTCCTGTGCCAGCTGACAGGATCTTCCAGATGGCAGTGGTGGGCGCTGGGGTGGTGCCAGCAGCATTATCCCTCCCTCCTGGAGCGGGGTGCTGAGGCTGGAGGTGCCAGAGGCTGCCAGTCCCACCAGTGACAGTGCCTTGGGCACTGCCGGTGACTCCCTGGCTCTGGGAGCTGCCAGACCGTGCCACAGGCAGCAACCTGCACGGGGTGGCTCGGGCACTCTCCAGTTTGTGGTCACCGTGGCAGAGGGTGTCTGTGTTCAGGTGGACAGGAGATGAAGCCAAAGAGTAGTAGTGGCTGCTAGGCGTAAGGAGTACACAGAAATTTAAGCGTTAGAACCACATTACACAGCTGTGGAGGATATTTAAAGCATAATTTCTCCCAGCTAATGCATGCAAATAAAACATATAAAAATGTCATTGCCCTTGCACTTGGTGTTACTTGTAAAAATCGGTGGCTGTATATTACATTTTATAGAGGTTTTTTCTGTGTATTGCATTATGGCTGCAAACAATTATGGTGGTGTCATCTGTGGTATTGCTTCATTCTTTGTGTCAACACTTGAAGGCTTGAGACCACTGCTTGTGATTCTGTAAAATCAGGCCATATCTCATTTATGCACAAGAAAAGCCTGCAGGTATTAAGAATGCTTCATTAGTGGTCTTTGTGGATAATTGCACAGGAAATGTGCAAGGACACCCTTCATTTGTGAGACAATGCAGAGCACCACTGCTGGTAGAGCAAGCTGCATCCTCCATGGGCTCCCTGTCTCCTTTGCCTTTAGTAAATCCAGCCTCATCATATCTTGGTGGTACTGCTTCAATGTTCTGCTAGGAATTTGCATTTCAGGAGGAGTAGCATTGCTGTTTGGGACTCCTCTGCATTTCTTAGGAGGTTTGCCTTGCTTGAAGGCTTCCCACCTCTGGCAGAGCTTGTGGGATGCAGCAGAGCTCATGGCCCAGAGCTGGTCACTGTTTGGGCAGACCCCATCAGGCTGCCTCTCCTACCAACACTTTTCTTCTGGCTGTCAAATTTCTGTCTCCCTGTATTTTTCAGACTGTAAATCCTCTCCTGCTTGTTTGAAACAAGAGGCCATTTTAGCATTTCCAAACCAACACAGAGCATAGTTTCATCTGCAACCTGCATTAGTCCTTGTCACCCAGGTATACATAGAAATTATATTTTTGAAAGAAGTGATGAAAACATATGCTTTGACATAGTATGGAAGTAGGTATAAACTATGTTAAAATTGCTTCAACAAGCTTTTAATAACCTTTTAAAAAGGCGCTTTGAGCTGGGAGTACATGATACAAAGTGCAGGCCTCTAAAGCTGAGCACAACTTACAAAAATGAACGGGGAAAATAATCAGTTTCACATAATAATTTTTTAAGGAACTTGTCACGACATTTGTGTATAATTACTGAGTTATAGCTCACCTTAGTTATTACAGAAATCACAGAAATACAAGCATGATTCCACATCTCACTGCAGCTGGCCAAGGGGTGCCATGAGCCTGGAGGCTTTTCCAGGTGCCCACAGTCTCCTGTGTCCCAGGAGCCGTGGTGGGATGCACATTCCCACTCTCTGTGCCAGGCTTGGGGCATCTGCTCTGTTCTTCTCAGCCTCTTCTTTTCAACCCTCTTCTCTGCACTTCTACATTCCCCACCAGGCTATCACTGACATCACTTTTGCTGTTGTTTAAAGATAAAACGGTGGCAGTCACAAAACTTCCCGTGGTGTCATCAGTCCCTGCAGCCCCTGTTCTCAGGCAGACTCTGCCACGTGGCAGGGCTGGTGCCCATGGGCACCCCGTGGCTCCTGGAGGCTGAGCTGCCCGGCCAGGGATGCTCAGGACAGCAGCACACGCTGCTCCACAGACTGCTGGTGACCTGGATCCCACCGGGGTGGGCACAGCCAGCTCTGTGGGGTCCTGGACAGGGCAGGGGACATGCAGCTGGCTCTCCTCCAGCACTGCAGCAAAGCTCCTTGCTGGAGCTGCTGGGCAGCAAGGCAAATCCAGGCTGCTGTCCGATGCTGTGACCTGTGGGGAGCCCCCAGCCCAGGGGCACTGTTTGCCCCCAGCTGCAAGCTGTGCAGGGTGCAGGGCTGTGTCCTGTACGTGCAAGGCTTGAGGTACGAGCAAAGTCCATCCTGATGGTAGCCTGGGCAGGTGCACAAGCAATCCAGCTCCACTCAGTGGCACTATTTGCACAAATGTTTGCTCAGATGTATTCGCTGTCAGATTCACAAGCATTAGGGCTGCTGAGGTGTGAGGTCCCACCACATCTTTGTTGAATGTGAGATGTTGGAGATTGCAGGTTTTTCCTGGGAGATACATAAAAACTTTTCCATATATGGCTACAGTGAGATTAAAATAACTGTAGGAGGAGGACAGCTGTAATCTCATGGGAAATCTGTTCAGTAAATAAAACCCACTTTGTTGGTGAGTCTCATAACCAGCTTGGTTGTGCAGGTTTGCAGCAGTGCTGTGGGGTGGCATCTCGGGGTGTACTGGCACAGCTCCAGCTCGTACGTGTGCTGGGTGCACAGCCTGACTGCACCTTGTGCACCAGGGAGGACCTTCAGCTGCCTCACAGCACGGAGACAAATGTTCTCATGGTGGAGAAGAGCTGCATCACCCATCAGGGAAGGACCAGAAGTGTCTGTCTGGTGATACAAGTGCTAATTGCTGTGCTGCTGAGCATTTTAGGAAGAGAGCACTGACAGGCCAATGACACAGTGCAGCTCCTTCTGTCTTGCTCTTGCATTCCCCAAGCCAGTGCCCATCTGCTGCTGGATGTACAGGCACGGGACTTGCCCTGCAGTGCAGATGGGTGCTGCTGGAAGGAGTGTGGTGTGCTGAGGGCTCACCTCAGGGAGCTACAGAGATGCAGCCTAGTCTGCAAGGCTGTGCATGGAGTGAAGGCAGCCGGGGAAGAGCCAGGGACCCTCCAGTTCCTGCTGGCTGGAGTGAGGGCAGCTGGGAGCAAGGGGCAGTGGAATCCAAATGGCTTTTGTCTCCAGCAGTGCAGGGGACTCTGCAGGAGCAAAGGGCAGGAGGGAGGCCAGGCCAGTGACAAATGGGATGCACGCAGGCTGGCTATGCATTTAAATGGCAGATGAAACATCACTGAGGACCCCCTTGCTGTGCAGTGCTAGCCACAGGCATGGTGAGCTCTGAGCAGCCCTGTGCTTCTGGGGTGTGCAAGTGTGCTGGAAGTGTTCCGCTGGGATTGCCCTGGGGACAGTCTGCCTGTGTACTGGTAGTGTGCACCACTTCTGCTGCACACAAGGACTGGAGCTGGCACCAAGCTGGCACTGTGCTTGCTTGTCCAAGCACTGACAAGAGGGCAGTGGGCTTGGGCCGTTCAGGCTCCTCATGTCCTCACACATCCTGACTGCACAGTTGGTAGAATACCTGTAAAACCAGAATGTGAAAGTGAGAGCGTTCACCAGGGCTCCCCTCAGTTTTCCTGTGCTTGGAGGCAGGACAATGCACTGCTGTTGGCAGACGTGGGTCTCTGTCTCCAGAAGGAGCTGAGCTGGTCCAAGTATATCTAACAGGTCAAGGCTTGAAATGAAGAAGCAATAAGCCACTGAAATGGTACTATCACCGAAACATGATTGATCAATTGAATTCTATCAGAGACAGTGGGCAGTGAGATTAACTCAGGCCTGATGGGTTCAATGAGTTAAAGCATGATGTTCATTTCAGCTTCATTTCACCAGTCTTTGCTTGTGAAATTGGTCAATCAATAGAGGTTGAAGATCAGATATATATATATTGGTGACCATCTTATAGGGAATATAATCTAGCGTAGTCAGCTCCTGACTCCGGCTGCCTTCAGGGGTAATGGAGACAGAGCAGAGACTCTATCAGTGCCACTGAAATGGCCTGATATCTTCTCCAAATGAAAAGTATTTTTGGATCTCTGATGATTTATCATTTTTCCCCCTTCTTTCTCACTTTGATCTACGATAAAACTCATACCTACCTTTGTGAAATACAGTGATTTCTCTTGAAAATATTTGCACAGTGATCAGCTATATACACTTCAAAATATAAAGACCTTTTTTAGTGATATTGTCTTTCTGGAAAAAGAAATAACAGGGCTTAGAAAATTTGAATACTGTAAATACAAAGATCTCTCTTCACATATGTGGTCCTGAAACAAATGCCTTGCTGGGAAGAGCATTCTGAGGCAGCTGTCTTCCAAATGTATACAATCCTGGGAAGATGCTACGAAAATTCAGCTTACGTTTTAAACAAAACCTTCCATGTGGTAATTAAACAGAGTCTTTATCTTCTCTGGACTAATTTACAGGCATGCTACAAGAAAACAAATCACCTTTTTGCCTCCTGGTAATATTTCATTTGCTTCATAATGTTTTAAATGTGGTGAATAACATCCTCCCTAATTAGCCTGCATTTCCCTATAAGGTGGAGTAATTAGGTATGATAACAGGTAATGAAGTTGGACAGTACAAATTAGAGGCAGAAATCATGTCCTTTATGAATGTAGGCTGTTCATGGCACTAGCTGTGTATTTCCTTGATTCACCCTGTATAAGCATATTGCTCAAGAAAAGAAAACAAACAATCTGAAAATCAGAAACCAGTAGATTCCTTTTATCTTCAGAAGAGCACTGCATCAGATGAGTCTACCATGGAGGTGCACACCTCATGGCACACCTTTATTATTAATAGCATTAGAAATATTAGTCCAGCTGGATTTGTGGTTGGCATCTGTTTCTCAGCTGCTGTCACCTTGCTGACACTCCCAAGTGGACCTGCACCAGGGCAAGGTCTGTCCCATACTATAATACAGTATTTAAACAGAATCACAGGATCATAAAGCACTTTGTGTTGGAAAAGACCTTTAAGACCACCTTGTTCCACCCCAGCCATGGCAGGGACACCTTCCCCTGCCCCAGACTGTCCCAGCCCCAGTGTCCAGCCTGGCCCTGGGCACTGCCAGGGATCCAGGGGCAGCCCCAGCTGCTCTGGGCACCTGTGCCAGGGCTGCCCACCCTGCCAGGGAAGGATTTCTTCCTAACATCCAACGTAAATCTCTTTTTTTTATTTAAAACCATTCCCCCTTGTCCTATCTGTAATTGTGCTGACGTCCTTATCAGTATAAAAATAGGTGGAGCTGAACCATTTCTATATTTCAGTGCATTTTACTGGTCTTATAAAATTTTGCCTTGTTTTCATGCTAAGCTTCAAGGCTTTTAAATATGCTTTAGTATATTGTGAAGATAGTGTCTTTTGTTCCTATTATTTTGGTCTGTAGTCTTATATTTTAAATCAAGTGAATTGTCTGGTGAGAGTCACTAAAATTCTGGTTTCCTCATATTTAGCAATTTCAAATATTCTCCTGCTGTTTCAGGAAGCATGTCATGGATGAGTATCTAACCACAGAAATGCATTAGAAAAATGAGATCTCAATTTATCAAACCCCTTAAACTGATCTTGCTATTTGCTTAGGTCCTCAGAAAATAACTTGCTCTTAATTAACAAAGATGTATTAGTTGCAATGTCCAAGGACAGGTCAGACAGGACTTTAGGCAACCTGGATTGTGGAAGGTGTCCCTGCCCGTGGCAGCTGACTGGAACCTGATGGTATGTAAGGTCCTTTCCAACCCCAACCATGCAGTGATTCCATATTTTCTGGATGATATCCACATCACTGGGGCAGTCTTTTGTCAGCTAGACTGTGGATGGTATCTCTTCTCAGAGGCAGATGTCTTCTGTGGCTAACTCTTCCCAGACTTTTTGTAGACTGTTCAGACTTTGGCTAGCCACAGAAAATCTTTGCTTGTGTTTAATTCCTGGGTTATGTCCCAGGCAGGCCAGTTTCTTTAGCAGCACGTCTGGCTTTTGTTGTGAAACCACCGGTCAGTTTTTCTGGGCAAGGTGTGAACAGAAGGTGTCCATGCATTTCAGAGCAGGAAAGGATTGCATTTTCCCTGCTGAGAAAGTGCCTGTCAGTGAGTTTGGAACCAGGGAGGACATTGCCCCAGCATGACAAGCCTTCCAGCTGCAGGCTGCAGGTGGGATTGCTCTCCCAGCTGTGAGCATCGGTGGGAACTGTCGGTGCTGTGAGCGGGTGGGGTGCCTGGCAGGGCGTGAAGCAGAGGGTGGGCAGGCTGCCTGAGCAGGCATGGCATGCACTGGAGCCCTGGTGCTGCAGGGGCAGCACGGGCAGGCTCTGCCTGCAGCGCTGTGGCAGGTCCCAGTGCATTACATCTCCAAGCATTTCAGCAGAAGTAGTGCAGGAAATTGTGGGCTAATGGCATCATCTTATCCCATATGCACAGTCTTAGAGAGATAAAGGATGAAATGTTTGTTTAGGAAGAATGTAATCTTTTGTACTAAGAAGAGTGTTATATCTGTGCTCTTCACTCGAATTTCTGGAAAGATGACATTGAATTGGGAACTAACTGTTTTGCAGAATAGGTAGGCATACATGTAGTGCTATTGTCAATAAAACATGTGAATGCAACCCTATGTGGATGCACTGATTATATGAAAAATGTTTTTATTACTCCCTGGAGCATATTTATAATTAAAATTGTTTCAAGCCTTC
The DNA here is from genome assembly GCF_017590135.1 of Pyrgilauda ruficollis. NCBI lineage: Eukaryota > Metazoa > Chordata > Aves > Passeriformes > Passeridae > Pyrgilauda > Pyrgilauda ruficollis. Next base: position 1,626,144 of record NW_024515209.1, read on the forward strand.
CACCAGTATTTTAATTATCAAAGATATTCTAGTTAAGCAATGTTAATGGTATTATTTATATAATGTCAAACAGCCAAACACATCCTGAAGACCTTCACGAACTCCTGTGTGTCATATGCAGTTACAGGAAGTCCTTTAGTTCTACAGTGGAATCCAGAACTCACTGGCAATTAGTCTGAATTTGGTGCAAATTCCCAGAGTGCAAAAGTCCCAGCTCTTCCTTTGCTGACAGGATGCTGAGAGCAGGCGACAGTCACAGTGAGGGAGCTCGGGTGCTTCCTTTTGTGCAGTCAGCCACCTCAGTCCTGCCTGACCCCTGCCCAGGCCCCTCCCTGGCACAAATGCTGTGTGCATTACTCCTCACCCCTGACTGCCCTGATCCCATCTCATGTCCTCAGGACAGCCTCTGGAGTGCTGGCAAACAGGGATGTACAAATGGTGTGAGTTGGCAGCTCGTTCTGGCTGGCAGCATGTGTTGTGCTTCCAGCAACATACCAAATGCTGGCTTGGAGACCAGACCCCTGCAGAGCCCCACTGCCATCTCCAATGATGTCATACTTCCTTTGCAGAGAGAAATGCCCTCCTCTTTCCTGTGCTTTGGTGGCAGTGCCTCAGTGCCCCTTGGATGAAGGGCAGCTGGATAGATGCAGGGATGTGATGCCACGGGCACCTGATGGTGCCTTCATTCCTGGACTTCCCATGCTGGCATCTGGGGTGGGAGACTCTTCCCAGCACTGTCCCTGTGCCTGTCTCTGGCCAGGCTGCTGCCCCAGGATTTCCTTTCAGTGGCCTCCTCTTCTCCAGGGTGCTCACTCTCAAAAATCTGGAGCTGCTCTCCATAATAAAAGTGCTGGTGGTGAAAGGTGGGACTCCATTTTCAAACACGAGGGGATCTCATTATACTTCCAGTCTTTGGATGCACAAACAGTGCACAGACTGTTCTGGCATCACCAAGAACAATTTTCAGGTCATGACTGTCTTGTATCATCTCACTCCCTTTTGTCATCCCCTTTATCCCAAATCTGCATAAAGCTTTAACTTTGATGCCAAATTGTGAATAGCAGTTTGACCTGAAGTTTAAAGCCATCATTTCCATGCTCAAGAGACAGGATCTCCCTGGCCCTGTGATACCATATGGCTACCAAACAGAATTTTAATTCCAAAAGCCATGGTTGACTAAACTCAGCACAGGGTCTATTAGGTACTATTTGATTTAGAATAGAAAAAAAAAGGAAAAAAAAGGCAAACAAACAATATAAAGATACACTGCTTTCTTATATCCCTCTGTACCTTTTCACACTTAGACATCCTACTCAGACCACAGGTTCAGGTTTTTGTTTCCCTTCCTGTGTGGAATAAACTGATCCTTCCACTTCACAAAAGCCATCATCTACCCTTGATAAAAGTGCATGGCTTTCTCTAAGAAGGGTATATTTGCTGTTGTTGTCACTGAAATTGCTGAGCTCAAATTGAGAAGGGAGTTTCCAGCATTAACTGCTAACATCAAATGTCTGTTCAGTACAAGGAGAGTTCAGTTTAAATTCAGCATTAGCAACTCCAGTTGAAAGAGGTATTTCCCTGTGCTGGTCCCCCAGTCTTAGAACCCTGCCTTAAAGAAGCCTCGTTTTCTGGATAGACAGCATTTTCTGTAAAATCCATCTATGCTGAAGGATGATCTTAAATCAATAGTAAAAAATCTTTTGTAAAAAATCTTGTCCTCCAAGCATCCCTTGTATTACTGATGGCCAGCACGAGCTTGTGGTCACAACTGATGTCTACAGCAATGGGCTGCTTTTGTGCAGATCACCTCTATCAGATATCCTCTATACTTACAATCAAAAAAACTTGATGCAGAATCTGCCAGAGGAGGTCTAGGTGATGTTATTCCTCTGCAGACTTCTTGGACTGTAAGCAACTGCAGCACTCATGGAAATCTTGCTGTTAAGGATGCATTTAAATTCTGCTCCTCAGAACTACTGGCAGCTAGATGCTATTTTTAAAACATTTCCTCCCTCTGTCTAGTTCAATGTTGCCATCTGGAGAAGAAATCTGATATTTACTGTTGTTCTTGGAGTTCCACCTCCTGGAGTCCTGGGAATACTGCAGATCTCAGTTTTCTGTGCATAAAATACATATTTTCAGCACTGACAGGTGAAGGAAAAGTAGGAAACCACTGTGAATCTGCAAAAATCAAATTGAAACAAGTCCCTGTATTGCAAGAGTCTTTTCAGACTGCCAATCAAACGTTTTCCAAACTTGTCTCATGGCTTTTCAGCCATGGTCAGTCACTTATGACTCCTGCTAAAAATCTCTGTCAAAGGGGAGAAGGAGGAAAATGTGCTTTGAAGCCCAGGTTTGAGTCCTGCCAGTAAGCTGGAGAAATACAGAGTGAATTGGAGGGTCAGGAGTGCATCTTGGAGTGGGCCTTGCTGAGGATGCTGCAGTGGTAACTCAGCCCAGGGGCTCCCCACCTCATTACAACGCAGACGGGCTAGTGCTGCTGGCAGTGCTCCACAGGGAATCCATGCCAAGCCGAGTGCAGCACGGGGTGGAGATGAGCAGCACTTGCAGGTAGCACAGGAGAGGACAGAGTGTGTGGGTGGGGACTGGACAAAGTGTTCTGCTGGAGCTGACCCACTTTGGCTGTGGCTGTCATCATCAGGCCTTCTACTCATCCTCTGTGCTCCCTTGCACACAGACCACGAGCCAGACAGCTTCCCAGGTGGCACAGTAAAAGTGAAGCAGGCAAAAATGTGATTGTTATCCTGTATCCTGCCTTTAAATAATGTGTGAAGTTGTTGACAGGTAAAGGGTTGGCTGTAGTGCAAGACTGTACAGTGTGTTTTCCAGCAAACTGTAACCTCTCAAAACGTCTTCATGACTTCACCATACTGGTACCTACATCTCTTCAAGGGATAAAATAAGGCACTCTACTGTAGGTCACATCATGAGACTACTCATTTTTCCTCTTCTCTCTCCTCTTTGAAAGGTATTCAGGAATCTCCAGTACCGAATGGCCATTCTCTACCAAGCAGAGATTTTCTTCGGAAACAGATGCGAGGAGACCTTTTCACCCAGCAGCAGCTAGAAGTGTTGGATCGTGTCTTTGAGAGACAACATTATTCTGACATTTTCACAACAACTGAGCCCATCAAACCAGAGCAGGTACTATTGCAAATATTTCATGTTTTCCTGATATGCTTTCCACTGGCAGAGCTCTGTTTGATGTACACGACCAAAGGCTTTTCAGTTTCAGTTGACAAATATGGAGACACATCTTGTCAAGCTCATTTCAGCCAGGTCCGTGTTAGCCATTAAAACCTATTAGGAAATGAAGGAAAACCCTCATTGTGCAAACATCAGCAAGTGTTTGGCTATGCAATTACACCTGATCTGGACCAGTTGCATCAAACGAATCTTTAAAGAGCACCACAGCTTCTGATGTTTTTTGTCAGATCAAAAGCAGGCAGTGCAAGTAACAAGGAGAAGACTTGCAAAACCCAGTGCCTAATTTTGGTTCACAGTGAGCATGATTGTGGACACAAATCAGATTTTTGTATCCAGAAATGGCTTATTAGACATGTAACTGGTCATTTGCTGAGAGAAACACCCGATTAGTATGTGAAGGTAAATTAATTTCACCTATGGATCTGCAGTGTGTTTGAGGAGGACTTGGCACCAATATTTTGGAAAAATTCCATTTTTGCAGGCATAGTATAAAAGCACATGAAAAAACTGATGAGCTATGTCTCTCTGAGTTCTTCTTCTTAGGTGGCAGTATTTAATTTAGCTGCTGAGAAGGAGGTAGAAATTAATATATTGCTGTCAGCACCGATATTGGTCTAGCTTGCTACTTAATGATGTATTCAGCCATTAATCTTCAGTGTTCGTAATATCAGACATGCTTTTTACCAAGGTGGATGGACTTTTGTAACACTGATTCCCCTTGGAGGAATCTACACCTTTGAGGGCCATTGGAGATGCTCTCATGGTCACCTACTAGCACTGTGGCTTCAGTTAAGGAATGTGTATATTTTTAAATTTTTTAAAAAACGACTTATGCTGAAAATGCTACGGTAGAGTAGGAATTCCTCATGCCTTTAAGCTCATCTGTCATTTGCTGTTTCACTCAGAGACATTTGCTTTGCACCGTCTCTGCCGTTTTTGTGCTCTCCTGATTTGTGGTCCCTGCGGAAGGAGATGTGAGGCTGGCAGGCGATGGGGAGTCGGGCCACGCGTGTCTCCGGGAGGGGAAGGGGCCCTCGAGCACCACTGGATGTGGCTGTCCCGTCCAGACCCGGGGATGCTGCAGAGGGCAGCGCCCAGGGCTCTGGCAAGCCTTTTCAGCACTGGTCACCTCGAGCTGTGTCTTGTTAGATCTGCTCCTGCAAAAACCTTATAGGCCAAAACAGGCAGTGAAAAGGGAGCAGTGATGGGAAGGGGCTTTGGATTTGTTTTTCTGGTCCCGAGCCTCTTAGTCATGGCCAGCTGTAGCTCATGGGAGACAGTCCAGCAGTGAGTGATCATTTATTCAGAGATAAACTTTGACTGGTTTTGTAGGAAAAGTGGGATATTTGAATAAGAATATTGCAGAAGTGTTATCCCAATTATCAAATAAGGGATATTTGTATTTGCTCTTGATGGAGAAACGATCACCCGGGGCCACACAAGAAGTTGTGACTAGAATGGCTGTAAGCAGCCAGATTATTAAAATAGGAGATATGCTGATATTAATATGATAAACAGGATACTCCTTGCATGCTCTGAGAAATCATGTAAGATGCTGGGAAATCTGGCATTATGAGGTTCAAAACGTACTTTGCAGAACCATGTTGCCTGGCATTTTTACAAGTAATTACAAAATAAATTTTTAGTTGTTTGTTTTCGTATTTCTTGGAATATGGTCTTTGCTTTTGGAAGGCTGGTCCATGGTTAAGGGCTTATGGCTATTTGGGGTCAGCTTCTGCTTTTTGATGGTATGTGAAGGGTAACATGACCCTTCATACATGTGATGAAGACGTGATCTGTGTGACTTGTTGCAGTCCACAAAGATGCTGTCCTTACACAAACAGTCTTGTCTCACCTCCCTGGTGAGTCAGGCAAAACTGCTGTGGTGCTCATCCAAAGTGGAGAAGCTGTCTGCATCAATTAGTAAGGCCAAAGAGATCAATGAGAAATCAAATACTGTGGATATTAATGACATGCCTTGGAAAACCAGAGCTGTCCCTGGATTAGATTGTTGTAGTAAAGTAAGATCTGCTGGTGACATTTGTCTGTCCAAAGTGCTGCTGGACCCCAAAGTGGTGTTTTATGAGCTAATTCAGTGGTGGATGTATGGAGCTTTAAGCTCTTTCTGTAGAGGAAAATATGGAAAAGATATTCCTTCCCATGGAGACAGGATGTGGGAAGAAGACTTGTATGAGGTGCTGACCCACTGTTTATCCATTTTATTAGAAATTTGATCCAGCAGCAGCCAGCAGAACATCACTAGTTTTGCTTTGGCACAAAAACTTACTGATGTGCCCGTACTATTCACTTGGAGAGGGCTCCAGGTGTGTAATTGGAATTGTTACTCTGCAGACACTGCAGATCCCTTTTCCTCCCTGTTTTGTAGCTCTTCTCTAAGTCCTCCTCCTCACTTGCATGCTGGGGGCAGGCCCTTGGCAATGGTGAGGAGGAAAGAAGTCCCTCCTGCACAGCACAGTGTTTGCAGCCTCATCAGCCTTGGCTCCCAGATGCTGCCCAAAGTCCTCCTGGTGCATTTTCTGCTCAAAATTTGTCCTTACCTTTTTGAGTCCATTGCCCTTCATGTTGGTAGAGGGGCTGATGGGCTGTGTGGGAGTAATTGCTCAGCAGTGCGTAACCCTTTGCTTTGAGTACTTCCAATCCACTTCCTTCAATTTCCCATCTTGATGTTTCCATCAGTTAACCTGCATAAAATGGGGGCTCTTGTGTTATTTATCATCTTTTGACATGGTGCTAATAACACCAAGATTGTGGGCTCAATTTCTTACTTAAGAGTTGGAGTCAGTGATACTTGTGGGTCCCTTCCAACTCAGAATATTCTGTGAATCTGTGAATCTGTGTTGTACTGTTGATAATAATGTTGATATTAACTTTCACATCTGCTGTAATTTGTGGTATCTATGGAGAGCCTGATGAGAAAGGGACACTTGTACTTGGGGAAAGGCTCATACCCTGTTGAGAGAGAAGGCAACCATTGGACAGTGACAGGGAAATAAAGCATCAGACAGTCCTTTGAGAGAAACAGTGATGATCGTGTGTGCTGGGTGAGGCAGGGATCCCTCCGTGTGCTCCTGCCATTACAGACTGTCAGATGCTGTGCCTCAAGGGGCAGAAGTGAAGCATCAGTTGTTCCTTGCCTTGTTTTGCAGCCTAACACCCAGTGGTGCAGCTGGGCACGGGTACATGTGTGCTCTGTGGCACAGATGTGTTCTCTGCATGTGTGGGGCATGAAAACCATCCAGAAGCAGAGGGAGCCAGGGCTGAGGGTGTCTGTGAGAACAGCATCAAGTCCTTTCACGTCTCTGTGTTGTGGGGAGGAACCATGACATAAAGTCAGTACTGAGAAGCACTCTGGCCCACCTCCCCCTGACAGAGCCCTACTATAAAAATGAATTCTTCTGTTAAGGGAGTTCATAAGAATGAAGGCCTTTCTCTCATGTTTATGCCCTTTTGTGCTCATTTTCTGCAAACAGCCCATGATTCCTTTGCACAGACTGCAAATGTTCACAGAAAACCGATTTCAGTTATTTCTGGGCATGGGCATGGAAATGCATGGAGTGGTATTTTTGCAACACCAGTGTTGCACTGCCATTCTGTACATGGCTGCTGTGTACCAGCTCTGTGTGTCTTGTCCATCCGCAGGGACAGCACCTCCAACCTTGTAAGGCCAGACCTTGTGATTCTTAGGCCTTGGGAAAGGAAAGCCTCCACAGCAGCTTCCATTCTCTCTGTGCTCTGTGTGTGTATGTGGATGGGCCCTGCTGCTCCCCAGTGTGCTGGCTCTGCACTGCCCACAGGGAAGGTGTTGCCAACACCCCAGACTCCCTTGGAACAAACCAAACTGACACAAGGAGTGGCTTTTACTTGCCTGCCTGGCCTGGAATTGGGCTCTGCACCTATGCCTGTGTCAGACCAACACACTTCAGCGTGGCCTCTACCGCAGGCAAACCCCATTATTCGTGGTCACTGCAGTGCCAATTCAGACTTTACCCAGAACTGGCACTCATCCTGTGCACAGAGTTGCAACACAGAGTGGAAAAATTTTCCAGTGCCTATTGTACATTCAGACCTGGAGGAACTGGAAGCACTGGCTGCAGTCAGCAAACCCCTCTGTGAGACTCTAGGGGTGACTATCCTCCAGTGATTTCCTGTGATTCCAGCCAGAAGGATGGAGGAGCTCCATAGCATCTTTGGGAGATTGTCCCAGACTGGCCAAGCCTGTGCCATCTGCTTTGTGAACTGTTGGCTCAAGCAATTCTCCAGTCAAAGCACTGACAAAGACAGGAGATGTTCTTGGAGACCGAGACCCAGGAAGGTCAAGGAGACCTGAGGCCTCCAGGTGTGTGAGGCTGGACCAGCTGCAGGAAAGCCCCACTGAGGCAGGCAGAGGGCAAGCCCGGGGCTAGTGGACCAGTGTGCTTGTGGAGGCTGTGAGAGTGGGATTAATGCATCTCAGGGTGAAAAACACAGCGTGAAGGATATACAGCTGCATTGGCTCAATGGCAGAGACAGTGCATTAATTTTCTCAGAATAAAGAAAAGATTTATCCATGCTGGATTTCTGTCCAGAACAGAAATGGATTCTTTTGTACTTTCAGTTTCACACATGGGTCCAATCGAATACTCATTGAAGCCAAGAGGAATATTTCTATTGACTTCAATAAACTTTATATCAGGGCCATAATGAGGCATAACATGATGTGACCAGATGCAACACTATGTAGGTCACCAGCTAAGAAGATAACTGCCTGCTGATAATAGCAAATAATTCCTAGGCCTGTGCTGGTGCTTTCCCACTGCTTTAAGCTAGAACTAAACAGAATATCTGTTCTCAGACCGATTTCTGGATTAAATGTAGATATTCTGTGCTCATACAGAAACCAGTAACCTGGCAAACACGTAGTAGCACAGGTATTCATGACACAGAATGCAGATAAACGTGTAGCTGGAGATAGGCATAGGCAGATGGAATTTGGATAATGAATGGAATTTAGATAACCAAGGAATACCCCCAAAATTACTTATGATTTGGAAAAAGTGGAAGAATTGCATGAAGTTGAAACCTGATGCAGAGTTGCACCAAAGTTGTCTGAATTGACCAAGAGAGGGGCATAAACTTCTTTTGAAAATCTTCAAGTTTTGCTTTCTGCCTAAGTACGCTCCAGCTTTAAAAGAGGAATCTTGGGGTTTTTTTGCTAGGAGCAACTGGAATGCAGCTTCTGAGAGGAGTGAGATACACAATCCCCCTTACAGTACTGGAGTTTGATCTTTGGGAATAATGGAAAATTCTAGTAAAGCCAGAAAGTATAATGAATTTCTGTTTTAAGAGGACTCGCTCCCAGAGTGCAGTTATTGGAGAAGCAAAGGAAGGAATTAATCTACTGAAAGGTGTCCCTGCCTGTGCCAGGGGTGTTGAAATGAGATGATCTTTAAGATTGCTCCCAACACAAACCATACAATGATTCTATGAGCTGCAGGACTGTATGCTTTGTCCTGGTCCCCAGAGTGTGACAAATATGTTTTTTCTTGGGAAACCTTTGGGTAGATAGAGGCTGTTGAGCATCTGAAAACACTCTGACACTTTTATTGAGAAATGCAGAGCAAATATTTGTTTATGTCTTTCCAAAACTTCATGTTGTCCAGAAACAGTGAAAATTATGAAAGTTATTCATGGGTAGTTTGAGGAGCCAAATCTTTTCTCAATCTGCCACTTGCCGGAATGATTTGAGCATTCCAAGGCAAGCTCTTAACCATGGCTGCATTACATGGTGTGCTAAACAAAAAACAAGTTAAAAAGGAGGAGACAATAATACGTGGCTCAGTAAATGTACACAAGTATAAAATAGAGAAAAAAATAAAGACAAAGGAAGAGGTGAAGCAGAAGCTAGCAATGCTCTGCCCACTCTGCAGCAGTGGGTTGGAGGACACGGTGCTGCAGGGTCAGCACCCTGAGCCGTGGTGAGATGCACCCCCAGCTCTGCCAGTGTGGCGGGGGTCCGAGGTGGTGACAGGGGGCTGTGGGATGCAGGATGATTTTGTGGGTGGCTCTGTTGCCCCCCTGCCTTCCCCAGGCCACCCTGCTGGCTGCTCTGGCTGCTGGTGCTGATGCTGGTGCCAGGCTGGGCCAGGGGCTGCCGGCAGGCACTACCTGCTAATCCTCAATCTGCTGATCCTGTGACCCTCTGTATCCACAGAAGAGAGAATGAGGAGGTGGGTGGGAGAGGAGCAGGGAGCAAGGGCAGTTCTTTGGCTTTTACAGCTGAAATCTCCCCAGTTCCAGGCTGTAGCCTTACCAGTGGGAGGGGAAGAAAATCCCAGCTCTAAAATCAAGCCTAGGAGAGCACATCAGGAGGCAAAAAACCTTCCCATATTTACTCTCAGTAGACTATCAAACAACACCAGGCTATTAATTTGGCCTTTGAGTCTTCACTAAAGCCCATAAAAGCGCAGTTGTCAAATGGAGTTCATTTTAATTTCCTTTCAATCACAGTAAATTATTCAGGTGATAAATCAGCTGGGGCAGCCTCCTGGCTGTAATAGAAACCCTAATTCCTGGCTAATTATCCAGCCCATTGCTGCCAGCAGATCAATACCCCTACCGAATGGAAAGGGCGTGGGGTCCAGGCAGGCAGGAGGGCGGAGGGACAGCAGCTGGGAGCACAGGCACCCATGACCCCTGCCCTCTGCGGGGGCTGGAGGGGAAAAAGCTGTGCTCCTGCTAGTCGGCAGGATGTGGCAACTGGCCCCCTGCAGCAGTTGTGGCCCCTTGCCCAGCCCTGAGTGCTGGGCTTTGCTGCTTGTCCCCATGGTAAGCCACGTCAGGGGGTTGGGTGGTGTAGGAACGAGCTGCTCCCACCTGGGTGATCCACGAGTGTGCTGTGGGAGTGTACCCCCACCTACTGCAGCCCTCTCTGCCAGCCAGTTGTGCCCTTTAAAGATCACTCAGAAGGAAATCTCAGGCTGGCAATAGTTTTTCTTGTCCAGTAGAACCTTTCAATAATAGTAAAAACGAAACAGGTAAAAGATGAGAGGACCAGCACTCAGCTGTAAAATGGAGTGCTTCACTGTCACACAGCAGCAACCTCAGGAGGATGACAGTGGCATTTACCCCCATCTCCTAGAGCTGCACAAAGCACTTTGAGCCTGAAGGCTATGCTGTCAGCTGCTGTCTCCAGCTCAGCATCATCAAGTTATTCTGCAAAAGTGTCTGATAGAGTTCCACTGCTTGTCTCAGATACTTTCATGCAACACCTGTGCTGCTGTAGGGGCTGAAGGCTCCTCAGGACAGTGTCTTCTCTGAGCCCTATGTCCCTTCTTTGCACTGCTGGGGATGCAGAGGGATGCACCATCCTTTGGCTTTCCTCTGGGTTAGATTGAAAAAAGGAGAAAGAAACCTGCCATAGTGTTTCTTCCTGCTAAAATCACTTTTTTTTTTTTTTTTTTTTTTTTTTTTTTTTTTAGGGAAAAGGCTTTTCTTCTAAAATAGCAGCAGAAAGCACAGCTCCTTCAGCCAGTACCTCCTCTTTGCATACCCTCTCCTTTGCCCTTCCTTGTGAGCATTTCTTAGTGCATAAGCTTCTGAAGACCACAAAGAATTCTGTGCGTGTGCCACCTTGTTATGTCATGTTGTGTTGGGTGGTGACAGTCACAGCAGATTTTGTTGTATGACACCTGTGTGTATTCTGTGTGACAGTAGGGCTGTGGAGGCAAAGAGTTTTCTGGGGAAGGAGCATGACAGGAGCCATGTATCCTGCAAATGTCTTCCTGCATCAACATGATCCTTGTGAAAAGCAACCCTGCAGCTTTCAGGGGCAGCTGAGGATGTCTGAGGGGGTCTGGAATTGAAATGGCTGGTCTTTGAGTAAGCAAGAGAGGAGGGAAGAAGGTCAGGTGGATAATCCAGGGGTTGCCCACTCTCCTGTGTGGCACAGAGACAGGGATACCCTGCTCCCCGCGGCAGCTCAATGCCCAACGCCCCTTCCCAGAGGACCCTCCCGGTAGAAGCAGGTGCTGACCAACTTTTCCGCTTTGTCTAGAAGTAATGGGCATCCTGGGGTCAGGATTTCTCCTGCAGACTTTTCCAGAAGGTGACAGGGAGCATTTCCTGCGGTCTGCAATACCTTGGGAGCATGACCATGCTGAAGAGAAGCTCTGGTAGAGCAGAGAGCTGGGGTTTCACTGCACACACGCTGCTGTGATGGCAGTCACTGCGAGGAGACCAAGCTGGGGAAGAGTAACAGCAGGCACATTTCAGGGATTTCAGGCTGAATTTTAAAGACTGGATCTCTCAAAGTGCCTTTATGGTGTTAGGAAGCCTCAGTGATGGCTGGAGCTGATGCAAATGATGCTTTTCTCTTAGTCTGAGCACTGGGGTAGGTGGGCTACATCCCCCAACTTACATGACTCTGTCTGGGGACTATGTATGTCTCCAGGGTTGCCAAGTGTGAGTTCTTCTCCTACACAGGGGAGTCCTTGTCACCTCCTCCTCCCTTTGACCCATCAAAGAGGAGGAATCCCAAAATACCAAGGTAGACAGCTCCTGTGAGAATTGCATTGTGTTCCTGGTTATAAACATCCCCCTTTTTCCTCCTGACTGCTCTCCAATATGACTATATGTAAAAATACAAATTCATAAGTTAAAGGAAAGGCCAGCCTTGCTGAGGCTTGTGCTCCCACATCTCCATTGTCTTTGTCCCTTTTCTCTTTGCATAAACTGGAGGGATGTCTTCTCCCCCTGGCAGGCTCCCCACATTGTGCAGGTTTGTGCAAAGGGAATGTTGGTGACATGTGACATGGTCAGCAGCTGGCAAAGGCAGACCAGCTCTCCCCTGCTCTGGAAGCTCCTCAGGGAAGAAGATGCTACTGAGGAGGAAAGCTTTTTCCCTGAGAGCCTGGTGTCTTGGTTTGAAAGATAGGTGTTTGCAAAGTAAGGCAAAAACCTCTCTCAGAATGGAAAAAATATTACCTTCTTCCCTCCAAATTATCAGAACTTTTAGAAGTTAAGGGGCTTTCAGGGAAAGATATGAGAAAAGGAAGAGCAGTTCTTTACTACTATGTATGTGTAATAATAAGGCAAACAAACAACCCTAGCAGCAGCAACAAACAGAACCAGACACCCCCTCCCAGCCCCAAGCACAGACCCAGTTCCAGCCCCAAGCACAGACCCAGTTCCAGCCCCAAGCTCAGAGCCAGCCCCAGCCCCAAGCACAGACCCAGCCCCAGCCCAAAGCACAGACCCAGCCCCAGCCCCAAAGCTCAGACCCAGGCCCAGCCCCAAGCTCAGACCCAGGCCCAGCCCCAAGCACAGATCAAGTCCCAGCCCCAAGCACAGACCCAGGCCCAGCCTGAAGCTCAGAGCCAGCCCCAGCCTCTCTCGGCCGCAGGCGCTTTGCCCTCCGGTGCAGTTCCGGGCACAGCCAGCAGGGGCGCTGCTGGCTCCCGGCCGGGCAGGGGGCGCTGTGAGTCCCCCGCGGCTGCAGGGGGCGCTGTGGCGACAGCGCCGCCCTCATCCGGCAATGGCGGGCCGGCTGGATGGAAGAAAGGGGCTGCAGCAGGAACCTCAGAGTGGCTGCTGGGACAGTAGGGATGAGCAGACTCCAGAGTAGCAAATGAAATGTATCAGCTACTGGGTTACAGTGTAGTGAGAAACCCGGAGCAATGGTAGAGAAGCAGCAGAGCTGCTGGGCTCCTAAACAGGGCAGAGAGAGGCTCCCTGGGAGGGGGGAGGGCTCAGGGTCCGGGGTTTTTTTCCCCTGAGGCACCTGAGTGGATGGTGAGGGTCTTTTTTAGTGAGGTTGTGCATTAATAAGGTCCCAGTGCAGTGGCCGCTCTTTGGAGCAGAGCTTCACTCGCGGCAGGAGATGGCAGCAGCAGATGGAACCCCGTGGTAGTGGTGACTTCTCCCCTCAGCGACCAGGGCCTCTCTCCCCCCCAGTGTCGAGAGAGAGGAGCTGAGCCCAGTCCCCCACCCCCTGGCAAAATCTCACATCTCTGTCCATCTAAGAGAACCCCCCCCAGGTAAGAAGGTAGCTAGCTACACTCTCCCCAACCTTGGCCATTTCTTTTGTCTCTTAATTACCAGTCATTATTCTCCCTTAGCAACAGTTGGGACAAAATTCCATGAAATAAACAAAAGGAAAAAATCCTAACCCCCAACACCTCGGGAAAATGTTTGGAAATTGCAGCCACAGCACCATTCTTGTTGGGTAATGCTGAAAGGGGATGTTTTTCCAGACATCAAGTTTCATCTCAGCACTTTGCACCAGCTTTACAGCCAGAGCTTAGTGACTGCATAGAACACAACATCTTGCAAAGGCATCAGGTGATCTCCTCCAGAAGATTTTCCATGGCTTCTAAGTGTGATAGAGAGGTAGGAAATCTAAGAAAAGCTTTCCCCACTTGTCTTGATAGAAGTGTTCACATTTCTTTGAAATTTGGGAACTGGCATTGAGTAATTGCATGTCTTTATTTATTGTGTGTTTTGCAATAGATAGTTTATTTTTTTTTTAATTTAGAGAGATAAACAAGATCCTTCACCAATAGCAGACAATGCCGTGTAACAGCACTAGTTGGCCAGTTATGTCAAAATTGACCAACCTCCTTATGTCTATGTTAGCCCCACAAGAGAAGGAAGGACAACTCTGTAGTGAACACACTTGCCTGTTGATTTAACTAGTGCCTGGCCCATTCAGATTATTAAGCTGAAGGGCTTGCATCAGCATTTGAAGACTGGAACAAGACTTCTCTACTTAGACTTCAGTAAATGACTGGACCCCACAGGTTCTGACAAGTTTCAAGTACATTTTCCAGTCCTAGTTTGGAAATCACTGCTGTTTCACAGTCATTCTGTGAGCTTTCTCTAAATCTGTCCATCATCACCTTATAATGGACAAAGATGGGAGTATGCTCCCTTGAAGAACTTGATGTGCTAAAACAACTCAGAAGGAGCCAAACTCTTTGTGGGGGTGCACAGTGGGAACACAACAGACAGGGCCATGAACTGACACAGGAGAGGCTTTGCAGGATCTGAAGTTGTGCAGTCTCTGTTTGTGGTGATTTTCAAGACCCACCTAGATGAACCCCTGAGCTGCATGGCCTTGCTCCATAGCTGGCCCTGTTTTGAGGGATCTCTGAAACTTCTTCCAGCCCAGGTCATACCACTGCCTTGCTGCTCATCCACTTCATTAATTCCAGTTGTTATGATGTGTTTAAGGAAAAACTGTGTGGCTACAGTGAAAACTGTGGTTAGCGTGGAAGAGCAGCACTGGTTCGCGCAGTGTATAGGATGAGATGGAGAGTCCTACGCAGTGCCAAGGAATCTGAGAAACTTGCTCAGTGCAGAGGCTGGGTTTTCAGAAGAATGCCATAGTTTTGGGTTGCCCTTTTTTTTAGTACGGGGTTGAATCAGAAACAACCTACACCAGTGTCTGAATGACGACAAAAAGCAATTGTGGAGCTAAGCCAGTTCCACAAAAGGGATTGATTCAAAATTCCTCCCTGCTCATATGAATACGGGCTGTTTAGATTTTTTTATTTTTTTTTTTTTCAGCAGATTTTTGCAAACAAGCAAGCAAACAAACAAACAAACCCCAAACGCAAAACCGGAGAGAGCTCCTGCACTAAGAGAGTAGATTAACATGTACGGGCATGCTCAGCTCTGCTCCCCTCACCCTGAAAATGGAATGAAATAAGGGCAACATTGGAGAGGCAAGGGTTTCTCCTGCCAAATCCCCTTCAGGCTCAGGGCTGACCTCAGGTCCATGTCAGTCCAGATAAGTCACTCACAGAGGGCTGAGGGAGAGCTAGGTCCTGGAGGTGATGAGTGCATTCCTGGAATAGGAGCTGTGGAGTGAAGCCAGGCATAAGAACTGCACTTGTCAGATGCTCTGTTAGGCTTGGAATATTTCACTGGTTATTAGGACCTTTCTAAATAATTGAAACACAGGATTAAGTAATGAATTAAATTATGTTACACAAGAAATTGTCATCAGATTATGTACCTGATGAATGACTTTCAGGCATTGTCAAACTGTGAAGCTTGATAACAGTGGGAGATTTTGTTGACTGCACAGCTGCTGTGTCTGTGTTTTTGTTCAAGTGGTTCTTCTCTGGTTCTTCTCTGGTGACTGGAGAGGAAATTTTGAAAATATAACCCCAAATACCTCTGTGGCATAAGAACTGGAGTAGCTTTTGGGATGGAAGAAGTGCTCAGGTAATACTAGTGGTGGGTTCCCTTCTGGTTGCCTTATGCTGTTTGCTTGTGGTGATGCACCACGGCATGTGTGGTGCCCAGGTGCCTTCTGCAGTTTTAGCAGCAGAATAGTGACTGTTACAACACCAGTGTGCCTGGCTGGACCTGTCTTTGCTACAGAAAATGTTTTGATAAAAACTGAAATGTTTCACTGAAACCTGTTCTCTTTGATGATTTTTCTGTATAGTTGGTCCATCACTGAAGCCTGTCATGATAGTGGGGCATCCAGCAGCAATAGGCTCTGTGTGTCATCAGACAGAGTCTCTTTACTTGTAACCAGCATCTTATAGGTACTCTAACTTGTCAGCTTGTCTCTGTTTCGCTTAATTTTTTATACCAATATGCAAACAATTTCTGGTGTTCATAGGTATATTTCTGAAAGTGAGGAGCCCATTTCCCTGCCCAAAGCAAGCTGCATCAAAGCAAGCACTGCATCACTCCCCTGATGTTCCCTTGCCCAGGGCCTCCCTTTGCATGAGGCAGGCCTGCATCATGCCTGAAGGGCAAGGAGCCTCTCCCCCACTCCACATTCCCAGCAGCCATCATGACACTTTTTGTTTTCAGGACAAAACACTCTGGTTAAGATATCCAAGTCAGTCACTTTGCCTGCTGTCAGTGCACAGAGTTTGTTCAGTTCCTGCTGCCTTTCTAATCCCATCCCTCCAAAGACAATCAGAAAGTGATGCATAATGCTTCTGAAAGCAACATTTGCACTTATAGAATCACAGACTTGTTAAGGTTGGAAAAGACCTTTAAGATCAAATCCATCTGTCAGCTCAGTGGCACCACCATATTAATCATTAAACCCTGTCCTCACCCATATCCACATGTTTTTTGAGCACTTCCAGGTATAGTGAGTCTACCACTTCACTGGGCAGCCTGTTCAAATGACTTACAAACCTTTCTGTATTTTTTTTCCCCTAATATTCTACCTTTTCCTATATTTCCTACCTACCCAGGCACAGAACCATACAATCGTATAGATTGGAAAAAAAACTTTAAGATTTCTGTCTTTTCCATAAACATGCTATAGTGAAAACTGGCCTGAAATATTGTGGCCCTTTACCATTGTAGTTCAGGTGAAGGTGAAGAAATGAACGAAAAGCTTTGGAAAAGTGTGGGGGTTTTGTTTAATGTGGGGTTTTTTTAGTTTGTTTTTGCCTTTTTTAAAAAAATGAGGTCAGGTCTGTATTGGGGATTTGATGGGGAATTCAGCATTGAAGGGAAAGTTTATTCCCTGAAAATGGAAGGCAGAAGGCTCCTGACCTCTACAGGATGATGAGACCCCAAGGGGCACCAACAGGAAAAGCAAAAGTCTTTTGGAGAATGAAGAATGTGTGTTGGCTTGGTGTTTGGCTTTGAGATACAGGAGTTCATGAGTTGACGTGGATTTGTTGAGCTTAGACTTTGTGACATGCCACAAAACAGCAAACTCCGTGGCTTTCTCTGTTAGCTTTCCCCTGTGTAAAGGTTTGGTGCCTTTGTAGGTGCAGTGACTGCAGGGGCTTTGGCTACCTGCGAGGCTTGGACCCCACCAATCTGCCGCTTTGGTAATCACCACTTTGAGACCAGTTTATTATACACAATGCTTAATAGGATACAAAAAATGCTACGACAGGATTCTCAGATGGCATTTGTGAAACACGTTTGGGTAGTTCATGTGAAAGCATGACACAAATACCAACTGTTCTTGAAAATTTGCATAAGACTTCTCAAGTGTCAAGAGCCATTGGTGGGATGGATTGAAGATCTGGCAATATTGGTGCCAGCCTCATGCATTCTCAGTGTGCATTCACATTTCTGATTCATATTTCTCCATAAAGAAATAATTGACTGTGCTGAAGGTTGTGTTTTCTTTTCTGCACAGTCATGCTTAGTGCTTCAGTGGAACCAGAGGGGCCACCATGATCAAGGATTGTACCTTTTCCCTCCTCCTCTGCCTGGAAATGTTAGTGTTGAGAAGGAAAGTGTCCAGTTTCTGTCCTGAGAAACAGCATTTTTAAACAATATCTTGTAGCAATTAGAGGCATAAAAGCCTAAATTTTGTGCTGGGTTTACAAAAAGTAAACTGCTTTTCCACCAGGGTGGGTTGTGCTACGCTGATTTCATTGCATGTCTTGTGCTTTACTTTGATTAGGTGCTTCCTTTTTAGCATTGCATATAGGATGGTGGAGGCTGCTGAGAAAATTCAATTGGTGCTGTGCTGAGAACAGGTGCTGGGGAGGGGGCAGGAAATGGCGGTAGAAGAGAAATGCCCCATATAAATCTGTGGGGAAAGCAGGAGAGGGCTGCCATGGGATGAGGAGGAAGGCTGGAGAGAGGAGGACTGGAGAGAAGAAATTGGAGGGGGTTGGGGCAGTTGCAGGCACTGGTGTTGCAACACTGAAACTGGGAGTAGGCTTCTGGAAAATCTGTTTTGGAGTTCCTACTTTTCTCAATAAACTGAACTGGGAGGTTCTGTCATGGAGACAGAAAGGAAGAACCTGTGCTGATGAGGGTGGGTGGAGGCTTGGGCGAGCATTCCTATTGTTTTGTGTCCTGCAGGAGCACAACAGTTTATGTTATATAGAGAGGTGCTCGAGTTGTTGAGGATAAATATGTGATGTTGAAACTAGTAAATCCTGGCGAAACAGAAGTCGGCTTTGCCACTGTGGTAGTGTTGATGTTTCTGTTTGTCCAGGCACTCGTTAGTGGCCAGGTGAGGCTGAAATCTGGAAAGCCACCTCAGCTCATTGCGTACACTTACCACTCTTGGGCTGGCCTTGCATAGTTTTCAGTGCAGGCTTCATTTTGGAAACCAAGTAAGTTTATGGCTCTTGAGGACATAATTTAATGGCAGCCTTGGCAGTGTTGAGTTAACTGTTGGACTCAATGATCTTAGAGGGCTTTTCATCCTCAATGATTCATGATTCTGAATCATGAGGAGCATCAATGCTTGCTGGGCATTGGGGACTGTAATGGCCCATGGAGGGCTTGCTTGGAAAACACCATCTAAGCATCTGTAGGTCTCTGCTCTCTTCCCATCAGACTTTTCCAGAGATCCAAGGACAGCAGGCATGAGGGATTTCCCAGCAGGGATTTGGCAGACTGACAGGTCCATCAAGCACATGCCCAGGCACTGCACACACTACTCAGGCATTGCTTTTGTTCAGCCTGCTACCTCTGACTAAGAAACAATATTAAAAACATATCCAGCAGCCAGCATGGGCAGTGTTCTGTGCTGCTGCTCCATGGGGTTTTGCTGTTCACTATGGGCAGACTCACTGGCACGTGTATGTGCGTGACTGCGCACGGGTGTGATTTACTGGCCTGTGCAGTGCCACATGTCTTTAAAATTATAGTGCCCGTTTCCTGCTGAAATAATTTCTACATAGAGAGGCTCCTATTATAGCAAGAGGAGCATGGACGTCATGATTTATTATTATTTATGGTCCCAGGGTCTTGTTTATGCACGATGGGTTAGGTGCTCAGGATAGAAATGCCATTATGCAAATGACATTGAATGTCCTTACTGAGCCTAAATAATTTTTGTGTTGGACGATTAAACCTCATCTGTTATTGATATGGGCTGCAGTCGGGCTATTAAAGAGTCCCAACAGTACTTACTCCCAGTAATGGGAAAATTGAGAGGAAGAGGCTAAACAATTGCCTCAAGTGTGCTGTGATTGTCTGGTAGGAGTGGAACATAACGAACCCCCTGAATGGAAATCGTGTTTACTACTTAGGGATAAATAAAAAGAGAGAACATGCAATAAATTGTGCTTTGTGATCTGAATTGGCGCACCAGAGAATTTGCGTACTTTCAATTTACTTATTTATTTGATAGAATTTTTGTTTTTTTAAATTTCTTTTTTTTTTTTTTTTTTTTTTTTTTTTTTTTTTTTTTGCAGGGGTGGAGGGGGCAGTGTGATTGGGATGTAGATACTGCAGACAGCCGGGAAGGATTCCTGCAGTGTGTGCCCCTGGCCGAGTGGCTGGGGAGAGCTGTCCTCGGAGCTGCACCGGTGCTGCGCTGTCCGCTTTGACACAGCTGTGCAGTCACATTTTGATCAGTGTTGATAGCTTATGAATTCCAAAATTGACAAAATTTACAGAAAAATGAGGATAATCCATCTTCCTTAGCAGCCTGTCAGGAGCTGGCTATACTTCATAATCTTCAATTACAGATGCTATTTTCAGACATTTACATGCAGATATTAGAACAAAATGAAAATGAGAAACAAAGAGTGAATGGAAATGCAGCTATTTATATGTATAAAAGAAAAACAACAGGTAAATTCTTGGCATTTAGATTGGATTTGGGTGTCCCTTTGGAAAATCTGAGAATATCTGCACCCACTTATGAATTGTACTGTGGAAATGTAAAATGTTGTATATCATTTCCCTTATGCAGATAATGTGAAGATTGGGTCAAAAACAGGTCAGTTATTTTGAAGTATGAGGGTAAATGTGTTCATGGCAGGGTGCACAAGCTAATTCTCACTGCCTTCAAAGGAATGTCTGGGGATGTGTACAATCCTAATTGGATTTGAACTAAAATGAAGCACAGCTGTTAACTTTTTATAAACATATATGTATTGTGAAGGGGAGGTTCAGTTTAAACTTAGGGGAAAAGGTTGTACCACTGAAACCAAACTTCCACGTTCTGTGAGACAGCATGAGCTCAATGTGGCTGAAAACAAGAAAAGGGTTCAGTCCCAGTTAGGTGTGTAAATAACATTTATTCCAAAGTAGGATTTGGTTTGGTGTCAGCAGTGCCCGGTGCAGGGAATATCATGTAAATTATTAAATGGGGTAGTGGTTGGCAGGCAGCAGTGGTGAGACTTTGATGTATAGGTTTCCAGGAGCCTTCCCACCCATGTCTTGGGTGGCTGAGTAGGAGGGCATCAGGCTGGATTTTCCATTCCCATGAAATTCCAGGCAGAACAGCAGTGGTGCCTGCAGCTGCAAGCGCTGCTGGGTTTCTGAAAGTCTGGGGAGATTAATTACAGCTGCTTTGGATTAAACTCTTTGAACCATATCTAACGTTACAAATTTTTTCCCTTTGTCAGGCTGCAGTGTGGGTTTCTGTGAACAGCCTGCTTGGCATGTGCCACTTTTGCCTCTATTTATTAATTAATTTTAAAATACTAAGATGCGAAAACTTGGAGATATTTTGAGTGAGGTCTGGCTTGCTGCTGCTGTCAGGGATGACCAGGGGCTGTGGTGGGTGTGATTTGGGGGACAGTACTCTGTCTTTCAGGGACCTCAGTGTTTTCTTTGGCAATGAAGGCTCTTGACACACCATCTCTGTCAGGAAGGAAGGCAGGGCACACGATCAGTGAGGAGGCAGACTAAGCCCTGAAGCCCCAAGCTGGCACCTTGCACTGAGGTCTCAGCTCCTGTTGAGCTGCTGCTGTTGCTGCTGCTGCTGCATCCTGCCCAGCGCCGTGGGCTTGGGGGCAGCTGTGCCAGTGGCAGGAGAACGCAGAAGGTATTATTTCATGCCTGCCTGGTGTTCTGATTTGGAATCTGTAGCAGACGCAAAAAGCAACATGTGCAAGTCCCAGTGGACCCCAGCTGGCTCATTGTAATGGCCATTTGCCCTGTGCAGCAGACAGCTCTTGTCTGTTTTCGCTTGGTACAGCCCCTTCAGCAGCATTGTGAGGTCTGTGCCCCACAAAAGGGATGAGGCGAAAAGGGGATACATTTGTCTCACACCTTATGGGTGACAGCACTGCTGCAGGTCTCATTCCAGCCTCGTAGCTCCCTGAGATTCCCACATTGGCACCTAAAAACCAGGATTTTTCAGGGAGCAGCCTTGTTCCCTGGACAAAATCCCAGGTAAATGTCAGAGACAATTTCTGTACACATAGGGTAGGTTGGCTTTTTGGTGTGTTACACTCAGGTATCTTCACCAGAAAAAGTGCAGGGTGAAGCTGATTGTGATCTGCCTCTCTGCTTTACTGTAGTGCAGCAGATTTGAAAACAGTTATGAAACCCTCCTGCACCCTTTTTCTTACCATTTGCCTATCACAATCACCACTCCAAGGGATTAATAGTTAGAAATAAGGCTTTTGTAATTGAGGTAGATTCAAAACTTAGAGCAGCAACTTCCCGTTTGAACTTTGCAGAGACTTCTAATGGGCAGGGACTGTGCAGACCCTGCTGCTGCAAGAGGACTTGTACTGCTGCTATTAGGCACACAGAGATTACTCCTTTCCTCGCCCCTGCGGCCACTCCCCCAGCTCCTGTCTGCCAGAGCTGAGCCAGAGCAGAATAGGATAGGGCAGGGGAACACACAAGATCTGGTCTTGCCCCTCCTTTCAGTTTGTCCTTCTCAGTCTCTCTTTTATATATACCTCGTTTCACATGTCTGTGTTTTCTCTCCTCCATGCTATGGCAGTGGTGCTCCATGCTGATGAGACAGTGCGTGGTACAACCGCAGGCAGTCATTTTTCAGGTAATTTCTAGGGTAATGAACACCCGTCTCTTGCTTTTTCACCCACCAAGCAGAAGGTCAGGCTTCCTGGCTGTACGAGGAGGCACCCCTGGCCATGATGGTCATTCTGGGCTGTTTCCCACCAGCAGTGGTGAGAGCGTACTAGTGCAGGAGCCAAATCTGAGATCCCTTCTGCTGTTCCCATCCCAATCAGCTGGAGAAGCTCTTGGGAAGGGTTGGCAGGAGGGCTCAGCAGAAGGGTCTCAGTGGGGCCATGGGGTGAGGGGCTGCTCCATGAGTGTTGCCTTCCCCCGGGGTTTCCTTTCCACTCTGGATGGGGTGCTTGAAAGGAAGAGGTCTGCCTGGGGGAAATGGGAAGAGGGGACACCACTGTACCCCTCATGAGAGGTTCAACACCAAACACTGTGACCCCACAGTGTAAGAGAGGTTTTTGGTTTTTCAGGGGTTCTAGAGTCTCCTGGCCCCCCATGGGAGTGAGGAGAGCTGCAGACAGTACCCATAGTGTGGTTTTAGGGTGAAGCCTCCTCTACTCTGCACTCCTGATGCCCCACTCCTTGGGGGCCAGAAAATGCCTCTGCTGACCATCACCTCTCTGCAGCGCTTTGCTGTTAGCAGCACTGTTTCCTTTTCTGCCCACAGGCAAGTGCTAGCCACTTTGCCAGCCCAGTGCTGGCCCTGACCCTGCTGCTTTGTGGTGCAGACTGTAACTGCAGAGGTGGATGTGATGTGAGGGGGTCACTCCTCCACTGAGAATGCATGATGGGAGGAGAGTCAGCAATCAGAAGGGCTGCCCCTCAGCATGCACTTGCTCAGCCTCAGTGCTAGAAACAGTGGTCAGTGCTTGCTCCGTGTGGCTATTAGTGTTCAGCTGATGGTAGTTCCAAGAAGGGATCTGGGCACAGAAAAGTAGCTGGGAAATCCTTTAAGATTGGAAAATCCCTTAAAATCCCACTATTATTACTCTGGGAAAAGTTGCTGGGCAATGGCAAAAGACACGCAGCTCCCATCTGCAGGAAGTTATTGGGACCAAAAGCAGGGAAGGACCCCAGATCTCCATTTTGCACATCTTCAGCTCATTCTTACCACAGTGCTGCTTGTCTATGGGCTCTCCATCCACACTCTGCAATGCTTCCAATCCCTCCTGCAGATGTGGTTCCATGGTTTGGGACTGTGCCACTGTATATTGCGCCACTCACTGTGGTGCAGTGACATGGAAGAGCACAGGCTACCTCTGTTGTAACCCTTGCCAGGTTATGCTACACTCTGGTTGCCGCTTGCTTGACACTAGAAATGGTCAGTTTCTCCAAGCTCAGAGGGCTGCTCATGCCTCATGTGCACGGTGCTTCCAGGTCATTACAGTTAAAAGTCTTAACTCTGGTCCCGTTTCTCCCAGGGTCAGTTCCTTGGACTCCTGAAGAGAAGCAAACTATGGAGTTATGCATTCCTGTGTCTGTGAATTGCAGTTGAGGGCTTAGGCTGGTTCCACTTGGGTTTGTAGTTTGGGATGTGCACCTCCTTCCTCAGTCCTCTCATGTGACCCAGCCCATGGCAGGGGTCCCCTTCCAGCTAGATGCTTCCTCCAAACTACAGGTGTGCAGCTCTCACTTTGTAATTGGAAACCACATTCACTCTCTGCCTGTTGGGAGGGGTAGATCTCCCTCATGGGAGGATACAAAGAGATTTTCTAGTCTTCATATGGTGTGGTTATGGCTTTCATAGAGCAACATGGGTGAACACAGGCATCCTTCCCCAGGGATTTGTTTGTGCTCTTCTAGAGACACCAGAAATTCCAAACTGCAGCACACAAGAACAGGTTTTTCCTCTGCTGTGCTGCCAGTCCATCCATGCTTGTGCATCACCAGCTGCTTGGGATGTCTCTGCAGGGCTATTGTTTCTCTGATGTTTTGCCAGATTAGGGTTTTGGGGAAAGAAAAAATCTAGCAGTGCCTCCATATATGCATGTACCTTGTATAGGGGAGAGGTGGGGTTGGAGACTCAGGAAAACATGGAATGGTGTGGGAAGGCTGAGAAATGCATTGTGGTGTCATGCTGAATGAGAAGGAGGAGCTTTGATTACACTTCTAGGAAGGAGGAAGGCTGGGACCATTATCAGCATCCTCTGCAGAAGAGGGAGGCTCCCAGGGCTGTCCTCTCCCAGGAGCAGAAGTGGGGATCAGAGGTGTGGGTGTCTTTGAAGCAGTGATGGTAGACAAAAAGGCCTAGGTGAATGATGGCAAGGCAAAAGTGAGGGCACAGAGGGTGTTGGAGGAGGCATGAGCTGAAAGAACTGAGGAACAGTACAACTTTAATGCAAAGGTTATGTAGGTTCCTAGGAGACAAGTCAGAGGACTCTGATGCATGGGCTGGGTGCAGGACAAGAGTGGCCAGCAGCTAGTCCCTGGTAAAATGTATTTTGCATACTCATCTTCAAGAGGTTTGTAGGGGTGATCCTTCAAGGTGACAGGCTGTACTTTTACCTCGTGCAAATGGTGTCTGCAGAAAAAACATGCTTATTACACAGAACTGTTAATACAGGATTATCCATGTAAATTACCTTCTGTTTGAGTGAGACCTGAGCTACAAAGACACCAGCATGTATTCTTGACTAAAGTACTGAGTTAGTGGCAAGCACCAGATTATGTGCTGAGTTCTCAGAGAAACTTGCAGGAAGGAGGAGGATGTATTCACTCAGATCAGCTTTTGTTTCCTTAAAAAAAAGTTCACTTATTTTGATGTCACATACCTGGAGCTGTTCAAGGCCTAGCTGGATGCAGCCTTGAACAACCTGGTCTAGTGGAAAGTGTCCCTGCCCATGGTAGGGGGCATGTATAATGAGTTGGTCTTTACGGTACCTTCCAATCCAAACCAGTCTGGGATTCTGTGTTTTTCTGAGTTTTGTTTTGGTTGCTCCAAAAAACCTCCATGTGATCCTGGGTTCATCTGCATTTCTTCATCTCTGCACGGCTTCTGCATTGACTTAATCTTCAGGAATTCATTAGAGATTGGCATCACAGTGTCTGCTCTTCAGTTTACCTGTTCCCATTGTAGTTCTTTATTTGAAGTCAATCTCCAGTGGATATGGGCATGACTGTTGTCTCACAAATAAAGGATTAAAAAGGGCACATAGCAGGGAACAGAGAACTTTGAAAGAAAACTTCCCAGATTTGTGGGAATGATCCTAACAATAAGAAATAATTGAAAAAGGGCAAATGGAGATAAGCTTTGTGCCATATACATCCTTTAGATACATGGATTGGCCTCATTGGCTATAGAATGCTGCAGAATTCTGTCCTATAAACAGGGTTATGGGACAAAAACACTCTGATTTCTGAGATCTGTTCTATGCTTACCATAGCCTCTTTCAGGTAATGAGATTAGGAAATTATTTGGAAATGGCACAGTGTTCTTTCTACAGTCAGGTGATTTATTTTTAAATAATTTGGATTTAGAAATAATTATCTACAAATACATCAATTAAGCAAACTCTTTGTATATACATACCTTTTCTTTCCTGTGAAATGATGAAAAAATACAACATTCCCAAGAAAAGGGAAACAGAAAACCTGTTTCCACCTTCTCGTTAGTGCATGTCCCCTCAAGTGCCAACACTGAAATGTGGAGAGTGTGGAAGTTAAGAGGCGTGAACATTTTCCAAACAAGAAAGTAGCATGCACTTGGCAGGTAATCTACAAATTTTCCTCTTTCAGGAGAGCCCTGTTACATATTAATGAGTTTGGCTTTGGTTTTTTAAAGAAAACCTAATTTGGTGTTCTCTGAGAACACTGGTGATAAGCACAGATCCACTTATTGAACAGTTTGAATGTTGAAAAGGCCAGTGTAAATAGGCATTGCCTTTAACACTGGCTGAGCAATGGATTTTTGAGTTCTGTATTGCATCTACTTTCTGTTGGCACAGGCAAAAAAAAACTCTTGATTAGTAAATTTATTTCCACTAAAATGTCTTTTGTTTCTTTTTCCAGGCAACTGAATACTCAGCCATGGCCTCACTAGCTGGTGGGTTGGATGACATGAAGGCAAATATAACCAGCCCTACTTCTGCAGATTTGGGAGCAAGTGTTCCTGGGCCTCAGTCCTATCCTATTGTCACAGGTAAATAATTTTCAAACACTGGTAAGTAGTGTGAATTGTCTGTACCTTCATATTGCATGATGAGGTCCTTTATGGAAAAATTGTGTCATATGTGGAGTAATTTGCTCAGAAAGTCTCTTTTGGAATGTGATTTCATAGGAGCTCTTGTTGAAAGAGAGCTGAATGGCTTGTGTAAATCGTTTGTGTATGTTTGTAGCTGACAGATGGAGCCTCCATCCCTCTTGTTCAGGAAAGGATGTGCCCCTCCACCCCAAAAGTATATTTTGAATACCACCGCATCACTGAAAAGCAGAATGCTTGCCTCTGCTTTTGGGCTTTGGAGCTATTTTTTCATAAATGCACCTGGTGTGTTTGACTGGATGGAGTTTTTATGACAGTTCAAACTAGCCTGAATTTTGGAAGCTCATTTTATACCATTTCTGAATTGTACCCATGCACTAAAGTTGAGCATTTAAACCAAAACCAAATGCTTTTTCTTCAAGGAATGTCAAATCATCTGCATTTATTCAGCAGGTGTAGAGCAAGAGTTAAGGAACAGCTAGAGTCTGATAAATGCTTTGGTCACCTATTTATTTGGGACTGACCCCATTGCTTGCAAGGAAATTGGCCAAATGGTAAGCTAATTATTAAATTGTATCCCAAATTTGTTGTGCAAGTCAGAAAAAAGGAGGGCTTTTAAAATTTAACGCTCTGTGTTTCATAGGAATGTTAGCTCTGTGTGTTACTGCTATGTCTAATTAGTGCAAATTTCATTGGATTTTCTCTGTTTTGAGAAAGATTGGATGTAATGCTTTATTTTGTAGCTACAGTGGAAGATTATACTGTTTTTTGTAAAGTATTACTATGTCTTTAATGCCTTAAAATCTCATCTAGCAGAGAAGTTTTGAAAACAAGTGTTGTTACAAAATTGTTTTAACCCAGTACAGCATCAGCCTTCAGCTTTTCTTGACAAAGTTTAGGAGGATTCAGAAGAGATTGGAGAGTGAAAGAAATACTTTGAAGTGGGATAGGAGAGACTTCTTTCAATATCTGTCTGGTTCTGAATGGGTGGTTTGAGTGTTGGACTCATAGATAAGAAGGGTGTCTAGGCATGGATGGATGGACAGAAAGAGGGACTTCTGGAGGTGTGTGGCTTGTAAGCTGTGAGGAGATAGAGCATTGATACAGATATATCTATGTCCATCAGGGGTCTGTGCTGGAATCAATGTTATCTAATATCTTCATCAGTGACACAGACAGAGGAATCAGCAGATTCCTCAGCAGATTTGCAGGTGACCCAGGCTGAGAGTGCCCTAACACCTCTGAGAGATGGGGCCATCCAAGAGGGACTTGGAAAAGGTCTAGAAGTGTCCCATGGGAATCTCATGAAGTTTAAAGAGGCCAGATGCTGATGCTGCACCTGGGTTGGGGCTACTCCCAGGATTGATCCAGGCAGAGGACAAACAGACTGAGAGCAGCCCTGGGAGAAGGACTTGGGGTGCTGGTGGGTGAGACCTGGCCCTTCCCTGGCTGTGTGTGCTGGGACCCAGAAACCCCCCTGTGCTGGCCTGACCCCCAGCGTGGGCAGCAGGGCAGGGGGCATCCTGCCCCTCTCCCTGCTCATGTGAGACCCCACCTGCAGAGCTGCCAGCCCTGGGGAACAGCACAGGGAGGATGTGGAGCTGCTGGAGCCAGGCCAGAGGAGGCATCCTCTTTGATCAGGAGGCTGGAACACCTCTGCTGTGAGGAAGGGCTGAGAGAGTCGGCATTTTTCAGGCTGGAGAAAAGAAGGCTTTGGGTGACCTAATACAGCCTCTGTCATCTTCTAAGGGACTGCTCATCCAGGATTTACACCTGGACAAAATGAGGTTCAGCTAAGAGCTGTTTTGGCTGGTACTTCTTTCTTTGCCCTCATTTAAGCACTTCTTACATGTCTCACATTGCTACTTCCTTAGAGTGTTGTGAGCTGACTGATCACATTTGTTAGAGTAAAACCTATTACAGAGGTGACGCTGTGGAATTCAATATGGATTTCACAGAGGTTCTCCCTGTCAAGTTACCTACACTTGAGCAGAGGTTCCAAGTGTTAAATTTGCTAGTTCTCCTCAAAAACATGGAGCAGGCTTTATGAACAGCAGGTTCTTGAAAAAAGCCTGCCATTAGTCTTAAATATGTCAGAGTGACAGCTACAACAGAATGCATTTTTCAAGACACTGGGTATTTATATCTTTAATTTGAAAGTGCTGTAGAGTTTTCTGTCAACAGCATTCATACAATGTAGATTTACATAAGCATATCAAGAGTCTTCTAAAACCTATGCCTTTTTGATATGTTTTTGGAGAAAATGGTCTACCTGCTATACTTTCATATACTCTTTCTAATAGCCATAGGAATAGTTTTGTGCTGGTCATGCACAGGAAGCACCCAGAAATCTCCATCATGATCTGGGCCCATATTGTATGCCTGAGTCATGGTCCCTACTCTGAGGCTTCCTGAGGAGCTGAAAGGGCTGTGCAGGTTGTCAGGAGCAGGAAGGATTCAGTAGCAAGCTATACTTTGTAATGTGCAAGGCATGTCCATTACAGTACACTTGGTGGTGTATTTCTCACTGTAGTTCTGGACAGATTCCTCTATTTTCTCCCCTCATATAACATATCTTTTCAGTCACAACTCTTTACCCAGCCTGTTTCCTTGGTGGGATAGGGAATTTGGAAAAGGAGACATATTTATTGATCCTATTTCATTTGTAAGCATAAGGTACATATTGCCATGGGATCTTCATCTGTGGTAGGTATCTCTGAAAATCAGGAGCTGGGAAATGGTGCACAGCAATGGTTATGAGTGCAAGGTGCAACAAATGTCTGCAAGCACACCACCTATTCTGCCTTCTCAGAGTTTTTTTGTGGTCTGTAGCCTGACCAAAGCTGTGGTAAAATCCAGTTATTGGTTTAGTGTTCTGTGCGTAGGATGGACAGGGGATGGATGGTAGGCTATCAATAAGGTAACAATCGCTGGAGAAAGGTCAGCTTTGTATCAGCCCCACTTCAGTGGTAAGGCCCTTATTCATGAGAGAAATCCTGCCAGAATCAAACCACCTCCTGGTCCTTGTCCCCCCTCAGTTCAGAAGAGCCTAAGCCTCACAAATCTGTGATGGCATTTTCAATGTGAACTGCTTCTCACTGGAGGAGGAATGGCCAGCCTTACCTCTGGTCTTCTCTTGAGATTCAGGAAGTTCCATTGCTTTTAATTTATTCACCTTTTTTTTTTTTTTTTTTTTTTTTTTTTTTTTTTTTTTTTTGAGTGTTTACACTCTTCCTTGTTTCATACAGGCTGTCCTGTGATGTATGTAAATAAACTCAGAGAATGAAGCTGAAAGCCTTGAGGGCAACATATTTTAGCATGCTAGGTAGTGTGTTTTCCATTGTAAAAGTGAGGGTTAATTGGATAAAAGTCCAGCAAATGTCCTAAGTCTGTGTTTGGTGGTGTTACTGCCTTGAGGTCTATCTTGCTTCTGTGTTGACATTGCAGATTATAAACAATTTTGTAACAGCTTCAGTGTAATGAGTCCAAGAGCTGCTTAAATCACTGTCAAATGAGTTATGGTATCTAGAGCAGCACTGGTGAGAAACATCTCTTCTACCCAGAACTCTTCTGGGTGTGTGTGTGGAGCAGAGCTGTGAACACAATTGCATGATGTTTCAACACAGAATGGGCTATTGGTAAGGCTGAAAAGTGAGTAAATGACTTGAAATATGAAAACCACGAGTTCAAACCAGGAACACTTGTGTCTTTCTATTGCTGTATCTGCTGTTCAAGCTTAATCTTTTTTATGAGAAGTTCTGGAGTAGTCTGGGCTGCCATATGTGAAGAGAACTTGGTCTCTTACGGTGTCAGTCTGTAAGCTTATAAAATAATTTATTGGAAATATGTCTGAGAACAGAACTATGGTTACAGTTTTTCATTGCTCTTGTTACCAGGTTGTGGTGTGGGTGGCAAAGCAATGTTTAGATTTAGGATGGCAAAGATCCTCTGTGCAGTTTGTAGAAAATGTAATATTTCTCTCTCTTAGCCAGCTGGCATATCCAAACATATGGGATAGATCTTGAAAATTAAAGGATTGCTTAAACATTGACACTCATGCTAGTACTTGCTGCTAAGGAGAAATGTAGTCACAGCTCTCAGTACTTCATCCACCACATCTGTTGTGCTGTGGATCACCAGCAAAATCTCTGATTAAAGAGCCATTTGCTTTCTTTGCATTGTTTTTATGCCACGTTCAATAGTAAGTTTAAAAAACCCCTTCTGTCAGTGCATGCTGCCACAGCCTGAAAGGGCCCTCTCCCTTTACAAACCAATGACATAGGCCCAGCAGATTGCCGCTGTTGTCAGCAGTTTCCAAGCAGCCTGTGATTGTTACTAATTATCTCCAGATACATTTTCCCTGCATTGACTTGCTGATTTCAGCATGGTTGGTGTCACTTTGAGAAGATAAGCCACGTTAAACTGATATCTTTATGTGGCTCCCCAGTGCTGTGCTGGGGGTGGATTGATGAACCTGCAGCAGCCCAGCTGTGTCCAGCAGCAGGGTCAGTACGTTCTTAGAGAGCCAGGAGTGGCTGTTGACCAGGCTCACCTCACCCAGGGGCAGAGAAACATAATTTCCTGGACTGGAGTGTGATGGGAACTCTGTATCACTCCATTAAAAGAAGTGTCAGGGGCACAGTTTTGTCAGTGGGCTTTTTGTCTAGCAAATGGTGGAGTAGAGGAGCCTGGTCTTCTACCATATGCTGGGACATCTCTATCACCCTTGGCTCTCCTGCTCTTCCTCACATGCAGGGAGAGACCAAGACTCTGCCAAGTATGGACAAGTATGGACAAGGTCTTATCCTCTGCATTCAAACTTGCAGCCACAGCTTGGAGTGTTACGTTCCTTGCTTTTTTTTGTGGTCAGCCTTGTAGACAATGGCTCTGGAGAGCTAAATCTGTGGACTTTGCTGCCCATTTTGTATGCACATCAAAAAGGTGAGAAAAAGAGAACAAGAGCAGGATCAGCATCAGTTACTATTTGGAGAGATGGAGAAGGAGAGACATTCCCAATGGCTGTCATCTCAGTTACCTGCTCTGGCTTGCATTGCGGGACTCTGCCACCAGACACAGGTGATCCCAGATGTGAAGCTGAACTGAACATAGTGCAGACTCCTCCACCCTTGGGAAGATCAGCCTGACCTTTTAATTTCTGGAGATGTATCCAACATCTTAGGTGTAGTACATCGTGCCAGATAGTTAGTTATTCATATGTGACACAGATCTGTGGCTAATGCAGGTAACATCATGAATACATAATGAAACAGAATATGTTCTCTTCTTTATGAACACCTGATGTTTACAGTGAAGACTGCTATTATTTTAGAGGTGCAAAAGTGTGATACAGGGTTAGTAGTTCATTAACAAGAAGTAAAAATGTGCCTCAATAATGATGAGAAAAGCATGGTGAAATCTGCTGGTGGCAGTTCCTGGGGGAGAAAGGGAATGTTTATTTTAATTTGTATATTACTGTAGTCAAAAAGAATGAACCTAAGAATATCCAATCTAGTTGATTCAGCAATTGTGAGTTGTTTATTGTCATGAATTCAGGTCTAAATCCAGATCTTGCTGACCACAATGGGTCTTGCTGACCCATTTCTTAATGAGAAACCTGGTTTCATTATGAAACACTATTTGTCTGTTAAACAAGTAGCATTTACTACTTTGTATTTTAAGAGTGACTGGGACAAAAATGTTGTAAAAAGAAGATCTGTTGAGGAGGATGATAATTTAGGTGGCTTTGCAACTAGAAATGCCAAGGTCTGGAGAATAACAGTGTGGGAAAATATAAATTATCCTCTTTATCCTCTGTCTTTTCTGAGAAGTAGAATTTCTATGTAAAGGTAACACAGGTGTTTATGGAGACTTGGAGACCCTCTCTCAGACATTTTGAACTCCCTGCCTTGGGAGAGAGATAAAAGCACGGAGGAAATTCACAGTGTTGTGAAGTGTTGCATAGGCCTGTTGATATGTAAGACTGGGAACAGCCCACACACTTTTTGCCTCTGCTAAGATGAAAGCTAGCAGTGTATTTGTCCTTGTAGTGCCAGCATGGTGATGGAATAAATCTACTTTTTACACTTCAGCTGTGGACTCTGGCCCCCTTGGTTACCTGCATATATTTGATTCTCACAGTGACACAGCACTGGACTGTCTTTGCTGATGTCTCACCATTTAGGAGGTCTATGGTTGGTCATCCCTGTAGCAAGATCTCCAGGTGGAAAGAAGAAAACACCTGCAGAGGGTAACTTGTCCAAAGAATTTCTTCATATAAGGTTAGGGATTCTCATCAGAATGTGCCTGTTTCTTTCCAATGGCTATTGAGGGAAAGGGGAGTGCTTAGTTTGAGCTGGACCTGCACAGGTGGGATGGACCTGCTCCGGAGAGAGAAAGAAGGGTCACCTGAAGATACTGGGGAGAATTGTTATCCAGCTGATAGTCAGCAGCAGTTTTACAGTTGTGCTTTCACCCGATGACTGAAAGGAATTGAATTATTTTGATTTAAAATTAAAAAAAATATTTGCATTTTTTTCAGTCAAAAGCTATTTCATTTTGTACTTCCTGTTCCAACTCTCTGAAATAAGAGTAATGTAACTTTTCCACAACTCCTTCTCTTTCTGTTTTTTCTCCCCTCCCATCCCTATCCCCAAATTAGCACAGTTTTGAAGAAAGTAAAGAAAATATTTGGGTTTGTTAATACTACATTTTTTTTTTCTGGAAAAATGCTTTGGTGTGTTTTTTATTGTTGTTGCCTGGTTGTAATAACAATAAAAAGTCTTCTTCTGAGATTATATACAGGTTTTGGTCATATAACCTGTCCCTACCTGGAAATATTGATCTTGTTTAAACATGGAACATAATCACAGAATTATACTTTAACTTTTACAGGAATGTTTTGAAGTGCAGATTGATGTTGGTAGATGGATGGCTTCTAGTGAACTGTTGT
Source organism: Pyrgilauda ruficollis (assembly GCF_017590135.1). NCBI lineage: Eukaryota > Metazoa > Chordata > Aves > Passeriformes > Passeridae > Pyrgilauda > Pyrgilauda ruficollis. The sequence goes on from NW_024515209.1 coordinate 1,659,200, forward strand.
GCTAAGAGTTACAACTTAGTTTCTACATTTAATGGATAAAAGTGCAGATGCATTTCCCAATAATCTATTCATCAGTCACAATAGGATCTGCCATGTTAAAGAGTTGAGAAAAGCCCACATAAACTCCTGTGGAAAGCAGCCAATCTGAAAAACAAAAGGGCAATTTTTAATGAGAAGACAGAGTCTAACTGTGACACTGTTGAGTTTTTCCATTTTTATGAATTCTTATCTTGCTATTAAAGAAGAAGTGCATTTGAGAAAGCAAACGAGAGCACTTGTACCCCACTAAGACCCAGGCTATTAGCTGCCTCTTTTGATGATGTACAGCCTGACTCTGTTGGGAGTTTGGCTGTGGATTTAAATGTTGAATTTAACTATGGTAAACATATTTTGGTGCAAAGCATGTATAATAACAATTTGCATTTACATAGCATCTTTTACTTAAGGATTTTGCAATGTCAAATTAATTAAATCTGTTTCCCCCTGCCCCAAATACCACTGTGGTATGGATAATAAATGCAATTTCAAATTGAGCAGCTATAGCAGGAGGATTAAGACAAGAGAGTTCTGGTGCCTTCGTGGTGCTCCTGATTGTGGCAGGCCTAGGGCTTGTTCTGCAAACATGCTGAGCAGCCTCATCTTGTGCTCACAGTGGTCTGAAGCACCCTGAAAAAAACCCAATGTCAAACCAGCTCCACACTGGTGGGTGGAAAGTGCTCTGCAGGCTTCATGCACAGTGTCTTATGCTAGTGTTTGAGTCCTGGGGATGCTCACACTCAGCTGTGCCAACCACTGCCAGGGCAGCTGGGGGGTTCAGGTGCTCAGGGCTGGCTGGCAGCTTTTACAACAGCTAGTTCAGCCAGCAGGTAGAATTTCTCACTGCCAGATAAATGCTGAAATCTGTTGTAGATCTCCAGTTTGGAAATAATTAAAAAAAACCCAAAAACAAAACAAAAACAAACAAAAAAACCAAACCAAAACAAAGCAAAAACAAACAAACAAACAAAAAAAAAAAAAAAAAAGGAAAGGAAAACAGTCTAATTAGCTTAAATGCTTCCTTAATTGCTTTTTCTTTTGGCCCACAACAATAACAAAACCTCTGAGAGTTTCTGTGCAAGCCACTAAAATGATATTTCCAGGTGAGTAGCAGCAGTAGCGCATTGACATCTGCACTTCTGCTCAGCACAAAAATAAAATGTAGTGGCAATCTGAGTCAGGCTGCAGAAGTTGTTTGTAGGACAAGGCAGTTGTTTTGATTACAGTGGTTGAGGACCTCTGAAAGATATTGAGGTGCTGGAATGTGTCCAGTGACAATCAATGGAGCTGGGAAGGGTCTGGCGCACGAGTGTTATTGGGTGTGGTGAGGGAGCTAAGGGGTCATACTGGAGAAAAGGAAATTTGGGGGGACCTTCTGTCTCTCTACAACCTCCTGACAGGAGGGTGGAGCCAGGTCAGAGTCAGGCTCTGCTCCCAGGGAACAAGAACAGGACAAGAGGACACAGTCTCAAGATATGCTGGGGAAGGCTTACACCAGATATTGGGAAAATATCTTCAGTGATAGGGCTGTTCAACCCTGGCACAGGCTGCCCAGGGCAGTGGTGGAGTTGCCATCCCTGGAAAGATTTACAAGCCATGTGGAGACATGGACTATTGGTGCCCTCAGCACTGCTGGGAAATGGCTGGGCTTGGATCCTAGAGAGCTTTTCTGACCTAAACAATTCTGTTATTCTGCCACTGATGATATGTGGCCTTAATTTGCTTAATAGGAATTAATTCTTAAATGATATCCGACCAGTTGGGAGATTATGTATTTGCAATGAATTGACTGTGAGTTATCAGACCATTAGTTTTGGGAAGTGAGTAGAGGAAGTCATAAAAGAGGCAATTCTGGGTCTTTGTGCACCCCAGAGCAGTGGAGAGCATGCCAGGAGGCTACTTGGTGTCTGCTGTGTCCTCACACCTTCCTATCATTCCCTAGAAGTGGGAGCATGATTTAATTTTTTTAACACAGGAGAAATCTGGGAGAAATCCAGGTGAAACTTAGGAATTACTCAAGAAAGAAAAACTGCTAAGTGTAAAGTGTTTGAAGTAATGCTTTAATAATGCTGCAGTGTATTTTTTGAGGAAAGTTCTTGCTTATGTTCTCTGTTCTTTGAAAGAGCTCTTCCTGTAGTTCTGTCTCTCGAAAACAATGTGTTAGCCAAGAATAGAGATTTTATAAGCCTACGGGGCTTTTTATTTTTTTTTTGTAATTTTTTTTATTTGTTGTTTTTTGGTTTGTTTTGCTTGATTGGTTTTGAGGGTTTTTTTTTAATGAACCATTGTTTCTTTATGATTTCATTTTACATTAAGGCAAAAAAAATGTTTGAATTTTGGGTTTTGTATAATTTCTCATAAAAATGTTGAACTGTAATAAAAAATACACATAAAGAAAAACGCAGTAGAAAAAAAAGAAAAATGTCACTGGCACTTTATCAAAATACAAGTTGCCTGGCTTTGAGCTGCTTGATGGAATTGGCACATCTACCAGCAGTGAGGAACATCACTTGTGGAAATCCCACAAGAATCAGCAGGGATGGGGACTGCCTGTTCTGCCACAGACTTGACACCTGGCTTGGGATTTTCACACAGATGTGGCTCAAAAGTAAATTCAGTAAAAAGAATGAAAGGATTGTTGGGGTCCCTCTGGAATTTTCCATCTTTTCATTGTACATTCATTACAACAATCTGAAATCCTTGAGCACAGCCCTGTGATGACATTATACCTTTCTTAAACATTAACTTCTGAAAAAGGCTCATGTATCAGCAGTACCTCTCTAAAAAGGGATGTGTGGGTTATCCCCAGCTGGCTTCATCTCTGGCACTTTTGGGTCCAGACCTTTTGGTCTCCCCAGATGTAAGCGTGCTCCGAGGGAAGGATGGTCCTTGACCACTGGGACTTAAAGATCGCAAGAGTATGTAGTGTGTGGAAGAGTGTGTTGGGGACGCAGCAGGTGTGGCTAAAGCTGCACTAATTGCAAGGTCCATAAGAGGTGGGGTGATGCTGGGGGCTGTGGATAAGACTGTCAGCAAATCAGAGGCCTTGTTTTTGCTCCTTCTGTCCTTGTTAATAGAGTTTTGTGGCACATGGACACAAACTATTCCCAGGCCTTAGTGTAGCCTTGAACAGGTCTGGTAGTTGTTCACACTGTAGGAAAATTGTGTCCTCTGTTGCCTGAGCTGTGCATGCTGGCCAGTAAAGGCAGACCCAAATGCATCCAGGTCCAGCTTCACCCCCATGCTGATGCAGGGACAGCCAAGCTGTCTGGTATGGACACTGAATGACAGCAAACCATAGACCTTGTGGAGCCAGGGCGTTACCCAGCCTAGCCTGGGTGACAAAGCTGCATGTGGCCCCTGAGTTCTCTGGAGAGCATTGTCCTGTGGGGCTGCACTGGGGATGGTCAGTGTAGGAATAAAGGAGCACTGGCAGTTACAGGGACACACGGGACATACACCACACCTGGTGCTTGAACACAGGGTACAGGGCTGCAGAGCACTTCTGCTTTGTGTGTCTTCGCCTGCAGCTGCTGAGGCCATTCCAGGAGGTGCTCCATGAATCCCCTTGTCCTGCCCCAGAGCATCCCAATGGCTTTGTCCACTCTAGAGAGGCCAGCGTTCATTCTGCAGTAAAATGTTTGACCAAAAGAGGTACAGCTGCTGTGGCCTTCCACTGTAAGGATGTGCAAGGCTGCAGAAGTCACAGATCTTAGGGGGACATGCAGAGGTGGGATTATCAGATCTTAGGGGGACATGCAGAGGTGGGATTATCACCTTATGGCCAGGTGCACCTTGTCCACTATAAGGGTTCACTTAACAGGTTTGTGGATGCACTGCTGCATCCTCACTACTCAGGAGACAGATTTTTATCCATCTCTTCTAGGGATTTCACTACCTTCAAATCTTGATATTAACTCAGGTTTTAATGAGACGTGATCTTAAGTTCTTAACATATGATTAGGATATCATTGGGTCCTACTGTGACATGGATAAAGCAGCTCTGTGGTGATATTGCCTCCCTGCCCTGACCAGCATGTGGTAGACAGGAGTGCCTATCCCCTGTACTTGACCCCTTTGAGAGATGGAAAGCCACTGCTCCTGTGCGTCACATCACCCAAGGGTTTGTAGACCACAGAGTTACTTCTGCGCTTTCCTCTGCAAGACACTGCCTGCAGATCCTCTGAAAAATACTCCCTTTCTGTAGTGGCTGCTCTGAGCTGCTCTGGCTGCAGCTGGCCTCTGGTGCAGCAGAGGAGGTCCCTCCTGCTGGGTAGAGAAAGAATGAATTTGCAGTCCTCATGGAGGGGAATGCACCCTCATGGTTGTGGGCATGGTGCTCCACCAGCCCTAGCTGCTGTCATCACTGTCATTCCTCTGTCCCCACTAAGTGGCATAAAGAGGTTGCAGGCAGCAGGGATCAGCGGTGGCCCCACAGGTCTGGGAGACGAGGGGAGTGTGAAATTTGGCTGTTCCTCTGGGACACTGTCCCAGCCTCTCCTCCCCATGGACCCATAGGGGTGGTAGGGGCACATCAGCTTTGCTCATCATCACATACACCCTGCAGAGAACAGAGCAGCTCTTCCCCCATCATCCAGAGTGCTGTCCTGAATGTACTCCTTTCTCTAACCTTTGTATTTATTCCTGCCCAATCTTTCTTCATGTTTTCTTTTAATTATTTTCCCCTTTCTTCTCTCCCCGTCTTTCTTCTCCCCTAAAACTCTGACACTCCTCTCTGGTGTATTGAGAATTTTAGTGAAATTGAAGGCTGGAATGTCTCAAGACTTTATGATGATGAATTACTTTCACTGCCAAACCTTTTATTGTCTGTGATTTGGAAAGAAGGGAAGCTGATTTATTGTGGCCAACTGTCATGCCATTTAATACAGTTATAAATCCTGACACCATGATGGCCACTGTTGACCAGGGACCCCCTCTGGCCACTCTCCTGTCCTGCTTTTGTCCACGGTCACTGTCTTCAGCTGAGGAGCAGGCAGGTCAGAGTGTGAGCTGGGAGTTCCCGCCTGAAGGGTAATGGATGAGGATCAAGCAAGCACCAAGTGTCTCACCCATGGCTCCAAGGTGTTGGGATGGGTGGAGATGTCCCATGGTCCTGGACATCCCTACAGCATCCCCCCATCCTGGTGCTGGCACTCATGGATTGCTTTGGTCCTGCTTGAATGTGGGAGAAGGGGAATATCCCATGGGGCTTGGAGCAAGATCCCTTTCCACAACCCCTTCTGTTCTCTGGTCTGAACTCACTGGAGGATGCTTCCCATAAAATAATCCACACATTTGTTATTTTTTAACTACATGGTGCATCAGCTGAGGTACATATCTCACTATGATATGAGATGCTATCTACCCACTAGAAAGCTCGGAAAGAGGTGGAACTTGGAAATACTAATTTGGTTCTGCTGCTTGATGGGGCCGATGAAAAATGCAATTTTGTCTCAAAGTGATTTCAAATGAGATATTTCAGGTTTCTTCATCTAAAGAGAGTAAAACATTTCAAACTTGACAACTGAGAATATTTGATGGAAAATACTGAAACCCCAGTGTGTCAACATTTCCATAGCTTCACTATTTCCATCACAGAATCTAGGTAAAGTGCCTGATTTCAGCTTTTCATCTTATTTCAGGATAATAAAAGCATTACTTAAATAGCAGAAAAATGGCATCTAGGTTGTTGACTTGTACTTTGTTGAACCCTAATTAAGATGTAAAAATTGAGGGTGTACATATTTGTTCCATGAGGAGTAGAAAACCACTCATGACATTAGCAATGACACTTGGATTGGAAATGCCTCCATCTCAGATGAATTCCAGATGCAGATCATAAATATTGATCTTTGTAAGATGAAAAATTTCAGCATGGGTTTAATGGTTTAATGTCACTGCAAAACAGACTGGTGGAAGCTGTTGGATTTTCTTTTCCGCTGTGCTTATGCAGCAAGCTGAATAACCAGTTGTCAATATACTCATGTCTTCCCGTTTCTGGATGCACCAGCAGGGTTCTGTTCACCCATGTCAGCGCTGACAGGGCTCCTGCACGGGCAGGTGTCTATCTGCATAGGAGCAGGTAGGACAGTGAAGCCCTGTGTTGCCTGGCATCTGGCTGAGCACTGGCAGCCCCAGCACAGCAGCACTGCACTGAGCCTGGCTGGACACACCATGGCCCCGAGCAGTAACGTGATCTGCCGGAGCATTGTCAGGCCTTGGGTTCAGGCAAGGGGTGCAAGGGTGTGGCTTGGGACCAAAGGGATTCCCACTGAGGCAGGGTTGCGTGCTGTCTGGGTTTCTCCTTCTGCTCATGCTGGTCTCAAAAGCCCTCTGGATATCACTGCTGTCCTTTGCAAGGTCCCCGGAAAGCCATGTCCTCCCCTCTCTCCTGGTTGCTTGGCTGGATCAGCTTACTTGCTTTCCTACACATGGCTGGGAATCATGAAGCTGGGGATCATTCCTGCCAACCAGGACATGGCAGGGACCCAGGGTTCTGCAGCCTGAAGGCTTGCCTGGATTCTAGTATCCTCTCCAGGCCACCCTGTGTAGCTCTCAGACCTGGGTGCAGTGTCACCCCAGCTGCCAGGCTGGGAGGAGGAGGTGGGCTACCCTGCCCGTCCTGATATGACATAATGTATTATCTCATATTGTCTCATATCATATCATATCATATCATATCATGTCTATCATATCATATCAATGATATATGATATATGATATGATATGATATATGATATGTTATGATATGATATGATATGATATGATATCATATCATATCATATCATAGTCTTACAGATGCTCTGCAGCAGCATCTGTACCAGTAGGGCCTTTTGATGCAGTCCATATCACAGCAAGCACAGCACAGCATATCCCAGGTAGTGGCAGCCCACTCGTGGTGGATGGGTATCAGGTCATCAGCATTCTCAGATGCCCTCCATGAAGTGACCATGGTGGCAGCTGGTGGTTCACAGGCCATCTCCATTTTTCCTCACACACTTTCCTGGTGCCTGGGAAGGTCCCGGAGGTGACTGCACAGCCTGGTATGAGCCCTCTGAGTTGTCTATGGACAGCGAGGTCTTTTAGCCAGGTCTGTGGGATGAATCCTGAAGATCTGAGTGCTGCTGAAGGAGGCTCTCCCTTGGGAGCAGCATCTCTGTTCCCAGGGCAGCTACCAGCCTGAACTAAGGCTGTGGACCCCAGTAATGTGCAGGACCACTCCTCAGGGCTGGCATGTCCCTTTTTGTAATGGTTAAATGTTTGTTAAATGGGCTGAACTTGTGCAATTGGAAAAAGTCTGGATTTCCATTTTGTGATGAGGCAGAGCTTGGAGGCCAGCCACCTCTCCCCATACATCCCATACATATCCATTTGTTTTTGGGAGCATCCATGCCACCACAGTAAAATGCTAACAATGCTACTTTTCATACTACAGGTCCTACTGTTTGGTTTTTCCCTTGTAGCTCCAAGAAGTTGTCTGGAGTCCTGTTACAGTGAGAGGAGTTCATAGTTCTTGACATACTGATCTAGTCTTCTTGATTGCAAAGAAAAGCTAGAAAACATCTTCTGGGCATTTGTAAAAATCCAAACAGTGGAAAAGAAGAAAAGAGAAAGTGTTTTATTTAAATATCTCTTGGTAACTTAGTCCCCTAATGATTTTTCTGGGGTGTTTAGCATCTAGCTGTATATTTACATGAACAGGGATCCCCCAGACCACAAACTTTTCATGCTGCTGATCCTCTTGGTCATCCTGCATCTTTCCAGCAGCACAGTGATTACTGTGGAGACAGTCTCACCAAGCCTGCTGTGCTGCTCTTATTAGAAGTATTGCTGTGCTGCAGAAGGAAAACAACAATAAAGGGAATATGTTGCTTCTGCATGCGTTAAGAGCACTGATCAAACCACAAGAGATCCCATTTCAGACATAATGTGCATTGGAGGGCAAAATTAGATTGAGGAGTAAATGGAGCCTAAAATCTCCATAGCTTTATTCGTCAGAAAGCTGTTTCATTGCGTGGTTTAATTCTCCTATTTCTTTCATTCACTGCATGCAGCATACTGGCTAGAGTACATTTTAGAAATAAGGCAACGAAAAAACCCCTTCTTTAATTTGGCAGTGGTTGTGAGGTGTGTAAGGCTGTTCAGACCTAAGATGTGGGGTGATATGAAATGCAAAAGCATGGTACTCAACAGCAGAAAAACAGCCAAACTGGCGCTTTCTGCATTTTAGCAGGAAGAGGTATTTTGTTTTGGAATTGTTATATTTTGGCTTTTGATTTTGGTTTCTTTTGCATTTATTTAATCCTGAACTCTTTAAAGTTGGTTTTATTATTTCTATTTGAAAGTTTTATTTCATTGCTGCTTGTGAATTACACTACATGATGAATGGCACTTTACCAAAAAATAACATTTTGTAGGCTAAGACCTGCCATGATGGTAAGCCCATTCTTTTTATGTGGGATTTCTTTTCTCTCTGCTTTAAACATGTCAGTTTGACAGGAGGAGGCTAACTGGTCTCTCAGATAAGTAGACACATGGAGTTTTTTGCCTTTGTAGACAACACCTGATGTCATTTTAAACTAATGCAAATTGCTGAGGAGAGCACTTGGTGTGCAATGAATCCCTTCTGAAACAGTGAAAACTGCAGATCAGTATAGTTGGCACCAGTGAAATGACCAGAGCAGGAGGACAAGCCCATGTGTGTCTCCATCCTATACACACCTTTGTGTATCCGTGCTTCCAGTCCACATTCCCTGCTCCATTTCTTTTCCAGAACCTCTGGAAGCTCGCTTGGCTTCCCTCACGCTGCTTCAGCAGTTCCCACATCCTAACTGCCTGCAATTTTGGCTCTTCCTGCCTTACACTGTGAGCCATGGAAATAAGAAGGAGAAGAGGAGCAAATTTCAGGCAGTTTTCCAGTGAAATTTGACCAGACCTGAAACCCAGTTGAAGACCTCCATCAGTTTCAGTATTATGTAAGCAGAGTCTCATCTTTGAGATCTCAACCAACAGAAGATCCCATCCTGCCAGGGCCAAAATGAGCTGCCTTCCCCTGCTCTTTAAACTTGATATCTGTGAAGGTGCTTCTCTGCCACACTGGTGGAGGGACAGACCCCTGGACCAGGAACCAGCGGGGGTTTATTCAAGCTTAGGCTGTTGGTGGTGCCTCTGTAGCCTGTTCTGTGGGTCTCTGCTGAGCTCATGAAGGTCCATCCTTTTGGCTGTGATAGGGCCCTGCAGATCCAACAACTGTGAAAATATTCAAGATTTTTACTTTGTTCAGGTCTATTTCATAATAAAACCCAACAAAACCAAACCCACAACAAACAGACAAAGAAAATACCTCCTTAAAAAACCCCAGATCTGAAGAAAGTTTAACAACAGAAAGTACTAAGGAAGGTAAAACCAGCCCAGAGCAGTGTGCACTTCTCAGCTGTATTTGTGACACCTTTTGTATCAGTCCTCACTATCTTAAATTTTACATAGCAAAGTAATTTTAACCTTGGAAATGAGATTTAACTTCTTTTTAAAAAGGAAAATCAAATGTTCTAGCATCTTCAGAACTTTTTCAATATACACCCGTTAACTTCTAAATGCTGAATGAATAGCTCTCTGCTTGCATAAACTCCAGGTTTACACAATTCAAGCTGTTGGGGCATTTCTGTCTCTTATTGTAAAGGTTTCATTATTAAAGGTCTTGTCTGCCCTGGCACAAAGGCAAAGGTGACATGACCTCTGTAGTGTGCCACCTCCTCCTCATTGTGGGTCTGTTTGGCCCCTCCTTTGGGAGGGATTGTGCTCTTCAGCAGTTCCCAGGATTTAGGCAGGCAGTGGCTGTGCAGGGACATGGACCTGGGTGGGATTTGCAGGCTGTGCCAGGCAGACTCAGCCTCCCCCAAAGAACCCCCTTCTGCAGGGTGCTGCTGCAGCTGCTGCTCCTCTGCTGTTCTCCAGGCACGTGTGGGAGGGGAAGGGCCCCAAAAAAGGAATTTAATGGATCCAGACCACCACGTGTCCTCCCACAACTTCTTGTCATCCTTGCTCTCACCTCCATCTGCCCTCCTTGCCTTTTGGTGTCCCCTTGAAAGATGATAAAGTTAAAAGTTGTGGTGGTGTGTATATGTAATGTGGTGGGATTGTCTCCATCATTCTGCCATGCATCCCCTGCATCCCTCCACACTTCCCCACATCCCTCCACACGCAGAGCTGTGAGCACCTGAGACCCAGGCCGTGCCTTACCCTGCCCCAGCCACTGGTGGGCCTGCTAGCCCCACCTGGGCTCAACAAAGAGAAACCTTGTAAAGGCCTGAAGATGTCATTTGTCATGGGCCAGGGAAAGGCTAAATTATGCAGGTGCATTTGAGTGTGTGGCTAGTTGTTTGCCACACAAGAATTAGGGTGAGAGTGTGTTCTTGAAAAGATGTTGTCTGCCTGGGGTATTTTTCCCTATTTTCCATGTAGATGTCCCCTCCAATACATTTTGAGTGTGTGTGTGTTGAATGAAGGGGTCAACCCGTGGAATTCTAACCTTGCATGTGTTACAAAAGAACCAGGTGGTCTTTGAAGATCAAGGTGGATGATGGTGCAGCTTAGATCTGCAGAAAAGACTATCTCATCCTAGCAACCCTAAAAAGTATGTGACAAGTGGAATATTGAGTTGTTTATAGGGTGCAAGAGCTCTGTTGCTGCAAAGAAGAAGGAACAGGAGTTTTATGCAGCAGCACAAATGAGATTGTCCAGAGGAGATGGGACTGCAGGCAGAGCACTCTGTAGCTCCAGGACTCCTTCTTAGGAATCACAGAGAAAACATACTGGAAAATTAATCTGTACTTTTTCACTGCATTTTTGCTCTGACAGAAAGCATCAGTCTTCCTTCCTTTCTCTTTTACCTGCCCTGGCTCTCTTTTAAAAGTGTAATTGGGTCAATGGAAAGTGTAACAGAGACACCTGCTATGAAAGGCAGCTTTGGAGTCCTGTAAACATCTGCTGCTGCTTTGCAGATGAGGACAAAAACAGACCCACATCTGCAGCCCCTATTTCCATGCAGTGTGCTTAATCTGAATTTTATGGCTCTGATAGCAGATTATGGTGCCACTGTCATGAGCCCTTGCAGCCCCAGTCACAGTGGACACTGCGCATTTCAATACCTCCTCCACTAATCTTTCCCCCACTGCTCCCATTCCCTGGCTGCTAATTTCACGCAGGCACTTAAACATGATGGATAATTGTGTTCTGCTTATCAATGTTTAATTTAAGGGCTGTTCCATCTGACCTGAATGCCCTCTGCAAGAGCTGTGCCTCATTATTGATTTCATGGTCATACCTGTGACATTACCTGCTTTGTAGGAAGTAGACTTTGACATTCCTGTGAGGCTTTGGCAGCCAGAGCTAATTGTCAGAAGAATAATCGAGTCAGCAAAATCATTACAGGTGATCTGTATGTTACCACTGTTTTATCTGCCTCTAATTAGGTGCAGGAGAGGTAACTCATCACAGTAAGCACACCACACTGGTTTGATGTCCACAAATAGAGCAAGATGAGCACAGGAGGGGAGTTATTCATTAACAGCAGCGATTCAGTGTGCTGGAGTCCTGTGCTGGTGACATCTCCTTTCCCAGTGGAATGGCATGAAATGCCGTGCTGCAGGCATCCATGGGATACAGAGTGTGAGCGACTTTTGGGCAGGACTGAATGCTGGGGCATGTGCTCAGTGCCTTTGGACCTGAGGCAGTAATGAGTGTGCTGCTGCTGTGGAGAAGTATTTTGTGTGTGATAAAACCAGATAGCTTTTCTCTTGTTTGGGTACTGCAGTGCCCCATGCTGCTGCCCTGGGCACATCCTGAGTGATACACATCCCCAGGTGGCAAAGGGAGCAAGAGCCAATTGATGGAACTCATCAGGTCTTATCCTGATAACAGCATTGTGCATTTGACCAAAACATTTTCTTTGGGGTAACAGTTGAAACAACCAGGTTAGCATGATCAAGTTCTTCACTGGGCAGAAGAAGAAGAGCTTTTATAAGTGGGAATTTTTCAGAATAAAAGTCAGTGTTGGTAACCAATTTCACTGAAATAGGCTAAAAATTTGGGCTTGCTGGCCAGAGATGAAGTAGCACCCAAAAAGTATCACTGCCAATTACTTTTTTTTTTCCTGGTGTTAAGCAATGGTAACCCTTCCTATAAGGCACTACAGCTTCCTCATATCTGGGGTAGCAGGTGCCTGGTATGGCAGGACTGCTGCCAAAGCCCACCAAAGAGAGAGCAACATGTGCAGACTCCTGGGGCCAGCAGTCCTTTGGGCTCCTAGCAGCAGAACAGCACCAGTGCAGGTCCCTTCCTCTGCCAGCAATGTTTGAAGGCTCTTGATGACGGAGGTGCTGTGTGACAGGACCAGGAACATGACCACAGCAGGGGTGCCATCCTCCTCCCATCATCATGTGGAGTCGTAGAGACCATGCAAGGTCATTTTGAAGTCAAAAAGCCAAGTTAATCCATCTGGGAGGCCTTCTGGAAGTAGTTTATCAATTCTGCTGGTGCCCTGCTGCAGCTGCTATGTGGCATCCCTGCATGAAATCAGCGTAAGGATTCCTTGCACACAGAGGCTGCCAGGCAAGGAGCTGTAGAACCCCAGACTGAATGGGATGGCACTTGGAAGCACCTGCCCAGCTCATTGCACAATTCTGTGGGCTGGTGTGGCAGCATCTATTCATCACCAGTTTGCCTAATGCAAACCTGCATTTTTGAAAATAGTTTTCTGGAAAGACATGAAGAGTCAGGCGAGGCAGCAGCCTCTGTGTGGATCTGGGCAGGAGGGCTCTGATCTGTGCTGTTGGACGGGTCTGTGGGGGATCTGGTTTGGGCAGAAATGCCTGAGGTGGAGCCTTGGGCAGTGCTGGTCTGTGCTGGGTGGAGCAGTCTGGTGCTGGGTCGTGCCTTCTGTAATTTCAGAGAGGGGTGTGCGCTGCTTTGGGTAGCTATTTCGGATGGTCGCGTGTCTTGTAATGATACCTGCAAGGAGAGTGGGAGGACTCACTGACACTGCCAGACTGACTTTCTCAGTATTGCTCACCTCTTGGTATTGAACCCTGACTCTGAAAAGGTGTCATTACCCCATTAACTGCCTCATTCTTGACCATGCTCCTGAGCCAGTGGCAATCACACAGCTGCTGTGAGCATGGGGCCGGCGGCAAAGGCCCCGCTTCCCTCAGTGCAGACCATGGTGCATCATGGAGAGGAAAATCACCAGCCCTGCTGGTGGTTGTGAGACAGAGGCAAAGGGGCTCTGTGAGCCCCCTTCCACCACCTGAACCCCGTACATTTTCTGATGTATCCTTTACTGTAATTAATTACGTGTCTAGTGGGCTCATTTCTTTCATACTGTTACTGACAATCTGTTAGATAAAGGAAAAAAATGCATTGGTGCCCTATGGTATTGAAAGTGAAGGGTTTTCACACTGTCAGGGTAATGAATTCTGCACGGGTTTGAAGCACCTGAGCTTGGGGGAGTCCTTGTGTCATGTGTCTGGGAGTGACAACCCCCAGTGGTTAATTACTGCCATGGATGAGAGCTGAGCTGATAGCAAAATGAGATAATTTCATTAGTAGTTAAATTTGAAGTTAATTGGATTCACGTTTACACACAGTAGTGTACAAAGGCACACTTGGAAATGCTCTTTTTGGCTTTTGGGTTTTTTTTTTAAGAAGATAGATGGATTGAGGAATGCTTCTGAACTGCTCCCTCCTTTTTTTTCACTGTGGTTTGGAGAGAGAAGAGTCCTTTGCTGCTGCAGGCTGCTCTCTGCCCCAGCGCTTTTGTCCTGCAGCAGGGGCATTTGCTGATGTCCAGGCACTGCTTGCTTCATCTGTGCAGGGGCTGCTGTTAAGCTCTCCTGTAGCTGGTGGAAAAATTTCTTTCATGGAAGAAAACTACTTATTTACACTTTCTTTGCAAAATGATAATTTGTTTTCACTGTAAGTGTTGCCAGTTCCTAGTGAAAATGGAAGGATGGACATTTGTTGACTATCTTCTGTGTGCAGAGCTTTGACTTGTGCAAGGGTGTCCATAGCAGAGGTGTTTACTCCACTCTCCACAATGACAACACTGGTGCTCCCCCTAAGACATTTTCTCTTTGGAAATCAGATGAGTGTTGGGTCAGCATTGCCTTGGAGGTGCTCACCAGGTACCTGAAGGAGCCTGGTGAAGCAGTTTGGAGGAAGTGATGCGATGAAGGAGATGGCAGGGTCCAGGCTGAATGGGCACTAAAGCTGTTGTGTGCTCCTTCTGTCATGGAGGCGTGCCAGTTTCAGGTCAGCAGATATCACTGAAGGTACCGATGCTGCTGGGGCTACCAGCCTCTCCTGAGGAGGCCACTGGAGGAAAGACTCAGAAAGGTATTTTGGTGACTTGGAGCTTAAAATTGTTGGCAGAGGTTGTTGGAAAAATATTGTTGGTTACCTTGGAAAATCCTGCTAGGCTCTGCTGTAGTTGAGCTTCTCTATAGGCTGGAGCTGGCAGCTGGGCTACTCTGTCCTGCTCAATACCAGCCCAGCAAGGCAAGGAGGCAGCACTGCCCACAGCTGCTTCTGCCATATCTTTACCTTTAGGTATCTAAAATAACCTTCAAAAAGCACAGGACTAAGACCTTCAGGAAAAAAAATATGTCTTGAAGAGAACTAGGTTCCTATGTCTGTGTGGCCCACTGCTAAAGTGTAGATGTTCATTTTCTATTGAGTGCTTTGCCTGTATGAGTAAGGCAGAACAGCCTGGAGCAGCCTGGAGCCTCTCTTTGTACTAGGTGGATTAGTGTTTTTCTCTTAAATTAATTGTTATAGTGCAGTTGAAGCTTGCCAGCACTGGGAGAAAATGTCATAGAGAATGGGATGCTCCAGTCTTTCATTTTTGGTGAAAGCAAATTGGATGGAATTGGTAGGATGAGGCTGGATTGCAGCACTTGTAGCTATGCCCTCAGTCACCTTTGGCCAGCCCCCTCAGCCTCCCCTCAGGCCATGCCTGAGGCCTGGCTGTGGGGACCCTACAAGGAAGATTTGTTGATACATGACAGAACATTTCATTTGGAAATGGGATGTAACGGAAACCAGCCCAAACCTGTGGAATAGATCATAGGTGATATTTTCTTTATTGACTGAGAAGCAGAAGTCCTACTTGTTATACTATTGTTTGTGATGGTTATGTTGCTCAGTGCCCTTGACAGGGATTCTAGTAATTTTGGGTGTGGCAATGGCTTTGAAGAAAGTGTAGTATTTCAAATACTTGTAGTATTTCAAAATACTGAAGTAAATGTCAAGGTTTTTACGACAGCTGTAGAAAATGAGGCATGGGGTGTAGTCGGTGCGGGGCAGTTTGGGAGGGGGAGCTTGCCCACAGGTCAAGGCACCTTTGGGACCTGGCGTGTGGTGCCATTCTGTGGTGACACCACTCAACCAAGAAGAGAGGAGTCCTGATTTCCCTCCTGGGTCTCCGGAGGGCTCCTAGATGGCAGCAGTCAGCCTGGGAAATGTTCATCTGCATTAGGGACAGCCGTTAGCTGAGTCCCTGCTAGCGCTGGCAGTGAACTTAGCTTCTGAGACTGACTTTATGTAGACTGCAGGTACTTTTGTATTCTCCAGACTGTAGAGGTGACATAAAGCATTTAATTTTGTGTGGGAGAGAAGGAAGCAGGGCAGTGATGAGGGGAGAACATGTTAATCTAAAATAACCATTTTCTGCCTGTATTGAATAATTAGAATTCATTATGCCCTTCCGTAAGGGATGTGACTTCTCCCTAGCACTGGAGAACAGATTAATAAATTGTTTTGAACCTTAAATTCTTTTAGGATGTGAATGCACCATAAATATTCTGTAGGAAGGACCTGAGAGGAACAGCTTGCATCCTGATTTGCAGATACTGAGTGCGGAGGAAAGTGGGGCATGTGCTAAGAGATCACTGCAGCAATACTAGAGTTTTGGCATGTACCCCTTCATCTGAGGGTAGGGGGAGGCAGCCTTTGTGGCCGTGACCCAGAGATTGTGAGCCACAATTTGCAATTACTTGTGTACCTGTCTCTTGTCTCATCAGATGAAGTCTCATTTCTTTAAAGATATCAAATAAAGGAAGATTTTAAAGTTTTATTTTTAGATCAAAATGAAATTGAGGCTCAAAATCTTCACCAAAAAAAACCCCAAAAAACACTTAAAAAATAATTGTTTCGGCTTTTGTAAAAATGTTCCATTTCAATCTCTACAAGTTCTAGAGACCTGGAAAAAAATTCACTGTCTTAAAAACAATTGCCTACAGAACACAATATGAAAAACAACCTGTGAGGTTTTTTTCTTGTCAGTAGTGCTAAAATCAACAAAGTCACATAACTTTTGCTGATCCAACCTGCTACCTTTTAGGGAAGGAACCTGATTTTTGCTAATGAGCTGTTTTAGGCCAACAGGATCTTGGAGCTGACTGGTGCCAAAGTGGCCCCTGTCCTGTAGAGGTTGGAAGAGCAGAAGGGCCAGGTGCTTCATGCAGTCTGGAGTATCTTCCTCTTAACTGAGGTGTACCCTCACCTTTTCAGAGCTAAGCTCTTATGCAGTGGCACTGCCTCTGAGCTGTGCTTTGGGTCTGATGGACCCCTCATTTTCCCCTGGCCTTGGAAAAGCCACTTCACAGCTGGCAGAGTTGGTGGCAGAGCCAGGGGGGTGGGTCTGGGGTGGGTGCATGAACTAAAGTGGTGCCTGAGGTAGTGTGTCACACTGGGAGTGGATTGCACAGCCTACGTCCAGCTGCTGACCAAGCCATGGTGTTGCAGGGTCACTGCTACCAGGCACCTGTGTGTGTCTTGTAAGCAGCTTCCCCTTTGCTAAGTGTTCTGCCCAAGGATGCCATTGGAGCCCAGAAGACCATGAGTGGGCTCCAGGATTTCCTCTGGGGTGAGGGATGGATCCTGCCTGATGAGATCACAGGAGCATCCTTTTCTTCTGGAGGGTCTCTTGTGGCCACAGCTGACAGTGGTTTACCCAAAATCTCACTGTGGCGGCCTGAAGGGATGGTGACTGTTCCAGAACCTCCACATGGGAGCAGAGTCCAGGCATGACTGAGGAAACACTTCTGCGGCTCTTTGTGAGTCATGATATCTGACATCCTGTCTTTGCACTGCCAGCGGAAACATGTCCTCGAAGGTGACAGGAGATGCGTCTGGGGGAGGGTGAAGGAAGAGGGGGTAGCCCAGACCCCTGATCCAGGGGCAGAGAGAGATGTAAGACATCCTACTTCCTGCTTTTGTGGGATTATTTTCATGGAAGTCCTGTGGCTACTTGACTAAAACCCATGTTTCTGTGGCTAAGGAAAGACCAGTGCATCAGGCTGTGTCTGCAAATCTAACTCTTCATGTGGCACTGTGACAAACTATGTTTTCAACCACCTTCATGTCTCAATGCCTTGTGTGTTTGTTCCTTGGTTGTTTTTTTTTTTTTCTTTAATTAGAGATAAAACAAATGCCCTGCATTGTATATAGATCTCAAACAGTCTCAGCCTTTGCATGTGATTTTCTAGGGAGTTTTCTGGCAAAATGTCATTAAGATCTGTGTTATTTCCCATTTCACTGCTGTTGACTTTACAAATCTAAGCTTTGGAGGAATCTGGGAGTAGGGGTGAGCAGCTGGAGTTCAGGCGGGTGCGTTCCTCTCCCTGCAGAGCTCTGCTCTTCTTCTTACAGTCTTGCACTTCACTGGAGCTTTGTGGCAGCTTATAGAGAAAACAAAACTGTGTCTGCCCTCCCTGCCAGGTTGGAAATCCCATGCTGGTCCTCGCAGAGCAGTGATGACAAATGCATGGCTGTGTTCTGGGTGCTTGGGGAGATGTAAAACCATGTCTGCTTGTCGCAATGCTCACGTGGTGATTTGTTGGTTTGATTCCTCAGGTCGCGAGCTGGCAAGTACAACCCTCCCAGGATACCCTCCACACGTCCCTCCTGCTGGACAGGGCAGCTACTCCGCTCCAGCACTGACAGGAATGGTGCCTGGTGAGTCTTCAGAGCAGAGGAGAAAGAAAAGATAAAAGGAAAACAAATAGTATTTCAGGAGAGAAATGTTGCATGCTGTAAATGTTTTGTGCTGAAGTAGAAGCCACAGTGCTGAAGGGCAGGTGTGGTGTGATCCTGAGTGAAGTAGCACCAGGCTCACCTGCAGAGTGCCAAGGCAAAGTGTTGGCACTGAAATGCTGAAGGAGCTCCCAGCCTCCCTTCTGTGGAGCCTGGCGATTGCTCCATATTGAGCTGTGCCAGGCTCTACTCACCTGACTCAGGCTTTGCTCTAACTCACCTGGTTTCTCCCAGCACTGTCCCTCTGTGCTGCCCCAGTACTGAGGCCGTTGGCCCTGGGGGCTGGACATGTCCTGACCTCAGACTTCCTCCATGAAAACCTGACTCATGGGGACACCAGGCTGTTCCTAGGACACTCTGTTTCTGTAATTTCCTTCCCATTTTGGAGCCTCACAGTCAGAAATGCCAGGTGGCATGAGCCAGCTGGTGGCTACTGCTTGCCTGTTTGGCAGCAGAAGCAGAAGTTGTGCAGGTGCCAGGGGTGGGCAGAGCAGGTTCTGCAGGTGTGTCACATCACTGATGCCAGCCTTCAACGCTGCTGGCTGCAGATCTGCAAGGAGTGGTGGGGCCACAGCACTCCTGTCTTTTCTGGGGCGTTACCAATTCTTTGGGAGCAGCTGCTAGGGTGGGTTGGCAGAGCTGCAGGATGTGGGGCTTAATGGTGCTCAGCCAGAGGAGGTGCAGTGTAGGTTCAGTGATGTAGAGTCATCTGAGCTGATTTTCCCAGGTAATAGATTTTATTTTTAACTACATATAGGCTTGTGTGACCCATTATATTGAATAACTGCACTGTTCCTGTCACTGGTTCCTTTAATAACAACCTTCTGCTCCAGCTAGTGTGAAGGTCAGCTGCAATTCCTGTAGGTTCTCTGTCTCATTTAAGTGAGAATTTGCTAACTAGCATCCAAAATGCCTTCTCAATCCTTCTTTGACTCCTGTCCTTCGCAGAACCAGTTTTAGAGCCTTGCTAGGGTAAGCACCACAGTCCCTGAGGGGCTGACAGTAAGGCAGGTGACAGATCCAGTCTGCTACCATTGGCACACCTCTGCGTGTTCCAAAATGGCCAAATTGTCATGCCCAAGCACAGGCATGTGTTTGTTCTGCCAGCTCTCAGGAATTAATTTCACTACATGCCTCTGCCTTGTTCTAGTTTTTGGAGCTTTTGCTAGAAATGTGCTTCCTTGATAAGATTTTTAATCAGTAGCCATGAATTTCTGCTTGTAATTAAGCAATTGTGTGAGTTAAGTGGTTAGAGACATGGGAGAAATGTATACATGATAACACGTAAGCAGTGTTTTGTTGCATGCTTGTTGCTACTGCCATTGCCCCTACTGATGTGAGTAAACCCAGCCCTTACCACACTGGGTTTTTCTCCCACACCTGCTGGGGTCTGCAGCTTGCCTATGGGGCATGGAAGACCTTCACACTCCCTTGCAGTTGCAAGATGTGTGGGTTCAGCTTCATGTTCTGCCCGTATCTTTTCTCCAGCCCCCCCCCGTCACTGCTCATATTAACAGGGGCACTTTTGCCTCTTGCCAGACCCAGGTCCTTCCTTATCTCTCGCACAGGCAAGGAGGTACACAGGAGCCAGTTTCTGCTGCGTCTCCATGACTTGTTCAAACACATGCTCAAAATTTCGCATTTCCTCCTTCCTTTCCTGCAAAACAAGGGACTTGCATATCAACAGTGAATTTCCATTTTTATGTGGCTTGTCTGCTATGGCAGAGAATAAACTATTCAAATGCTTTTCTCTGAAGGAACCAAACAAGCAAACACATGGTTTGATTTCAGTCTGGAGCTTTAGGGACTGACAGCTGGCATTGTTTGAGGCTTCCATGAATGTGTTTCCTCTGCAGGCCACTGGCCCTGCAAGCTTCTCCTGCCTTTTGGTGTCTGTCACCCTGCAGAATTGACTGCAGGGGAGCTGTCTGAGCTATGCTGAGGTGCCAGCACCCACAGTGCTCTGATGTCACAGGGTGCAAATGAAATGCCATGGTAGGGACAGATGGGTATGTAGGTGGGAAAAGAACTGGCTGAGTGGTCAAGCTCAGAGGTAGTGCCTAATGCCACACTCCAGGTGGGTGCTGGTACCACACATAGAACTGCAGGGCACGGCTAGAGGTCTCTCTTGGTTCACAACTTCATCCACAACTACAAGAGAGCCCATCTTATCAGGTGTTCAGGAGCCTACTGGAGGCACATAGGCAGGCTGGGGAGGAGCATGCAACCCAGCAAGGACAAACCAAGTGATCCTGCACCAGGAAAAGGAGCACTTTGCTACAAAACAGGCTGAAGACTGTTTAGCTCCTGGAGGGATGAGGCAGGCTGAGAGCTAAGCATCAGTCTGCTGTCTGCACTGGTTGTGAGAGTGGTGAGCATTGTTCTGGGCAGGAGTTGGAAAGAAGGAGTTATCCCCCCTCACTTGGAACTTAGGGACTCATAATGGGAGTAGTACTGGTTTGAGCCCCATTAACACAAATAAATAATTGGCAGAACTCAAAACAAGCAAGATGCAACTGGCTATGACAAAAGTCTGCAAACTTTACGCCCAAGAGATGGGCTCAGTAGTGGAACAGGTTGCTGAGGTGTTGTGTAGTCTCCATACTTGAGGGTTTTTAAGGCCATGGTGGGTGAAACCCTGAGTATTCTGCCCTGGCCTTATTGCTGATCCTGCACTGAGAATGCTATTGAGACCGCCTGAAAACCTTTCCATCCTGAAATGACTGGTCCTTCCATGACTCAGTGTTTCGACTGAGGCACTGCTGGAAATGTGCTGCAGAAATTCACATGCTTCTGCCTGATACTGTGAGTAGGGATAGAGTCAGGAAGCTGTCAAGCTGGGTGTACACTGGGAAATGCAATATTTGCAGGGGTTTTACTCTGTGGCCTGTGTGGGGGCCTCAGGGCCTTTTCCTGAGGTGAAGTGTTTGAATGGAAGCACAGCTTCTGAAGCAGCTGTTGGCTGGTCACAGAGACCATACAATTGCCATATCTCCCTCACCTCTGGAAGGCTGGGCTTTCTCTCCAGTGCTGTTCCTCCTCCTTCATGGGCTCTGCTGCCCTGCTGGTTGGAGCTGGCATAGTGACAGGGACCAGTGCTGGTTGCCTGGGGTCTTTTCTTGATCCTTTGCAGCTTCACAACCACCAGCCTGTTTCTTTCCAGCACCAGATCAGGTCTCTCTTCACAGATCACTACTTGTGTCCGTGGGTCTGCTCCCAAGACGTATCTGAAGGTCACTGTTCTCCCATGTGTGGGGCAGATGGTGGCCATCAGCAATGCTACAGAGGGGAAATATGAGGAGTGGTGCAAGAGCTACAGTATGTGTGCCTGCTCCAAGCAACCCATCCCAGAAGCTGTGTCCCATTTGAGTCCTGACAGCAGTGGGGCAGAGGGGCTTGCAGCAATTTCATTGCTGAGACAGGGGTTTGGACAAACCACAGCTGTGTTCACCAGTGTGTGTGTGTGCCCTTGCCATCATGCTTACGATGCTGCAGCTGAGCTGGACACAGGTAATATGCAAGCAGCCATGATAACTCACTTAAATCCTTATTCCAGTTTTTGTGTCAGAAGTGCTGGGACAGCACCCCCTGTTTCCCCTCAGTTTCTGTCCCCTTTCCCCATTCCTTCTTCACCACTCCAGGGTTAAAGCCCCTGCTCTGCCACCCCTTTTCTCCTCCCCAGGGCTGCTGTTCACCCCATCCCCTCCTCTCCTGGCAGGCTCTGCATACTGGGTGACAGGAAAGGGTAGACTCTCCAGAATAGTGATGCTGAGAATATAGTCATTAATGGGACTCTTGAAACCCAGATGTCCTTTCTGAACACCGGTAATTTGTTTTTAATGAAAAACCATGCAGTGACCCTGAACAAATGAATTTCCTTTATAAGAAGTCTATGTGCAATTACCCGACTAAAGGGACCTGAAAACACTGACATTCAAAACTGGGCTTTGAAAAGAAAGGCATAAAAAATAGCAATGCTGTCATTAGCAATCTTTTATCTAGGAGAAGATGCTTGCTCTAATCTGTGAAGGGGAAGGAGATGATGTTGCAAACAAAACACATGGCTTTCAAATTAATTTTTTAATTGTCCTGGCAGGTATTGAGGCTGAGGAGCAGTAAGGCTATGTGGACTTCTTTCTGTTCAGGCTGTTCCTCATAGTGAGTCTGCGAGGAATAGTACCTTTCCTCAGTCCACTGGCACCCAGCCTGCAGCAAGGGGTGCAGGGGGCCAGAACGCCATCCTTGTGTCCTGGAGGGGTTAGGAGGCAGATGTTTGGATGAGTGGGACTACCAGCATCCAGTCTGTAGAGACTGGTGGAATTTGGATTCACTGGTCCACTGGCACACTGAAGACTTTATTAATAGTTATCTTTTTAGGGTTTGGTGTTTTTTTTTTTTTATTTTTTTTTTTTTTTTTTAATTTTTAATCTGGCTCTACCTTTGCCAAAGTTTGGCAGCAGCATGTTGTAATCTCGTGACAATATTTAGAAAATAAATGAGAAGCAGCTGAGAGATAAAATGCCTAAAACCAGGGGCAGAGAAACCAAATTGCAGTGTGTGGGATGTCAGAGGACATCAGTGAACCAGGTCCTCTTCTGTTGTCCAGCATAATGCTGGAATTGCTTGGTTACTTGAACACTGACATTGTTCTGCCCAGTGAGAGTAAAAGGAGATTCTGGCCCTTTATGCTAGATGGACCTAAAGCAAATAAGGAATCAACCTTAACAATTCTTTTCTGAAGCAGAAAGTTTGCAAGTTACCTCCTCAGAGCTTGGGAGTGATGCCCAAGTGTGCCATCAGTTCCACTTGCTCCGTGCTGCTTCTTGGCTGGGATAGGTATGTGTGTTTGGATTACAGCCACCTGTACCTTTTTGACAGCTCATGCAGCTCAACCCCAAATCCAGATGTCCCCTGGTGCACCCCAAAGACAACTTCAGCCCCTGAAGACACTCATGAAAATATCCAAGGCTTCAATGCTGCAGTCAGAAGACCTGCTACCAAAGGGCAGAAGTACTGATGTTGCTTTCTCTGGTTAAGCAAACTTTTTGCATTTTTCCCCAAGTCTCAGGCTATTCCATGGAAGTGTCTCCCCACCCTTTTGTAGTCTTGGAAGACAAATCCCAGGGAAGTTTCATCACCTATGGAGTATGTGATATGCCATCACAAATATCTTGGGGCAAATTGCATACCAGCTGACAAATGATTCCCTTAGTTAATAATGAAACAGTTAGGTAAATGGTATATGTTTATCCTCTGCTCATGTACATTTTGGATGAGGGTCTGCCAGAATCTTGGAAGTCTAGAGAAATGTTTTGGTTCTCATCTGTCAGGAATGTAATTACTGTGCTTGCACAGAATATAGATAAAATCTACATTGTTTTCAATATGATGTTGTCAACTATAATTGCATTACATTGACTTAGAAATTATGCTGAGGAGGGCAGGAAGATGAAAAGCTGGAAAGCCGACAGCCTTTGGACCTACTGATCCACCTTCCCCTTGCAGAGCAATCCTCACCTGGGGTCTCTGCTCACGTGAGGCTCTCTGCTCTTTACTCCAGCTGAGGATGTGGTCCCCAGTGTCCCACGCGTGGCAAAGGCAGACCACTCTGCTTTGCTGGCCCTCTCTGCTCTGTCCCTAATTTCTGCCTCTTCCTGTCGAGGTAAGACATTGTGCATATCTAAACATAAGTAAGCAAGGTGAAGTGTGTATAAACAAAGAGGTCGGTATGTAGGAGTGAGGAGGAGGAGGAGAGAAAACATATTGTATTGTTCTACTCTTTGGAAATTTCTATGCATTTGTAATAACAAAATTACCATAATTTGCTCGTTAACGCAGCTAGATCAGTCAAGCATTGTTCCAAACATGCAGAGGCTGCCTCTCGCTCTAGGTCTGCCAGTGAGTTAAGCACTGTAGAAATTAGCATGCAAATAGCCCTAATTCGGCCGAGCTGTCAGATCTCCACTCAGCTGCTTGTTCCCTTTGAAATCCCTGACAGGAGGGGCTCAGGCAAGCCCATCCTCCAGCAGATCCAGCCAGAAGAGTACCGAGGGGGCACCTCCTGAGTGACAGTTTGGCTACCTTCAGTCAAATCCATCTATCTCGTGAGCCAGCAGTGGTGACACGGGGGGCTGTGGGTTGGGGTGCATCTTCCAGCCAGACCTCTATGCCAGAACTGTCCCCTCCCCACCCCAGGATGGTGCCAGGGTTTGGGGCTCCAGCAGCTGAGTGATGCTCCCTTGGGATAGGGGAGTGCTCTGTTCAGATACCAGTGCTCAAGTTAAGCTGCTCTTTGGATCAAAGAGTGTTGAGGCTGGGGGTTTTTAGTATTGAGGGCTGGAAACCAGGGCTTGTGATAATTTCTTCTGGAGCCTGAGCCAAGACTTCCAGTTTGTCTGTGGCTGCAAAGCTCATGGAGCATCACTGCAGAGGATGGTGCACTGGGCAATGATGGGCTGCTGCTGCACAATATCTGCCCATGGTCCCTGAAGATGGGAGGAGAGAGGGAGAGGCATGCAGCTGGTGGCACAGGGCTCTGTCCTGCATCCCCAGAAGGGAGCCATGGGACCATTCCCTCTCCAAGGTACCCACAGGGAGACCCTCATGGCAGGTGGGAATGGTTCTCTGTTAATGATCATTCAGTGGCCCACCTTTAAGCAAGATTGGGGTTATAAAAGCAATAGTGAAAATTTAGGAAGTCTTTTGTTGCTGGTTTGTTTCTTTTCTTTTAAGGGGAGGTTATGTTACTAAACATTTTTCCTTCCTCTGCAATACAATAATTTTGAGACCCCTTGTGCTGGCAGCTACAATGAACTGCCCCAAAATATCTAGAGGTGGAAATTTAAAGATGATGTATTAAAAGCTCAGTAATATGCTGTGTAGGACCTGGCACATGGGTCTGATTTTAAGAGTTTGCAGGATTAGTTCAGCCCTACCCAGGCAGCTCCCAGGGTCTCTTCTGGGCACTAAGGACACTCCCCCTGTATGTAGAGGGTGCAGGGGCACTGCCATCCTCCTTTGCAAAGGCAGGAACAGCTTTACAGAGGGTTTGCTAATAGATCATTGTTCAGCTGACTCTCAAAGACAGCAGTGACAATGGCTGCCCAGGTGATGCATCCCCAATGTGCTGGCTGTGACAGCTTGGTGTCTAGGCAGATGTGGCATGCCAAGGGTGAGGCACACTGCTGCATCCTCTGCATTTCGTGGGTCCACTCCTGTTTGCTCTTGTTCATTATAGACATTATAGCTGTCCTTTGGTGAAAACACAATAAGGAAAGGATAACTAATCAGAAAGCCATGAGACCTACATTAGTTCTGATTTTGGAAAGCTGCAGTTGGATTAGTGTAGCAGAGCTATGAGCATGGTAAGACATTGCACAGGTTGCCCAGAGAAGCTGTGGCTGCACATCCCTGGAACTGTCCAAGGCCAGGTTGGAGGGGCTTGGAGCAACCTGTGATAGTGGAATGGTACAGTTCCTGGGGTAGTTCCATAGCAGGTGTTGGGACTACATGAACTTTAAGGTCCTGTCCAACTCGAACCATTGTGTTATTCTGTGATTCTATGATTCAAGTGCCCAGTGTTCTGAGCCTCACACAGGCATTGCCTATGAGTAATGAAGAACAGCTAGAGCTGATCTGGACTTGCAGAGCTGAACTCAACTGCCTTGCACATAGTGTGGTATTTCAGAGAAGAGAAATAGCCATGTGAGAGCACACCACACAGATTATGATTTCTGAGCATTCTGTTTTTCATGCTTATATCTCCGTTGTGTTACGTCAGCACACAAAATTTTAAAATTTTGGAGATTACCAAAGTGTTATGGTTGAGAACAGCAAGTTGTCGGAGCTTTGAGCCTTGTGAAGTGCCCAGCATCTGTCAGGGCTGCCAGCTGTGGCTCAGGCATCGGATGACCTTACATGTGGGGTGTGTGAAACAGCCCGACCAGCCATCAAATCAATCAGGCAGTTTCCAGACAGATTGTGTTTGACAATGAGCAAATGCCGAGATCCCCAAAGTAAGCAGAGTGGAAAGCACTTCCTGGCCCACTGTGTCCTTGGGCAGGGATGTGACACGGCTGCTCTTTTTCTGCCATACTACACAGCATGGCAGCTGGCAACAGCGATGGGAGAGTAAAGTCTGTGTTCCCATCACATCTGAGCTCGATGGCCCAACTGTGCAGTGCTTCCATGTGGTGAGGGTTGGGATGATGCCTTTTCTTTCCTCCTGAGCTTTAGACCCTGGCTAGCCCATCTCTTGCTGAGATTCTTGTCTCAGAGGGGGCTTCTCATACACCATCCCCAGCCTGGATTTCTGAATGTTCTGAGTAATGTGCCTAGCTCAGGGTGACAGGGGTTCAATATCAGCCCAGCTTCAAGGTGTCAAGAAGTTGTCCTGTAATGAGATGGAAGCCTCCTGCTTCCAGCATTTTTGTGGCCAAGAGAATGCTGCAGACTAGATCCTGAACCCAAGCATCCCCAGCTCCCTGAGCATTCCCTCTGCCATGGGAGAATGACCCCTGTAGAGGTTTTGAGGGGACTTAGCAGCCATTCTCCTGCAGGCCATTGTGTATGAATTCAGTATTTTTGCTACTTGCTGGACTTATTTTCTGAGATGGTAGGTTTGACTCCTTTATGATTGTTGCTGGAGAGGGTTTGCTTGCAGTTAGGACTGTTTGAACATAGAACATCTACCCTGTGGTAAACTCCAGTTCTCAGAGCTTATGCCAATGGCACAAATTGAAATGCTATGATAATAAAGTATTCTCTTCCCAGGATTTTCTCGATTCCTTGAGACTTATCAAAACAAGTGAAAATGCTTGGGCATTACAATATATTGCAGTGCAGTGCAATTCAGTGTAATGTGATCAGTGCAAAAGAAATAAAATGGGGTAACAGAAAGAAAGAAAAATTAAGTGAGAACTTTTAATCAAAGTGACATACTGTAGTAAAAATGAAGGAAGGTGCTCCAAGTACTATCCCTATTTCACAGCAGAAATTTCCTCTGAAAACACATTTTAAAGCAGAGGCTATTCATCTGTAGGAAGCAGAGTTTGTGTTGGAAACCTATTGTGTGGTCAGCTGTGTGAGGCAGGTGTGAACCCCTGGACAGGGTATACAGGAGCTGAGAGTTGAGGATGTGTCTCCTACTCATGGGATGCATGTTCTGGGCCAGGAGAAGAGGGACAGTCTGCATGAGGAATTGAGAAGTCTCCAGAAAGAAGTATGTGTTCATTTGTTTCTATCAGCAAATATGGCACTGGGGCACTTCAGATGAGAAAAAGTCACCTGTATCTTATGACCTTATTAGGTTGGGGATAAGGCTCTGCAGTGACTGTAGAGTAAGCTGGGAAGTTTAAATATCACTTCCTCAATTACTACATAAAAACACTAAAAGCTGCACTCTTGTACTGACTTGATGTCCTTTCAGCAGCAGTTGCATTAAATCCTGTCAGTCTTGGGTGCTTTACCCCACCAACAGTTTGTCACAAGTAACTGCTGGCTGAACACGGATGTTGTACTCGTGTGGAGAGGTGTGCACAAACTCCCTGATGGGACAAACCCAGCTGGGAGAATGCCTGCCTGTTAAAGGTGTGGGCACAGGGTGTTGGTGTGGCCACATCTTTGTCTCCTACCAGCCTTCTTCAGGGTGAAGGAGCCATCTCAGCTCAGGCTAGCTTGTCTTTGATTCTTGCACATTTACTGAAGTCAGGAAACATAATGCCAGGCAGCAATGAGGAGCCTGGTCCTGGTAAGGTGTGCACTAGGGCATGTACCATGACAAGCCCTCAAGAATTAACTTACTAAGTGTGGGAGGAGACTCCCTTCTCCACCTGTGTCTTCTCTTCCTCAGCACAATTTTTGGCTGATTCACCTGGATCAAGGCAGGCGAAGCAGCTGCAGACATTATTTGGAAATGGCGTAGGCTACAAAGCATTTGCCAGCAAAGTGTCCCATCCACTGTGCCAGAGGACTGAGCTGCCACATTCCCAGACACGCGAGACTGACTGACAAGATTTTATTCTGCCTTTAATGGATGACTGTAATGTGGATGTGGTGTAGAACCAAAGCAGTGCAGTGGAAGTTAAGTGAGAAATTATCTGTCTTCTGCCATTCAGACATTCATTTGCATCATCTCTGGTGTCAGAAAGAAGACCTGACTTAATCTCTTCTGGGGATGTGTGTCTGTATTTCAAGCTCAACACAATCACAGAGTGGGGAAAGCAGACCCTGCTACTGTGCTAAAGCCCCAGTCCAGGGGTAGATGAAGCCTGCAATCCGGCTGAAAACCTGGTCTTGCAGAATAGCTGAGATGCTGAGAATTCTGTGGCTTGTAGAGCTTATCCACACAGGGGGTGAGCACAAGAGACTTTTCCATCTATCAATGATGCTGCCACCTTGGCAGAAAGGGTAGAACCTGGCCCTCCCTTGGAGCTGCTGCCCCAGCCCCAGTGAGCCATGGCCAGTCCATGATGGGATCTGGGAGTCACCAAGGACTGGGGCACCAGAGGAATGCGTGAGACCGTGCTGATGTCATGCAGATGCTTTCCTGCGCATGTTCCCACACCTGCACTGGAATATAATTGAAGACAGCCTCAATGTCAGCAGCAATGTGCATGTATCAAGCTACTAAAATGCTTAATTTCCAGGCTTTACAATATTTGTAGTCCATGTTAATATGGCTTGTAACATGATATCTTCTGCTGTGAGGTAAATTACTGTGTAATTCCTGGAGGTAGCCACACATTGCAGTGTCATTATGAAGGCTAAAATTATAGAAAAGGCTCAAGTTAGGATGAAGCATGGACTGGAATGTTTTCACCTGAAGCAACTGCAATATTTCTGCTGCCTAGCTCAGATATTTTAATCCCACAATATACTTCTTGTGACCTTTTACACCAATTTGGCATGAAACCATATTGCAAAACTTTCTCTGAGTCAGTTGTTTACCTTTCATCCCACCTGCACTACCAAGCTGGTAAGTCTGGAGCAAAGAGGCAAAATGGCCTGCCCTGATGTGACATGGGGCTGCTTCTGCACAGCTAGGGAGTGCGGAGGCACAGAGGCTTGGAGTGCCATTCTGTGTGGATGCATCCCCTGTGCTGCTCGTCTGCTCCGTGACTCCTGTCCACCCTGTGCCACTTGTCCACTCTGTGCTTCTTTTCTGCCACATGTGCCTTGTCTGCTCTGTGACCCTCATCTACCCTGCCCCCTTGTGTACTCAATGCCCTGCATGCTCTCAGTGTCGTTCATCCACCTTTTGCCACTCACCTGTACTCCACAGAGAGTGCAAGGGGGCTTTGAGAAGATTGCAGCAGCCCCATCGACCAGGCTAAAGGAGAGACAGTCTGGTATGGGCAGCTGCAGCACCCAGACAGAACACCAGTGTGTTCCCAGCCCCATATCTGGCAGCACTGGTACTGAGGCTCTGCACATGGCCAAGTGTGGCTTTCTGATCTTGATATCACTGTTGTCAGTGCAGATTCCTGCTGCTAGGTCCACCTGGGATCCCAAGAGCCTGCATGCCAGAGGCTGGTAGAGAGGGGAGATGACTCTACAGGGGCAGCTGAGAGGGAAGGGGCAAACCCCTGATTGCAATTAATTGCAATGCCATCTCATATTCAGATGAGTTGGGCAATTGTCCTCTGGTATAGAGAAATAAATCTTTCCTAATGCAGTTCCAATATGGTTGCTCTGTGGCATCATCTACCTTTGTTGTATTAAATACCTTTGTGTACAAAAGTTTAAAGTGCATAGCTAAAACCTGTGTGCTTGCAGTAATTGCAGATGTAAATCTTTTTGTCATCCTGCAAAGACTAGGTGAGGTATTTCATAAATATGTCAGAAGCAGCATTAAAATTTTATGGCAGGCAGCACGGGTCGAGAATACTACAGTGACTTCTCAGCAAGGTACGTCCACCTTAACCCACAACTCATTAGTCATTGATGGGATTTCTGTGCCTCATAGCTTCTCGGAAATGCGGTAGTGTTACAAAAATCTGCATGTTACTGTTTTCTTACAATATGACAGCCCACTCAGAACTGTTAAAATACTACATCTTTGGCCAGTGTTGGCTAATGTAAAGATAAAATAAGGGAGAAAGACGGGCCAAACTGTGTGGTTACAGAAGTATATTCAAATTCATTAGAAGTTAATTGGCAGTCTCTATGGGATTGGAAACTTCGGAGAGATGCTCTCTGAATGTGAGAGAATGTTTATTCTCAACTGTGATAAACTTCTCCTTAGCTGATGTGCAGGAACAATTAGCCAAAGTGTGGGTTAATTTTATTTTGAAATCACATGGGTGAAAATTTAGGAGATGGCTGCACCTCAACCACTCTCTGAAGGGTTAATCAATGACTGCAGGATGGAACAGACATGGACTGGGTGTGCTTTTGGTGAGTGTGAGTGTATGAGGGGTCATAGATGATTATAAGTGATTTACTGATCCACTTACAGCAGATTTGCCAGTGGATTTACAAACCTGTATGTGTAAGGAGCATGCACATATCTGTGTGTCCATGTTGGCAGTCTTGTCAGTGTGTGTGTCTGTCCTTATGTGGGGTATGTTTCTGTATGTGCACCCTTGCTGCCGCAGTCCCTGACATTCCAGGAAAAGACTCCTGGTCCCCTTGCCAATGGCCCTGTTGCAATACCCCCCTGCTATGGGAGCAGACCTGGGTTTTGCCCCCCAGCATTTCTCCAGGTGACATCCAGCTGGATTGCTGTGATAGTGTCTGTAGGTAAATGAACATGAAGTGTATAGTTTTGTATACTTATTTATATAAATGTATATATTGTAGCTTCTTGGGAAAAAAGAAAAGTGGGTTGTTCCTCATGTTTTTAGGAGAGAAAATAGTTCTAACAAACAAAAGTATTTCTCTGTTTGTTCAGATTTTTTTAAGGAGGATATTGTAGATGCTCAGCAGCCAAAGCAGAGTCTAGCTTATACCACTGGCCCCTGTAATTAACAGTTATTGCCGCATTTTCTGGCAGTTATTCCTACAGACAGAATGCTATCTAATTATTAATACAGATTAGTGGCACTACCTGGGATCCTGTGAATGCCAGTGTCTCACGGTTGGCCTGATGGTTGCAGCACATCACAGCTCCAGACACCCTGTCTTGGCTGAAGGTGGATGAAATATTTGATGTAGTTTTGTCATGTTGTTTTGAAAGAACATGGGTAAAAGGCTTACTGCTCTAGGGACTCACTGTTTGTCAGGGGTGTTTTTCATTTAAGATCAACAAGTGAAGGCTTTGTCCTATCTAAGAAAAGTTTTACTTGAAAAACATTTATGAGGGCTGTTCTTCTGCTGAAATATATTATTTTCAATTCCATCATCAGAATAAAAAAGGCTGGGGGTGGGATATTAATTGTACAGAAAGCATTTCCACTTTTCCATTATAATGCTTTTTTCTCTTCTTTCCTGTGAGAATAAGTAGATTGCTCAATACAATGCGAGGTACGTGCAGGTTCAATGAGAGCAGCTTCCCATTTTGATGCAGAGGACCTCAGGTGTGTTGAAAAGCAGCTTCCTTTTTTTGAAACTACCCACTTTTTTGAATTTGAAGAGGTTTTCCAAAATGTCATTTTTCAGCCCCCTTTGAAAACATTTATTTTTATTAAAGGTTCTCCCCACCACGACCCGTGTGAGCTCAGGGGATTTCCATCACGCGTCACTCTGCTCAGAGTGAAGGTGTGTCTCTGTGGGGTGGCGTATGCATTGCTTGCAGGAATTGGCACAAGAGTGGCGTCTGACAGGAGTGTGTGTATTGGCCCCCCAGGCTGCCACATCCTTCTGGGGCATCTGGCTGCAGCATCCATTGCCATATGTTGGCATGTGTCGTTCATTCTGGCATAGTTTCTGGTAACTCAATCTTGAGAAAATTCTCCGAGCCTACCCTTCAAAGATTCATCTATGAATCCCACCAGCTAATCCTGGATGTTGGTTGGTTATGACCCTGAGTATCTTCATTGAAACAAACTGGGTGGATCATGGAAGGCTTTTGCTAGATACAGTGTTTTGGAAATACCTGCTTTGTTACGGTAGGACTGTAGTTTGGTAATTTTTCCCCATTTTTTGGCACTTCTGTAGCATGTAGACTGCTTAGCAGCCAAGTGTGCTTGGTCTGCAGAGCTGAAAGCAGGGTGATCCATTTCCTTCCTCCTGTGGGACTTCTGCACAAAGAGCAGGTGAGAAACCAGGAGAATACCTGGCAGATGGCTGGTGGTTAGCCTGTGGCATGCCCTGGGTTGCCACTCCCCCAGGTTAAATGCAGCTGATATTTTTAGATTAGAGCAATGTATATCTCTGATCCTGCTGTTTGCTAATGAATGTTGAAGTCAGAATAAAGTCCAAGAGTCAATCAAAACAAAAACTAATAAAATAGTAATAAAATAAAAATTAAAAATTACAGTGGACTTTTCTTCAAATGTACAGTTCTTTTTTCCTTTCAAAGGTATGATTAGTTTACTACTGAGACTTTTGGCTAAGTTTTCTCTTTTTTTTAGCCTCACTGAACTCAATTTGAAAATTTAGTATTTCTCTGAATTTAAAAGGAGAATATTTGTTTAGAAAACAACTGCTTAACAAAAAAACAAACAAACAAACAAAAAACAAAACAAAAAAAACCCCAAAAAACCCAAACCCATGACTCTCACTGAAGTATTTTGTCTGAATTGCCAAAATTATGTTAATGATGTGAAATAACATTTTTTTCATGTGATGGGGAGTATCAACTGAAAGGTTTTCCCCAGCTGTCCTGTTCCTGGGGAAGACTTCTAATGGAATGACTCCTGTGAGCTTCAGAGGCAGCAGCTTCCCAGACGGGACTGCAAACCGCATTCTCTCTCACCCTAAACCTCTGCAATGGTTGATGTGGAGAGGGAAATTTATTTTACTGAGGAAAAACCCTGCTGTTGTTCTCTGCTGAGAGCCTGGACCCTTTTCCTGCCCTTCAGGGTCCCCCACAGTTGTCTATCCCTCTGACTTTATGTGGAATGTTGCCTGAGCTGCCTGATCATGAAACTGTCTCTGGGGTGGTGTTGGCCGAGGGTGATGAGAAGCTTCTGCTTTGATTTATATCGTCCAGCTCAGGCAGTGACTGGCCCTGTGGCGAGCAGAACTTCGATGTGACAGATTTCCAGGCTGTATTTGGATAGCTGCTGCCTCACCGACTCAGCCAGTGAGGTGTGGGTGTGAACACACGGCTCAGTGCAGTGCTTATGCCTGCTCCCCATGCATTCAAGCATGTCTTTGCTTACCCGGGTAATGATTGTTATTGGAATTCGCTGAAGAAATTTATGATCCATGTGATTACTTCCTCAAAATAAAACAACAGAAAACAAATAGAAGTCATGAGAATGTTAATTTTTAAAAGTTACAGTAAGATCCCTCAGCAGAAGGGAAAGGTAGGAGCACCAGGAGTTTAGACATACAGGGAGATGGGTTTGTCTGCAGGAAACCAACCTAGGGACAAATACAGCAGATTGTTTTTAAACTTATCCCAAGCCCCCAGAAGGAGTGTGGGGGATATTGTTGCTGTGGCCTAACTCTGCATTTTGTCCCCCGACATTCTGTTCTTGTCTCTTAAGCACTTGTGTTTATTGAATACCATTTCTCCTGGTTTCTTTTAATTTCTTGCCAAATGGAAGGGCTGAGTAACACATTGTCCTAAATGCAGAGCTTGGTTAACAAAAAGGCCCAGCAGTGGACACTAGTAGAGAAACCAGCAGCTGCAACAACTGTGGCTGGAGGAATGGCGTGGCTGCCTGCTCATGGCCACTCTCCCTGTTGGGTGACAGCTGGGAGCTGTCACATGGCTGTGGCAGGGAGGAGGGTGCATTGCATCACCTTCATGTTATGTCACCTGCAGTTGCATGACCTGCATTACTAGTAACCGTTACATGGATAACAAACATCTACCCCATGTTCCTGGTGACTTCTCCATGTCCCAAATGCTTGTGCAAAAACCTGGTGTCTGAGAAAACACAGCAAAAAGTGTCCAAATCTGTGTCTGTCTGCATGTAGCTGGCTCTGTGTTGGTTTGAAAGACAGGTGCCTGCCAAGGAAGGCGGGAATATTTCCATTCCTTGGAATGGAAAATATTACCTCCTACCCTTCAACTTATTATGACTTTGAAATGATGGGGCTGTCAGGCAAAGATAAGGGAAAAGGAATAACAGTTTTTCACTTAAATAAATAAATACATAAACAAATGAAACAAGGCAAACAAACAACAACAGCAGCACCAACAAAGGAACAAAGCCGCAGAGCCAGCCCCAGCCTCTCTCTGCCGCAGGCGCTTTGCCCTCCGGTGCAGTTCCGGGCACAGCCAGCAGGGGCGCTGCTGGCTCCCGGCCGGGCAGGGGGCGCTGTGAGTCCCCCGCGGCTGCAGGGGGCGCTGTGGCGACAGCGCCGCCCTCATGCGGCAATGGCGGGTGAGCCCGCGGGAGAGGCCAGAAAGGGGCTTCCAGAAAAGGGGCTTCCAGAAAAGGGACTTCCAGAAAAGGGACTTCCTTGGCAAATGCATGGGGAGCAGCTGATCTTAGTGCCTCACTGGCTGGTGAAATGGACTGTAGCAGGAACCTCAGGTGGGAACAGCAGAGGCGAGCATATCTGGGGTAGAGAAACAAAGTGTAGCAAAAACTCGGAAGCCATGCCAGGAGCTGTGGGTGTCTCAGCAGACACAGAGTGTTGGGTAAAGTGTAACAAAAAGCCCAAAGCAGTGGCAGAAAACAGCGGGGCTGGGCAGTGGCAGCCAGGCTCCTGCAAGCAGCTGGGAGATGCTCCTTCTGGAGGGGGGCCGGGTTGGAGTCCTAGATTTTCCCCTGAGGCACCTCAGCAGAGGCACCTCATTTCCAGTGTTGAAAAGGTCCCAGTTCAACGGCCGCTCCTACGATCAAAGGCTTACCAAAGGCAATGAGAAACAGTGAGGAACAGAACTCTGAAGTAATGGCAAATTCTCCCCATAGCAGCAGCCTGGCCCCAAGACCGCGACTGTCCCTCCTCTGATCCTGAGAGAGGGTGAGCGAGCGAGCTAAGGCCAGCCCAGTCCCTCACCCCCCAGCCAAAATCTTGCAATATCTGTGTACTTCCTAAGGGAAAGCTCCCCAGCTTAGAGATGGTAGCAAACTGCACCCTTCCCCCTCCTCCTCCTCCTCTTCCAAGCCACATACTTTGTCTCTTAAGTATCATAGTTATCATCTCTGAGAAAACAAATAGGAGAAAATTCCCTCAGAGAAGAAAAAAAAAAGGAAAAATCCTAACCTCCAATATTCCTGTTGAGCTATACTGGCTCTGGAGCTTCTGATTCATAAGGTCTTTTGAGACTTAAGTGTTATACTTAGAAGTGGCATATGAAACTCCTTTGCAGACTATTTGCTCAAATTCTGCATTTCAATCCAAAAGTACCATCAGCTGAACAAAAGTGTTTGACTAATCTGCTGCTTTCTGCTGGTGTTGTCACACAGTCCCAGGACTCATGACTGCTGTGCTTCATAGGGCTGCAGCCAGGTACCCTGCATGTTCAGTGATGTACTGCAATAACAGTGGTCAGGCTTTTTCCATCCTGGGAAGTTTCCATGGCCTCTGTCAGAGCTGGCCACGCTTTGAGATCCTTCTGCCTTTCTGCAGGGCAGGAAGTGTTCCTTTACCCTCCTGCCCCATTCCCAGTACTGGTACGTGGATGTGCCTGCACCAACAGTTCTCTAAAGTCACAGCATTATGAAAAACATGGTGATATTTTTTCATTCGTCTCTTCATTCTTGAGATTTTTACACTCATGCTTTTCAGCTTCTCTGCAAATCAGAAAGAAAACTTTCAGGAAGCTTACCTTAAAATCAAGAAGACTGGTGAACATGAGTTGATGGTCCCCAGAGGAACAATGGTGCAGTGGACAGTAGTGTTTTGCAGCAGCAGAAGGTCCATCCAGCACCATCAGACTGTCTATCTCTGACCCATTGTCTCAGGGTGGAATGCATCTCCCGGGGCTTGCCACTGGCTTGTAGCAGCAGTGTTACTGGGAATCAGTCTTTGTTCTTTCTCCTCCTTACCTTTGCTTCTGGGGGGATGATGGAACGGTCTGACCCCTTTTGGGCTAAAGCTGTATGTGGAGTGTAGAGTCAGGTTTGTGGCAAAGAGGTGAGCTAACTCTCACAAGAATCCTTTGTTTTGTGTCTTTGTGTTTCAGCGAGGTGAGAACTACAGAGGAGAAAGCTTACTATTTCACATGAAGGAGGGATGTGTGTGATTCCCACACTTTCCTCATGTAGTGGCAGTCAGTGTGCGCAACATACTGCGCGTGTGTGCATCCTTGGATGGCTGATCCGTGGTGTTTGTTTTTGAATGGGGCGAGGGTTGTCTGCTAAGAAGTGCTGTCAAGAAGTGTAGCTGATGGATGCTGGAATATCTGGTGAAATTTGTGAAGCAGTCATGCAATGTTCATTCATCTACCTCAGTTTCACTTAGGGTTGTACCATTTGTCTGCCCGGGTCTTGTGGTGGTAATAACATGGCTTGAAATTTTCTCCCCCACTTCTCTTTTCCCCCTCCCTTCTTCCATGTTTCTTTCCTCTCATTTTCCTTCTCTCTCTCTCTTGCTCTCTCTCTCTCTCTCTCTCTCTCTTCTTCTTCTTCTCCCCCTTCCCCCCCCTGCCCCCTCCAGCAAGGCTGATGGATATGCAGAGTATGTTAAGAAGCGAGCAATACTGTCACTGAGCTGATGGTGCTCAGTGACTCCTCGGGCTTCTGGCTGGTCTGTACTGCAGGAGCTTGACACCCTGACCACTGAGGCATAAAAAACAGAGAATTGGAAGCTTCAGCCTGACAGGCACTGGAGCATCCCCCAGAGAGGGTCCACGATGTGTGTCTGTGTGTGAGTGTGGGGAGGAGGGCAGTGGGGATGATGGGGGAGGAGGGCAAGACAGGAGAGGACGAAACAATGAAATGTCAGCCCATTCCCACCCACAGCCCTGCTGCAGCAGTGATAAACGTTTGGAAAGTGCTGCTGCCCACTCCATGGCATGCACAGCATCAGCATGGAGTGGACTGTCTGTGCAGCTCCAGGAGAATAGGAGAGGGGAGGGAGAGAGGGATGGAAGGAGGGAGGAAGGGATCAAGGGAAAGAAGGAGAGTGCTGGAGAGCTGAAAATGAGGTGTCGTGTCGTCCAATGGGACAATGCTTCCCCATGAGGGATGAAGCTCTTGCAGACACGAAACAGCTAATTGTAAGCTTTGTTTCAAGCCTGGGGTGCTCCTGGTGCAGGAATGACAGGGCAAGCTTTTCTGTGCACTCTGTGCAAACAGCCCACAACAGAGGTCTACATCTGCTGTCCCGTCCACCCTGTCCCTGGGTCCATGCACTGCACAGGTCTCAGGAAGGATGTGGCGGCAAGATTCACTCCCATCTGCTTTTGTGTATCATGTCAGTCAGGCAGCACAGCTGTTTTGTGCAACTAAAGAAGGACTAAACCATTGAAAATCTCACTTCCCTGTGGAAAGGAATACGTGCAACCCCTGGGGAAGGTAGTGTGTGATAGCCTTCTTGTAGAGCAGGCACCCACAGAATGAAAGGATTTCAGTGTGCCACACATGACAGAATGTGACCAGGACTTCAGGCCAGGGAAACATTGTGACTCTCACAAGTGAAGTTCCCAGACAGCCTGCTGCCTGTTTGCTTTGCAGGCTTGGGCAAATACTCAGAAACACAGGCTGGGCCAGAGACAAGCAGGATGCCCAGGAGCTACAGAAGCAGGAAAAAATAAGGGAGGACTCTGGGTGAGACAGCAGCCTCAATTGTGTTGATGTAGAGGCAGAATGGACCTGAGAGAAGCTGTTGTGTCCTGCAGGAGAGAGATGGATCCCTGTCTGTTGGAAGGCAATGGCTCTTGCCACTGGCTGCAGTATGTCGAGTGGCTCCTAGCATCTCTTTGGGCATTGTCAACTTTGCTATGCCTTACTCTTTTAGAATATGCACTCTAACAGAAGTAACCCTCAAGCTTTGACGTCATCTATCAGCCATAGGGACAGGAGGAAAGAATTGTAGGTACTGTGTACTTCCCTGTGAAGAAAGGTTTGAAACAGCTCCATTTTTCCTGCCTCAGGGTGAAGTAATGCCATTCCTTAGAGGCAATAAGGAAAACCCTACTCTGAGCTTGTGAAGAGTTGTTGGCACAGCAAGATGTGCTAAGTGTGGAAGTGCTTGCTGCTGCACACTTTGGACCTTTCCTCTATGGAAGCTGTGCTGGAGAAAGAGAGTGGTTGCTCCTAGTAAGTGTCATGAGTCCAAAGGGCTGCAGAAAAGAAACAAGGAAGAGATGCTAACAGAGACTTCCTGTAGCACACTAATGATGGGCTGGTCCTGCTGTCAGCACACTCAGTCTGTTCATCTTGTGATGCAGGCAGGGAGGAAGCTTGTTTTCACTGAAGCAGAATCATGTGGAGATCAAGCCATCCTGGACCTGACCCTATGTTTTGGTGACCAGAGTATCATCCCCTCTTCCCTGGCACCGGTATGCCAGCAAATGGCCTAAACCATGGGCACTCACTGGCCAGGAGACTCAGATGTGGTTTCCAGGTTGGGTCTTTAGATTGTATGGGACAGGGGTGCTGAGCCTGAGGTGCTCAGGACTCATTGTCAGGGGTCCACTGCCTAGCTGCGATTATGGGTATGGAGTCATGGCTATGCCAATGCCAAGGACCAAAGTAGGCAAAGGTCATGACAAGCATCTGCTGTGGCCTGTCAGCCCTCAAATCTTGCCTTAGGAAACACCCTTTCTCCGGCTGTGCTGTGCTGTGCTTGTATATATTTACATGTGGGAGAGGGAGAAGGGAAGGAGGAGCAAAGAGAGAGAGGAGGAAA
This sequence comes from Pyrgilauda ruficollis, assembly GCF_017590135.1. NCBI lineage: Eukaryota > Metazoa > Chordata > Aves > Passeriformes > Passeridae > Pyrgilauda > Pyrgilauda ruficollis. Next base: position 1,698,188 of record NW_024515209.1, read on the forward strand.
TCTGTAATTCAAGGAACATTTCCTAATAAAACAGCAGCAGTGTTGGCATTTGTGTGGTGGAGGGGCCAGGTCAGAGCCCCATGGTGCAAGGCTCTATTCTGAAGAGCTTGCCGCTGAAGTATGAAGCAGGTGACATGTGAAGAGAACAAGAAGATGGGAAGAATGGGAGCTGATGAGGAGATAAATAGCCATAGTTTTTCAAGTCTTTTTTGTGCCTTTGTCTGGAGGGTTCAAATCTATCTAAAACTGAAGCAAACATCCCTCTCCTTGGGTTACAGTGTTGGAGAAATATCTGGGACCATGACATGTTTTCCATGAAGCGTATCCCATATCTATTGGATCATCTTCTCCTGCAGACTGTATCTGGACAGGCCTGTCCTTGTATTGTGCCTCTCACCTGAGTCCTGTAGGGCTGGAGAGGCAAAGGCCAGCCCCATCAGTGTGTCCCAGAGGCTGCTCCATCTCTCCTTATTTCCTTGCTCCTGCAGCAAATTTAAGAGGCCTGGGCTGCAGCACAAAAAAGACACGTAAGCGATGTTTGCACCCATTTACTTAATAATTGATTTCATACTCCCCTTTCTCAAGGCAGAGTGTCCACCAGTGCTTTTACTGTGGCTGTCAGTGGAGCAGAGCACACACTGGAGAGCCCCTTTAGCTCAGAATGGTAACTATCATCTCAAATCAAATGACCTTTTATTCTGTCTTTGTCTCTTTAACTTAGGGAGTGAGTTTTCTGGGAGCCCATACAGCCACCCACAATATTCAACATACAACGACTCCTGGAGGTTTCCCAACCCTGGACTCCTAGGTAAGTGATCACTCCTGTCATGAGACATCAGTGTAAGGTGTGCAGTGTTTGTCCAACCCTGGGGTGGGCAGAATGTGTGTCCCAGCTTATCCTCAGTTGTGTTTAGACCCAGAATGGGACTGCAGGTCCCATTGGAGTGCATGATTGCTCTTGGTTCACTTTGCCAACAAGAAGACCTGGTCCAAATGTCTTGTCTTCCTGCTTCTGATAAAAATCCTTCCAGAGACATAGGGTATTGCTGGAAAGCAGAATCACCATGTTTTTTGAGGGTAAGGGACCCTGTTCAGACAAAACTTGTGCTGCCAGTTTGCTTGCAGCCAATTGTAAGCTCCACTGCTTCCTATGACATTGCTGCTTGCTTGTGCGTGTGCTTTGCATTTCTCCCTGATCTCGTGTTGTGTTTGCTTCCCAGTTGTGTGTATGCCCACTCCATCTCTCCTCAGCAAGGGACCACTGGTACAGCCTCACTGATGCCAGCATGGTCCTTATGAGCAATGGGAGGCAGAAGCCCTGTAACTCCTGCAGGATCATGGCCCTCATGTGAAGGATAAACATAATCCATTTTACACCCCGTCAAAAGCTGGCCCACTTTGACCTTATATACATGTAGCATGCAGTAATTAGAATTTTTCCCTGCATAATTTGCATGGATGAGGTAAGTAAAATACCAATTAATTGTCATCTCTCAACACAGGAGTAGCATGCCTTAGAGATTTCCAGATTTATGGATGACAGGGCTGTTATATGTGACCTCCAGCAGCGAAATAATTTTGAATTTTTGTCATACTTTTTTCATCCAGTTTCTTTGTTTTAAGTAATTGAGTCCCCATGTAATTGAACCACCCAGGCTGTATTCATCATGGTTCTTGTCCTTAAACAAATCCTTCGGGAGCAATAGACAGCCTCTGCCTCTCATGCCATGGTGCTGGTATAATGCTGTTATTTGCTGTGCCACATTTAAGGGTTTGTTAGCGCTTCCATCATAAATCAACAGACAGATCTTCAGCTAATATGAATGGGCATAGCTGCACAAAGCCAGGGGAGTCCCCGTGCTTAAACCCACTGTTTCCATGGCCACAGCCAGTGGTGCTGCCAGAATTTTGGTTGAGCAGCATGGGGAAGATGCTTTTGCCAGAGGCAAGAGCACACACCATGCTTTCTTCATTTCTCATTTTGCAATTCCTTTTGAATCAGGAAAAGTGCTTCAGAAATGCTCTGCATCATGGATAGGCCTGGGAAGCCAGGTTTTGTGTAAAACAACAACAAAAAGCTTTAAAAAATATTTTCCTTCTGAAGTGTTAAAGAAATTGGCATGACACTAAAAGTAAATGACAACCAGCTCTCATCCTGCTCTTCTGCATGAAGACAGGACTTCTGGAGAGGCTCCTGGGCTGTTTACTATGTTCCTGCCTGTGGATATCCACCTCCATTAGAAGGGTTTGTGCCCTATCTGGAGCCATCCCAAAGCTATTCCTGAGCAACCCCACAGGCGTGGGCAGTGACCCTTCCATTCTGTCAGCAGTAGGTTGCAGCCATGGCCTGCTCAGCTCTTTATTTGGGGTGATGGACCTGTACCAGCTCTGACCATGCTGTCCATGGTGCTGGGCAAGGTGGGTCCCTGTGATGCCCTGAAGATGCTGACGATGGGTAGGTCTGGGTCAGCAGAAGGCTTTATACAGAGGCTAGTCATGAGACAACTGCTTGCTGCCAGGACCTTTTATCTGTACCATATCCTTTTTTCTACATTCATCCTCTTTTTCTCATTTCCTTTTTGGATCATACACTTTGGGGGCAAATTCCGACTCATCTGTGACATATGAGCAGTTATGGGATAGTGTGCTCCTTACAGCAAAGCTCATTCTCTGGCTGGAGGGGATTTCTTCATCAGCATTTACTCAGCAGCATGCTGTGAACATGTGTTTAAATGAGGCAAGGGCAAAAAGAATCAGAGGCTATCATATTTTTCCAGAAACTGTAGCTTTCTTGAAATTGGGATGTTTCATGCTATAATGTAAATGCTGTGGGGTTTTTTTTCTGTTGGAAAATGTAAAATATGTAATCTGGTCTTCCTTATTTTTGTCCTCTTCAATATACTTTGTTTCGGCATTAAAAAAAAAAAAAAAAAAAGAAAAAGGAAAAAAAAGAATGTGAATTTTTGTTCTGCAGCAAGTCCTAAAGTCCTAAAGATGAACTTACCATTTCAGTTCAATTTCAGTTCAGTCTGGTTGCAGAACTGGGATGTGGGGGCTGGAGTTTCCTAGAGAGGAAATCCCATGTCTGACCATGGGTCCAAGTACAGTGGTATGATCTGATCAAGAATGTGTCTGCAATCAACCACAGTCTATGGGTCAGATGTCTCTTGTGCCTTACAGAGATCCCTCTTACCCACAGCTCTACCTTTGTCACTGGAAGCCTGATCCTACAATCCCTTCTCCCTAGTGCCTGCTCATCCTACTGGTAGTTTAGGGCAAGTAGGAGTCTGTGGCAGGGCCTTTAAACCTGCCCCAAGTCTCCCTGCACACCCAGAAGGTGCTGTGTGATGAGCCTGGGCACACGCAGTGGAGAATAGGTTAATTTGAACTATATCCAGGATGCTTCCACTCCTCTCAGGAGTATACGTGAGTGCATTTAGTAATTCTCTCCTGAGAACAAGCTCTGGCAGTATCGGCCTCAGAGCAGAAACCTTGACAAAATTAATCAGGACTGGTACATTGCCTGACACAGTTTGTTTTACAAAGTCCTGCTCCTTTCACTGAGATGAAAGTGTAATACTGTAAGCACTTAGCAGCACCTACGTTCAATTAATTCCCTGTGCTGGCAAGGAAGAATTGCACCACAGCAATCACACAAGTCTGAGACCTGTGAAAGAGGAGCTAAAATGAGAAATGCCATGATTTGCAAGTGGAGGAAAGGATACTTGGATTGAAAAAATATATTTGGGGGAGAGTAAAGAGAGAGAGGATGACAATAGTGAGAAAGCTTTGGTTTTTAGTCCCCAGTCTTTGTTCTGTATGTGTGGAGCAGCAAGGAGGGGTGTGAGGTGGTGTCTTCAGGGGACAGTAGAACCATATTCATGTAGACAGTAGGAATTGGTTGTCTGGCCCCAGCAGAACACCAGCTACTCACCATTACCTTGCTGTCTGCTCTGCTCTTGCTTTGATGCTTCTCACCTCTGCACCAGATACCAAGCCTCTTCTGCCTCAGCTGTCGTGAAACCAGTGCAGGTGACTGTGCTCCCTCCTCTCTGGGGCAGTCCCAAATTCTGTGCCCCATGGCTCCTGGGGAAGAGCAAACAAGCAAGCCATGGTCCTTTAGAATGGTCAGCAGAAGCCGGGGCAGAAGAAGTCAGTTATATGCTGCAGCTTTGCAGTGACTTCATGCTCTTGCGTCTTGCATCACCCTGGTGGCACCCACACCCCTTTTGGTGTCAGAGAGATGACCGGCTTTGCTGTGGGGAATGACTTGGTCCCACCTCAACCACAGCAAGAGTGAGGACAGTCCCCAAGTTGCTGGAGGAATGTGCTGGGAAGAGGACATAAACCCTGGCCACTTGTGTGCTCTGGCTTAGTGGTTCAAGTAGGTATCTCCATCTCAAAGCCAGGCAAAGAGTTGAGGAAAGGAACATATTATTCCTTTCTTTTTTTTTGCCCATATTTTCCTGCAAATGACCTGCAAGCAGTACAGTGCAGGGATGCACATGGAGGCACATGCATGAATGCATGAGAGGCAAACATGCATGTCTAGGGCTCAGGCTGTTGGCACATACTGGTGCACACTAGTGTAGGACCAGCTCAACATGTGCATGCTAAGGGCAGATAACAGCAACACTGTCTAATGAAGAAAAGAAAGTCAGTTTTTGTTGGCTTGTAGCATTTGGCTCAATCCTGCTCATCTGTTTAATGCAGTGTCCCTGCTCACACGCAGATGTGATCCCTGTGAGCTGGTTGGGATGGTTTGCCTGCACCATTGCTGTGCCATGTCTGCCAGTTCTGGCAAGGCATCATGCAAGGACAGGGCTTGGAGCCTCTCAATTAGGATTACATTCAATCCTCTGTGGGATTCTGTGGAAAGATTAGAGAACAAGTAGGCACTAGAAATGACTGTGTCAGGAAAGAAATTGATGATAGTATGAATTAGAAAGGAAAAATGACAGAAGGATGGACTAGTCTGTTCTGGATGGGGGCATGGTGACAGGAAGAGTGAGTGATTTCATTTTTCACTTTAAATACAAGCTTATTTGATTGCACAGCTGAAAGGCAAACTGGCAAAATCTAACTTGAGAGAAATGTAAGGCCTTTGGAAAGCATGGGAGAAATATTGGGCTTTTTGTAGCTGCATTGAGTCAGAACAGATGTGGAGGAAGATGGAGTGTGAAAACAAAGGCTCTGACCCCCAAAAGACCCCATTTACCCCAAAACTCAGAAAGCATTGTATCCAGCTCTGGTGGGACCCACACACTGCTCCATGAGTCAAGGTGAAATTGTTTGGTGCCACTGGATTCCTGCCGTGTGTTTTTTACCCCTCTGCCTGAGCTGAGCTGCCATAGCTAGCACTGGTGCTGGTGCCAGTGGGGACTGGAATCTCTGATGACCACCATCACTGCCTGCTTCACACTGAGCTCCTGGTGCTGTGATGGGTGAGGACAGCAGTTCCACCTGGCTCTTCACTGGCCTTTGAGCTGTTTTACCTCAAGGTACTGCCTGCCATGATCCCCAGGGATGTCTGTGCAGCTGGATTGGCCATGAGGGGACATGAGCCAGAAAACTGGGCACCCCCAAGAGGGCAGCTCCCGAAGAACATCCTCAAAACCCCAGCTGGACATGGCAAGCACATTTCAAGGTCTGATCAGCTTTTAACTTTTGCCTTTGCTCATTCAAGAGTGGCCAATTCGACCAGGGAAGTTTTCTCTGCTTTCAATGGCTTGAGTTTGGCTGGGATACAAAGTATACAGCATTTAATTTTAGGCTACTCATGAGAATGGTTTGCACTGTTCTTGTGAAGCTTTCCAGTATTCTCCAGGAAATATAGCTCCTGAGGCTGGGGCTCCTTAACCTGATGTCAGTTACCTGGAAGAAGGCTATCTGTCCAGCCCAGGATAGCAGTTGTGGTGCCCTCAACAGATAACACAAGACTGCACTAGTGTAAACATAAGTGGAATGATAACCTGATGAAGAGATCTTCTTTAACATCATTGACTATGGCTTAAAATTTTTTACTTTTAATAAAAAAAGAGGTCAGATTGGCTCCTGTCTAGGAGTTTGTATACAGGCATCTTTGCAAGTGTTTATCCTGGCCAGTGATTTCGCGGACTCTCTTGAATTACTCTTGTGTATGGTAAAACTATCTTCCTAGTCAGCTAGGACCACACTCCTGAAGATTGCTTTACTTTGTTTAAACCCTTTGCAGTGGTTTTGTCTGATTTTGGATGTCTGGGTCAGTAAGGATGAACTGAGGACAAAGCGGACCCATATACTGTGTACAAGCTCCTGTTTTGCCATAGCACTGTGCAGAAGACACATTCCAGTAGCCAAAGTCCTCTGTTTCTGACCCCTCAGGGTTCCAGAAGCAGAGTGCCACATGCTGTGGTAGGATACTGATCATGATGAAGTTTTCTTCTCTGACCAACTGTACTGAGCAGCTCCTTGCACATACTGGGCAAGAGCAAATGCTGCCTCTGTGCTCTGTTTTTTTGATGCATCAGCTTGTGCTCCCTTGGAAATGAAAAGCTGGAGAGTGATGATGAAACCTGAGCTGATCTCCTGATGTGGCAGTCTGAACAAAAGCAGTCTAGAAGGAACAGCTGGACTTGCCTGTCAGATTGAGCCTGTTGGACCCACAGCAGTGGGGTAGCCCTGCATTTTGCTAATGGTCAACAGCAACTTTCCTGAGCTTCCTCTTAAGATCTGGCTGTGTGATTCTTACTCTGTGCCTGGGCTTCTGAACCAGCAGCCCTCAAGTAATCACTCAGGTAATTTTGGAGTGAACAGCAAAGTGTTTCTCAGGAGGTTGTACAATAAGAGGAGATGGCAGGAGGCTCTTCAGCCTCCCAGAGGGGAAGGCTTTTGGCTTAGCTTAGAGCATGTTACCAACAGCACCAGGCATGCCAGCTGGGTTCCCCTTCAAGTCCGGAGGGTTTGCAGGGCCATGGTGGAATAGAATAACTGGTGTACCAGAATAGCTGGTGTGCTCAGTCTATGCCTAGGGGCTGGGCAACCATTGGACCTGCAGGATTTGCTAGAGTCTAGGATGGGAATTGAACAACCAAACAATGCACCTTTGGCTTCACTGCCACTGATGCTTTCCTAAGGGGTCCACAGTCCCCAGTAATGTGGTGGTATCACCTTTTCCTGGTGAGGCCAGCTCCTCTGTGCCACTGAAACAGCAGAAGTCACTGCCTCTGCAGCAAATAATATCCAGGGCTCTGAAGACCCTTGGCAGTGTCTGATAGATTGCTGTCCCATGTGTGTTGAAGGCAGGGAGCTTAGGATGGAAGGCAGCTCTCAGACAGGGCCACTTATGAAAGCAAACCCTACAGCCCTTAGTACTCCAGAGCTGTTACTTGCATTGGCTCATTGTTGCTCATCCAAACCTCCCTGAGGGTCTCAGATGCATGTGGCTGAGTACAAGTCCTTCCAGAGAGGTTCTTCTGCACTGTGATATGCCTCACATCCCATGCATGTGAAGCTGGTGAGTTGCAGACCAAACTGGTAGCACACTGAAGAGAGAAAACTCCCTTCTTAGGATGGATTGGAGTTGCTTTCATTGCAGGTGTGCTTGGAAAGTTTCTTAAAACTGGTGCAGGCTGGACAGATTGGTATCTCTCTGGATACCAGTCAAAGACTCTTCCTCATTCAAACAAACAGTCCGTGTTCCTGGTGATCCTTGCATAATCATCCTATCCACCAGTGCTTAGCCCTGCAGGACACAGAATTTTCACCAGTATTTTTCAGGCCTTTTCTTGGTAAACCAGTGCTTTCATTGAAATACTTTGAATGATTTGGGGTTCAACCTCCTCCTTTTAAAAGGAGGGGGGAAAATAAAAGAAGTCAGAGTATGTTAATGTGTTGGTGTTGGAATATCTTGACTTCATGTTCTGAAAAATAATTAACTTCATTTTGTGAAGTAAATGAAGTTGATGTTTTGAGTGAAGGAATGGAAGAAGGTATCAAATGGCAAGCAGCAATGCAGAGCAATGGTAGCCTCCTTCTCATGCAGAATGCATGAATGCAATTTTCATTCTATTTACCCAGCCTTTACCGAAGCTTTGGCTGGAGTGCTCTCTGACACCCATTGTCAGAACACTGCAAGCTGGCACCTCTCCACCTTTGTCCTCCTCACAGTGGTTTCATCTCTCACAGGCTCCCCCTACTACTACAGCGCTACAGCCCGTGGAGCAGCCGCGCCAGCTGCTGCTGCTGCCTACGACCGCCACTGACGCCGGAGCTCAGGGCATCAGCACTGACAGCACACACGTCTGGGACAGCCGTCACGAGTCGTCTTGCTGCCACCATGCCAGCCACTCCAAAAGGGAAGGAGAAAGTACCTAGTAGGAACATGATCATTGAAATTTTGCTCTCAAAAGCTTGTTGAACTGATTATCATATTCTTAAATCTGGTTGGGTCCTGAATCAAACAGAGAAGCAGGAGGAAGTGGTACTCCTGAAGCTCTGTGTGGTCAAAAAAGTGTGGTAGCTTCATGTTCTTTGCAGCCGGCTGGCTACTGCTTTAATCGCCTGCGGGTGCCATGGCTGTATCTGGGGATAAGGAAGAGTTGTGAGCAGCTCCCCTTGGGGCAGCTCCCTCTTGCTGCACACTGAAACAGGCTGTGAGACTTAAGGCAATTTTCTTTTCTTCTTCTTCTTTTCTTTTTCTTTTTTCTTTTCCTTTTTTTTTTTTTTTTTTTTTTTTTTTTTTTTTTTTTTTTTTTTTTTTTTTTTTTTTTTTTTGTGTGTGTGTGTGGCAAAAGAAAAATCAGTCTGCTCAACTTTACGCAAGCACACCACTGTAAATATTTGCTTGTTTGTATTACTGTAAGAGTAGCTTAAGCATAAACAGCAACACTGTACAAGTAAGAAGTCAAAACACATCCAAAAGTGTGTTTTGAAACTGGGGCACTGATTCAAAGAACTCAGTAAGCTTTAAGCAACTTTGAACCAGGTTAACACTCATTGTGGCTGTACTTTGGGCTGATGTTGTTTCTATATAGAGCATTCTATTTGACAGTTCTGTGTGATCATGCTATATGCTGGTATCAAGCACATGGGCAACTGAAAGACATAGGCAATTTTGTGATTCTTTACTGCTTAATATTCATTTATGTTTATTTGTCATCATACTAAACACTGGAACAAATTCACTGGTTTTGAGTTAAGCAGCATCCAGGAAGGAATTCCTAAATAACAGTTGACACCTTACATTTATGTCTACAGATTGTGTGCTAAATCCCAGTCATGAAAACCCTGAGAGAAAGGCAGAGAAATACTGTGGTTATGATTTTTGTTAAGTGCATACATTGAGTGGGGTGTACCAGGCATGAGGGCAGCAGCACTCACTTTCCAAGCCAAGCTGAAAGGGAAATTCCTTGTTTCAGGGTGTCTGTACATTTCTGTGAAGGCATTGCAGATTCCAGCACTGTAGTCCAGACATGCCTTAGGGGAATTTTGCCCTGCTAATTCTGTGTTTCTTCCCGCCTACTTGAATAGGAAGCACTAATAGTCACACTTTTCAATATGCACCTTGGTGGGGGGCTGAATTAAGAGAGCAGAGCAGCTATGAATGACCACTAAGCAGCTACACCAATCTCTGCCTCTCCATGGAGACAGGAGAACTGCTATCTCTCCCTGAAGCCTCCTCCTAGCTCAGACCAAGGCACAGACAACCTCAGCCACATAAGGATGATGGGCATGACCCCATCCCTTCCCTCCTGAGGGCAATGGAAAAGCTCCCTGGTCCTGTGGTGATGAAGACCTGGCTGTAGCCTCCTGACTCCTGACCTAAGCATCCTCATCCACACAGAGCTGCTGGGCTCTTCTGAGGGGTTCTGTTGGTGCTTGCCTGCAGAAGAAAGGCTGTTGGTGTCAAACTTGAGATGCACTCCTGTGGAGGAACATTCAAGCAGGTATTCACCATGTTCCAGCTGTACAAAACTTTCTCTGGCAGGTCCTGAGTTAACACTATTCTCTCTCCTCCCTTCCCATCTCATCACTTGTGCTGCATATCTGGTATCTGTAGTGGCCACTGATCTGCTGAGAAATTCCCCCTCCCACTCCAGTGGTATCCTCTCACGGTATGGAAATGCTGTCGTCACTTCCAAGTTGCCAGGGCAAATGTGTTCCAGTCCTCAGCAACCATGGAGACATCCAGGTCCCACCAGCTCAGTGACATTTCAGCATGATGTTCACAGACCCCATCAGGGATTTTAGCCAGAGTCTTTTAAACTAACCCAGAAATAAGTTTTGTGATAAACTTATCAGTGAAATGAGTGCCACTTTTATTCTTTCAGCAATTCATTACTGTTACACACCTGTTTTTAACAAAAGACAAATAACAGCATGAAAAATTTATACAAGGAATTTTCTGAAGCCCTGCTTTGTGTTCATAACTCTCTGCACACCCCATGACTGCTTTCACTCCTTGGACAATACTGGAAAGCGTATTTCTGTCCCTGGGACCCTGTGCACGACCCTGGCCAAGGGGTGTGCATTGTCTCCACTCTAAGCATATGCACCTTCTCTGTGAGCTCAGGAAGGGATGTGTCTGTCCAGTGCCTTTGCTGAAGAGATGAGAAGCAAGGGTTTGATCACCAGTGCTGGTGATGTATCTGGAGCAGAGGTGTGCTGAGTTACACTAGCTGTTACACCATCAGTCTTGGCTAAAACAAGTATATGTGCCCAGTGAGGGAACTGCAGCTCATTGGCATTGGGTCCTTCACCCACTCTGCCTACTCTCCTGCAACTGCATTACTTTTACTTGCTTCCTCAGCAGCATGAATTGTGTGACATACATTAATTCAGATAATATTGAGAAGACCAAACATGAGATTTCAGCAGATGTTATATCATACTCATGCCAGAAGTGCTTGTAGTTGGGCTGGGGACTTGGAAAAGATATGACAGGTGTGTTTCCTCCAGATGATGGATGTGTGAATGCCATGGCTGAAGTGCCCCAAAGTGCTCAGGCCTGACTGGTCTCAAGGCTTTCATCAGGGCAGCCCTTGGCCTGCCAGGTATGGTGGTGGGCTCCATCCCAGGTACTCTGGATGCACAGGCAGCTACTGAGGGGAAACCCAAAACTCCCATCCTTGCACATGTGATGCAGGGACTTGTGCTTGACCCATCTCCCCAAACGTGGCAGCCATGGCTCACTCACATCTGCTGGGAGATCCTTCTGTCATGAACAACCAGTGTGCTTTAGACCATGGAGTATTCATGCCATGCTGCTGGAAAGGACACTTCTTGACAGTACTTTCCTGGTTTGGGGATATTTCACCTGATATTTACAAACTGCTTTCCTCAGAAAGACTTTCTGTCCATAGTCTTCATTGTGGAATCCTCCTCCTTGGGGAGCATCTTTGGAAGGTGCTGTTGGTAGAAGGTGGTCATCTGGGGAGGACAGAGGATTGTCTGCCTCCGTCCATCCTTTGTGGCCTCACTGTTTCGTGGGGGAGGGGCTACTGGGTGAGGTGAAGATGGGAAACAAATGACCCTTAAGGGTTGCAAGGAGGGGAGAGAGCCAGTCCAGTGCTGGGGCTTGGGGTGCCCTGCTAATCCTTTACTTCAGTGCCCTGCCGAGCACGGAATCATTTCTAAACCCTTGCAGAAATCCACCCCATGAAGTGCCTTCAGGCAGTTTCAGCACTGAACTCTGTTACAGGCTTGGTTACATGGAGGGTTTTCCAGTATTTGACACTCCAGCAATAATTTTATCAAATACATTGCTGACACAGGCGAAGAAATTAAATATGAGAGGTGAAGAGGAAAAATGCTGCTGTAAGACTAAATCATTGGAGGCCAGAATCAGGATTGCATGAATGAGGGGAATTCTGACTTGCTGAGGAAACCTTCAGTTAAATGCTGTCAGACTGTGATGATAAAGAAGACACAAAATGTTGTGGACACTTGAGTTTGTTTATCATCTGTGTCTGAAGGTTCAGTTATGGAGACATTATTGTTAGGCAGCTCTACTGACTGCAGAGCTCTGCATGTCTCAGGACTGGATCAACAGATCAAAAGTTTTCTTTGATCACTGTTGAAGAAGAGAAACAATTGGGGCTGTGGCATCACGGCCAGAGCGTGACTGTTCATTCCAAGATGTCTGAGGAGTTCTCTGATTGGACTGGCAGGTGTACGACAACATCAGTGCTTGAGGCGCTGGGGAAGGAGATGGTGAGGAAAGAAACCAGGGTACATGGAGCTCACAATGTGTCACCCTCCTTGACTCCCTGTAACTGAGTCCTCTTGGTGCCGCAGTGTGAGGGCAGCACAATGGAGAGAGCAGCATGGTGAGTGAGGGAGGTGTGATGGCCTCACTGTGCCAGGGCTTAGCAGTTACTGGATGTTGATAAATGCTTTGCCATGCTGGTCTTAGCTAGTGGGGTTATAGCCCTGGTTTTCTTTTTTCTTTAATTTATGTTTTACACATGCTTCAGTATGAAGGAGAAAGGAAGCCATGTAATGGTCTTGCTTATTTCTTGCGGGTACCCATAGCTTCAAGAGCTGTGGCCTGTAGCAGAGTCAACTTGTGTAGCTGTCACTGGCTCCAACATGGCTCTGGCCGAGTGTCCTTCCTGGTACCATGCTCTTCTCTGCATGCATGTGCCACTGGGAAGCATGAGGCCCAAGAGGTAGCAGAGCACTAGGCTGATCCACCCCATGACTCTGTCCCAGCAAATTCTGGAAAAACCTGGTTTTTCTTCTGGATTAATTGATTAAATGTGAGATGACCAACAGCTCTTGGCTAAAGTGCCCTGAAGACTCGCTAAGCGTACAAGTGATGGTCACATGTGGGTGCTGTTAGGCAGAGCCAGGTCAGGCAGCCTGCGCTGACAGAGGCATTGGGCACACATTCCAAGCTGCAGCCAACTGCTGCTCCACTCTGGAGGCAGAGTGCTCAGTAGCAACACAAGGCTGAGGATGCCAGCTAGGAAGCCCTGTAGTTTCTCAGTTTGCTCTTGTCACAGGTACATGTTACTGCAGTATGACAAACAAAAGGATCTGAAAGGATCAAACCCAATTATAGTTGAACTAATAAGACTTGACATGCAAATGCTGAGTGAAAAGCATGTCAAAGTGGTGCCCAGATTGCTCACCTCGGCATCACAGCTGGCATAGGTGTCAGCTCCAGCAGTCGCCTCACTCACCAGTCCCATGAAAGGCTCACAGAATGCAGGAGCTCCATGGTGGGAGCCAGACTGAAAGGACTGATCTGGACACAGCTGCAGCATTGCTGGGTGAGCAGGCATGCAGGTAGGGATTTCTGTCTACACACCTGTATGTGTAGGCTCACTTAAGTATCTCAGAAGCTTGCAGGGATTGTGGAGAGGTGGATCCTAGTCCTGCATCATCCCCAGACACCCCCCAGCCAGACCCCTGTGTCCAAGGTTTCTGGCTCTGCCTTGTCTAAATGAGGCAGGAAAAATGGCCAGTGGGCATTTAGACCTGCCTTTCCCTTTGCTCAGCCTCCTGCGGGGAAAAAATCTTGTCCTGGTTTTTCACTTTCTGTAGTGGCCTTTGTACATTTCGAAATTACAGAAACTCATTTCATTGCAAATGGAATTCCTTTCCAAGAAAAAAAAGGACAAACTTTTTTTTCTTACAGACAAACTATGTATTAAGGACTTCTAGCATCAAAGAAATACATATCTATTGTATCCACCAAAGTCTGCAATGCCTGCATTGAACCTTACTTCTTTAAAAAGAGAGGAAAAAGAGAGGGAGAAAAAGAAATGCCTCCTCACCTTGAGAAGTACATACAAACAAAAAATAACTTACAAAAAAAAATCCTAAAAATAACTGTTGAATTGCCTTTGAAAGTAGGGGATAACATCTGTTGCAAAACAGATGAAAAAATGCTTCTTAAAATGTGTATGTTTTGTATTCTTTTTTTCTAGTAGGAAAAGAACAAACTTGAAATCTTGGTGTTTTTTCCTTAGTGCTGTGTGTTGCTTTTGTGTGTTATAATATTTGAATGTAATTACAGCGGTGCCAATTTGCCAAAGACGTCGAACATTATTTTGGGGATTTTGTTTTGGGTTTTGTTTTGGGTAGTGGAAAGGGAGGTGGGCTGGGGAACAGGGATGCTAAGGCATGGGTCAAAAAGGAGGGGCCATTTGAAGGGGTTTTATTCTTCCTTTCTTTTTTTTTTTTTAATTCTTTTTCCTGTCAATACTGGAATTTGTGATTTTATTCTAAGTTAAATGGTTGACTGCAACACTTTTTATTTTTAGATTAGTTGAAGAAACATGCAATAAGATTGGCGTAGTTCAATATCTGTGTGTCTTTTCATGAGAGTGACTGTTACTTGTGGACATTTGATTTTATGTAACCTTTATGTGAGATAATTATTTGTAAATATTTACCATAATTTTATTGGTTCCTAAAATAAAAGTAATTTTTTTAAGTTCAAAATTCCTGATTTCACTCTTGTCCTCACCTTGTGTCCTGCCTTTCTAGGGAAAAAAAATCACCAGGTAGTTGCATTTGAAGTGAGACATTGAAGGCCCTCATGAAAAAGCATCCATCAGACATGGGCAGTCATTGCAGCCCGGTGTCACCAACTCCCTCCCCACTGCAGCATGGTTGGACCCAGTAAGGTGCTCCATGCTCTGGCAGAGCCCATGCCACCACAAAATGATGTCAGCGTTGGTGAAGAGTGTCAGGTTCTCAAGTGTTCCTGTGGACTGACCGTTCTCCCCACGAAGAAGAGGCACCCTCCAAGACAACCCTCGGTGCAGGATGGAAGGGTTTGCTGGGGGCTGGAGTCAGGTACTGTTCTGAGGAACCTGAAGGCATCTCTCTTGTCTGAAGACCACAGTGGTTTGGCTGAGGCCTTCCCTGCTTTGGAACAGGGCTCTGTTGCATAGCGCTGCTGCCCAACCACTCTTCTGTGGGACAGGGTGTCCTCTGGCTGCTGAGGGAAAGCAGCTCCCAGGCGTGGGGAGTTTTGCCCCAGCAGCCTTTTTGTTTCGAGACAAAATCTCTTGCAGAGTGTAGGACAGATGGGAAGAGCCTCAGCCTCTGCCCGTGTAACTGCTGGTCACCAGAAGAGACAGGGTTGCACTGGGCCCTGGAGAATGGGAGAACTCTCCCTGCCCCTGCCCTAGAGTCCATCCTGGCTGTGCCATGAAATTCCTGTGCTGACATGTATATATATACCATTAGGAGCTGGAAAAATTTTGCTAACCACTACTGCCATATAACCCTCTTTTAAAATGAGCTATAGCTAATGATTGATGAATAATCTATTCTTAATGAGTTACATATAAATGTATCTATGTTTGGTTGCACAGGCATACTTGGGGGTTGCTTTGTGCTCCTTCTGATGCTTTTTCAAGCTCACATTTCTCTCCACCTGCCATCTCATGGCAGCACCTCTGTCCTACTCTAAGGGTATGCATGCCCTTGGGACTGCTGTCTGGTCTGTGTGGCCAGAGCCAAACCTTTTGTGAATCTTTGTGTGGTGAGAAATATTCTTGGATCATCATCACAGGTGTCTTGGATGCCCTGGCAAGTTCTGCTGCAGTACCCCAGTTTGCCCAAGCATGGGGTTTGTGAAACAATAATAAGAAAATGCTCATTTTATTTGACATCAGCTTGTGTTTGACCTGAGCTATTGTATTCCCTGTGTGATTTTTAACACCATTCAGCAATTGAGATTGTAAATTTGAATTCACAGCAAGGTTTAGGTTGGAAGACACCTTTAACACCATCTTGTTCCATCCTCCTGCCACAGGCAGGAACATGTTCCACTAGACCATGTTGCTCAAAGTCCCAGCAAACCCATGTAATTGACAAAAAAGGAATGACAGTGAAGGTGTCCAGAACTTTCACCCTCACACTTTCTGAATTCCTAATGATTTACTGATTATGTGTACACTCCATTTGGGATGGAGTTAATTACCTTCATAGCAGCCATATGGTGCTACTTCATAGGATGGTGCCATGCTCTGGATTTGTGGCTGAAACAGGGTTGGTAACATACCAAAAATTGGCTCTCACTGAACAAATTAGCATAGTATCAAGGGTCAGAGAGATGCCTTGGGTGGGAAGAAAGCTGGTAGAGGGGCAACTGGAGGGCTGACACCAACTGACCAAAAGGACATCTGAAAAATAAAGTGCCATACTCACCAGCAGAAACTGTGGAGGGAGTTTTTCAAAAGCAAATGTCACTTAGGAACTGGCTCTCACTATCAGTCTATTTGTGGGAGGTGGTGACAGGATGCCTTTATTTTTATTTT
Organism: Pyrgilauda ruficollis; assembly: GCF_017590135.1. NCBI lineage: Eukaryota > Metazoa > Chordata > Aves > Passeriformes > Passeridae > Pyrgilauda > Pyrgilauda ruficollis. Next base: position 1,714,450 of record NW_024515209.1, read on the forward strand.
CCTCCTTCCTTTGGTTAACCTGTTTTTGTCTGAACCTTTCAGTTTTCTCACTGCCACTCTTCCTTTTTTCTCTCCCATCCTGTTTTGGCAGGATTAAACAAAAGGCTAGCTGAACACTGAGCTGCTGGCCATGTTAAATTCTCTACAGCAATGCACTCCTTATAATAAACATTGATATTGATTTTGACCATTAAAGTCCTCTAGGAAGCTCAGGACAATGGGTCTGTGTCCCAGTACCATATATTTCAGTTTTAAACCTGATAAGCAGAACTCACAGAACTTTTCACAATTCAGTAAATAATTGTAGATAAATAAAATCATAGTCATTGAGCTCATAGACAATGGGCAGAGAGAGGCAGAATTAAGTCAACCAGCAGCATACATCCTGACCAGCAAGCTCCACTTTGGGAAGAAGCCTGCAGTCTGTGCTGGCAGCGTAAAGCAGGGATGCTTCCATGCAGTTGTATTTCAGAATGGAGTTGGTATTCTTACACTTGATCCTGCAGTATAATGGAGTGCACTTAAGAACAGGTGTTTTCCATAATTTTCCATAATTGCCAAATTCATCCAGCAGCACTTGTCCAGCCAGGCTGGACTTGTTGCCTTTTGCTCCACCTCTGTTGCTCCTCTCCTGATGTTCTGATGCATTCTCCATGCACCATGTGCACCTTGCAGCTCTTTGGGATGCACAGCTTTTGGAATAGCCCTTCACATCCCCTACCCTATGTGGACTGAAGCAACAACCTCCCAGTGCCACTGCCCATCTCATTGCTGTGAGCTGGTGTTTGCCATTGTCATATTTCACTGTGGAAAACTGCAGGGGTTCTTTTAAAAATAAATGGCTAGGAATGAAATTAAGCCAAACGAGGCAAGCGTTGTATCTGAGAACCGTTTATTTGTAACCAAAAAAACCAAAAAGACAAAGGAGTTGCCCAAACCAAAGGGCTAGAGAAGACAGAAAATAAGGAAGGAAAATGGGAAAGGAGTCGGCGAGAGGGGAGAGAGAGAAGGAGATGGGGAGGCAGAGGGAGAGGCAGAGGGAGAGGGAGCCCATGGGAGGTCAGGAGTGGCCGCGGTGGGGCTGTGCCTGCTGCCTGCCTGGGTGTGGCTCCCGTGGCCCTGGAGCCCAGGGCAGGGCTGGAGCCATGGACAGGGCCAGAGCCAAGGACAGGGCCGGAGCCATGGACAGGGCCGGAGCCAAGGACAGGGCTGGAGCCACGGACAGGGCCGGAGCCCAGGGCAGGGCCAGAGCCCAGGGCAGGGCTGGAGCCACGGACAGGGCCAGAGCCACGGACAGGGCTGGAGCCACGGACAGGGCCGGAGCCCAGGGCAGGGCCAGAGCCAAGGGCAGGGCCGGAGCCACGGACAGGGCCAGAGCGCAGAGCAGGGCTGGAGCCCAGGGCAGGGCCAGAGCCAAGGGCAGGGCTGGAGCCACGGACAGGGCCAGAGCCACGGACAGGGCTGGAGCCACGGACAGGGCTGGAGCCCAGGGCAGGGCCAGAGCCAAGGGCAGGGCCGGAGCCACAGACAGGGCTGGAGCCCAGGGCAGGGCCAGAGCCAAGGGCAGGGCCGGAGCCATGGACAGGGCTGGAGTCCCGGGAAGGGCTGGAGCCATGGACAGGGCAAGAACCACGGACAGGGCTGGAGCCCAGGGCAGAGACGGAGCCCCGGACAGGGCCAGAGCCACGGACAGGGCCGGAGCCACGGACAGGGCCGGAGCCCAGGGCAGGGCCAGAGCCCAGGGCAGGGCCCTGGCGAGGATTGCTGCGGAGAGCTGGCTCCGAGGCAGGTGCAGCTGGACACAGGTGGTTCAGGCAGCGATGCGGAGACAAAGCAGACAGGACGTTGATCAGGGAGGCAGGACAGATGTGAGAGTGAGCAAGAGCCAGTGAGGGCAGGAGAGCCAAAAGGGACAAAACACGGGCTACGGCCAGGGCAAATGAGTACCGAGCCAGTGGGCAAGCTGGAGCCAAAGGAAAAGGCACAAGACCCAAAAGGCCCCTATATGCAAAAAACCCAAAGCCAAAAAGTCTCAAAAAAGCTCCCAAACGACAACCCTCAAAAAAAAGGCCTCCACTCAGTAAGCAAGCTTTGAAAAGCCCCAACCCCCCCCCACCACCAAAACAGAAAGCAGAGTCTCCACCGCCCCAGGCCTTGTGACACAGTTATTTTTATGCCCTGGCCCTTGCCAAAGCCTGCCTGCTGGCAGGATACCATTGGCCCAGTTCAATGTCCCACTGCAGTCCATTGGTAGAGATCTTTTGCCATCTGACTGGAGAATGTCTCTGGGGTACAGTGTCTTTGATCTCCTGCTGACTGCCTGTCCCATGTGAGACATGAGCTGGTTGCCAGGGAAAGTCCCCCCAGAGAAAAGGCTGTCCTCCATCTTCTCCTAGCTGCCTCCTGCTTGTGGTACTTGTGCAGCCCCTCTCCCACATGCCTCTGACAACCATTGTTAAGGAAAATCAAAATGAAATTTGCTTCTGACAGCCATCCGCTGGCCCCTGTCAAGGCACTGGTACCCTGAGGAACCCAGTATCACCAGACAGAGGAGGCATCCCTTGTACTGCCCTTTGGATCCTGGGAGACTCAGCTTCTTGTAGGCAACGGGGTGATGACTTCTGGGGGGGGAGGAAAGCCATTAGACCTTCAGAATCCACTGCATCACAATGCATGTCTCACCTCCCAGGCAGCAAGATCCCAGAAGGCTCTAGAGCTTGCAGACCACTATCAGCAGCTGTCCATCATCATGAGGGTGCTCAAAGAATGGGAGCTCCTCTCCTATAGAGACAGCACGAGAGGTGGGGTTGTTCAGCCTGGAGAAGGGGTGTCCGTCTTTCTCTTCAGGGAGACCTCAGGGTCCCTTCCAAGACTTGAGCAGGCTCCAAGAGAGCTGGAGAGGGACTTTGGACAAGGGCCTGGAGAGACTGGACAAGGCTTCCCACTGATGGAGGACAGGGTTGGATTGGGTATTGGGAAGAAATTATTCCCTGGTAAGACTCTGACACAGGCTGCCCAGAGAAACTGTGGTTGTGCCATCATGGGAAATGTTCAAAGCCAGGTTGGATAAGGCTTGGAGTTTGGATCTGGTCTAGTGGGACATGTCCCTTCCCATGGCAGGGTGTGAAACCAGATAAGCTTTCCAGGTCCCTTCTAGCTCTAACTTTCTATGGTTATAAGATTGTCTAGTGCATCTCCCAGCACTTTTTGAGGATGGTAGAGAGTAGATGAACCAAACTGACATTTCCTTGCATAGCCTGTGCCAGTGCCTGGTCAGCTTTCAGTAGAGATCCATGGCCTAGCAGCAAAGGAGCTTTACAGGAGAACACCAGGAGCCATGTTGTGGCTGTCCTGTGTTTGCAATGGCAGGGATTGCCATTTCCCGCTCGGTTTTTTATACTTTTTGTACTTCTGCTGTCTTTCAGCCTTGCTAGGTTAAAAGAGAAAGGAGTCATCTGTCCTGCCGCAGGCAGGCAGTGCCCGTTCCTCATTAAGCCCTTCCACGTCTGGATGTGAAATGCCATGGCAGCCTGCTGGTAGCAGAACAGTGGGATTAGACCTGACAAAATTGCGGTGAGAGGCATGGAATCCTCCTGTCTCTTCAGGTGTTAGGCCCCATACTGCTTTCTTCAGTGAGAATGCCCTTCAAGGATGCAAATATGGTTTTAACTCAAACCTTCATACAAATGGCCATTGTTTAAGATGCCTGGGAATTGTCATCTATACTTTTAATGAATAGGAAATGCAGACCCTTGGTTAAGCAAAGGAATGTCTCTGTATTGTAACAGATTTTGCAGACAAGGGCAAGACGCAGTCCAGCCAGGAAAGACAGGAGCAGAGTTGGTGGGTACGCAGGAGCTGGTACAAAGAGGTCAAAGTGACAGCTCCTTTGCCAAGATTCCTGCAGTGGGCCATGATGGCTAAGAGCAGGAACATCTGGAAATAATGTCACAGACAGCTGGTGAAGACTTATGGCTTCTGTCTTAAGATTTCATGACCTATTTTCCTTCCTTAAAAAAAAACCCAAAAATTTGAAATGCCCTAAGAAGAAAAGAAAATTCCTAACATGTACATGCACCTAGGAAGTGTCTTTTTACGGCAGTGTTTCCAAAGCAGTGGGGCTACTGATCATACCTGAACAGTGAACTGACAAGCATGCTCCAGCTGCCACTCAGCTAGATGGACTTCTTTCTGCATACAAATTTTTAGTAACTCTCACTCATTCACCCTCCAAAGCCTTGCTGGACAAGAGGCTTTGGGGGGCCCACCTTAAACTGAATTACATGCCCTTGCTTCAAATGGAGCAGTAGGCATTGAAAATGTAGCCAAAACTGGAGAGCAAATTCTTGTTACCATACACATGAAAACTGACCCACCCAGAGCAAAACAAGGACAATTTGGCAGTCTGCAGCAACCTACAATACTAGTAAAGACTACGAATTAGCAATGGGACATGTTTCGCAGAAATATCAACAGAATAGGAATGAATCCCACAGAGAACTTCCAAAAGGTATAAATTTATGCACCATGCTGTGCAATCTCATCTGTACGTGCAGAAAGACAGGGTGGTGCTAAAATGTGCAAGAGCCCTGTGGAAGGAAGAACTGGTTCCTGGCCTGCTCCCCTAATTGATATGCTGGACATGACATTCTAGCATGTAGAATATCTCTTTGAGCAGGCTGGGACAGCTGCCCTGGCCATGCTTTCTCCTGGCTGCTTTCTCACCTCCTCTCTGTTGGGAAACTGAACAATTTGCAGGCAAAAGAAAAGTCCTTGATTTAAGATAAGCAGTGCTTAGCATGAACCAAACATCTGTGTGTTATCAACATTATTCTCATCCTGAATCCAAAACACAATACTGCACCACTGGGAAGAAAATTATTTCAGCCAAAACCAGGACACTCCATCCCAGCCAGCAGGTAACACATTTAGATCATGAGGGTGATGCTTTTGTCATCCCTTCCATCCTGTGTTCCTCTTAAGCCTGTGCCACCTCACAGCACCAGGAAAGTCACACCTGATAGACGACCACTTAATTCTGACTCCTAACTCTATTAACCCCCTTGTAAACAGCCTCTTATAACACTTTAAATTTTCCATTATGGCATCAATGCTTAATTAAGGTGGAACTGACAAATGGAATCATCATGATTAATGTTATTATAATGAATACATCTGCAGTTTGGTATAATGCACAGAATGTCTGACTTCCCAGGAAATGCCCAGTTAGAGAGGTTGTCTTTTATATTCATAGGGACAGAATAATTCCTCTGAAGGAATGTCTTTGTAATTTAGCATGAATTAATGTCTCCTTATCACACTGTGTTACCCAGAGCAGCAATTTATCTAAATCCTATATATGAAATGTGGACTCTTGTCTAAGAACACCCCATAATGGAGAAATCTTTTGAAAAAATACATTTACTGTAGATCATTAAGGCTCAGTCTACTAAGTGGCCTTTAAATTAAATAAAGTTAAATAAACTCTTCTTTAATATACCACTGTAACTTTTTCATTAACAAACATATTAAGGTCTTTTTCATTTATATACAGCTGATGCAAGCCTATGATAACTATAATGTCCCATTAGCACAGGAAAATGTAATTCAGCATGTCTATATGGTAAGAAAGGGGAGGAGTCTGGCACACCAGCCTCACATCTCTGGATGTCTGTATGCCAGTCCTGCAGGAACTCGCTGTAGGTTTATCTGTACAGCCTGGCTCTGGAGTTAGCTGGAAGTGTTGGAGAATCTGAGAAGGTCCTAGAAACATTCTTAGTTGGAAGGGACCCCAAATTTCATCATATCCAGCTCCTGGAAGTCCTTGCAGAACTCAGATCTCCAGCCTTAGCTTGGACGTTGTCTCTGCCTCACACATCTCTGCTGGTTGGTTTTGCTGGATTTCTCCCTCAGCACCTATTCAGTAGGTGCCAGTGTATGGATGATTTTTCAATATATTGTCATATAATCAATACAAATTTAAATGAGAAGACTTTGGCTGATTCTTTAAAATATATTATACCTAGGAACATATTCTGTAAAATAAAGCATTTTAGGACACAACCACAGAATAATATCAAAATGCTTTCTAATTTTTTTTACTTCTTGTGATTTGTGTGTTTTATAAATTATCACTACAATTTTCTGTTTCATGCCATGAATTTCACGAATAGCATGCATGCTGCCCCAATTGTACTTCCCTCCTTGCTATGTCACAGACAGTTGTACCTGGTTCGTATTATTTTCATATTCATAGCACACTTGTGCAGTGCCTTTTCCTTCTCAGTGCTACGTACCACCACATTCTGCCTCTCTTGTAGTCTCAATCTAAATGGAAAGCTTTTCAGCTGCGTCTCCCACAGATAACTGCCAGGACAACAACCTTGCCTGGAGCTTGCCCCTGACACACGGAAACTTGTATTTGCACCACGTTTAAGGGGCTGTCCTCTTTCCTTCACAATCTGCAACCTGCTGTCAGCTCGCAGTGCTCTCTGCCTGCTCCTTCTCAGCTGGAAGCATCACCAAGCACACAGAGCCTTGCAAGGACCAAAGATCTGGACAGGCCTCTCACATAAACCTTATAGTCCCAGCTAGCGTAATAATTCTCTGTCCATTTCTTTCCCAGTCATAAAAGGAAGGCTGAAAACTATCACATGCATATTGCTTACTAGTCCATAACTAATGTGACCAATATGAAACTCAGACTCTGTATATCCCCGTAACACCATTGGAAAAGAAATGTGTATGCAGCAAAAGTTTTCTTACTGTACAGGATAAAAAAAGTAAATGCAACATCCAACTCTGATGTAACAACTAAAATAACTTTTAACTGTTCTCCCTTCTCTTATATTTTGTGCTTGGCTGATTCTGCTTATGGGCCCTGGAAAGGCCAGCTCATCAGTTTTTGTTGTTAATCAAGAAGAGTAATGGTGGAAGTTATAAAGACATAAGATGATTCTTTGCTGAATAGGACAACAACTTTCAGAAAACACAAAGTAGTTTTTTAAAACTTTTTTGATTAGGGAATTACAAGACTGCTATCTGAACAAACAGGGACCCCAAAATGTGCTGAGAATCCAGAATGGAGGAAGGGTTTCTCCTGCGCTCCTGATGAAGCAGTTGCTGTTTTACAAGCAGGGCAATCACAGGGCATTAGTGGCTCAGGGCACTGTAACTAATCTGCAAAAGATCAGAAAACACACTGCACCTGGGGAAAATGGCAGGAAAATGTTCCACATACCCTTGATCCCATGATAAGTACTGCAGCAAGGACTGTGAGAGTGGCATTGACACTCCTCAGAAGTGTCATTGGTTCTCAGATGTGGGAGAGGAAGAGGGAGCACATCACAAACCCAGCTGACTGGAAACATTACTTCTTGTCTCATTGTCCAGTTTGTGGCCCACAGACCACTCAGTCCACCCAGTGACTCTGCTTGGGCAAGCTCACACACAGGGCTACCTGTGTGGTGTGCTTCACCTTCTCTGCAAGATGGAGTTTGGGTGTCAGGAACACTACTGTGCTGGTGACCAACTGCTGAGGCATAGGAAAGGGACATCTTTTCAAGGATGAATGCATAGAAGTGTTCAGCTTTCTTTGAAAACAAGCCCTGGAGCTACCTTGCAGCCCACAGGCTGCTTCCTTCTGCCTTGCAGTTGCTGATGGCTGCCCTGGTTCAAAGGGCGGGTGCGCTGCCCCTGTTTAGTGGGACAAGAGACCTATTTGGCCACTTGGCAGAATGGAAGTCAAGGATAGGAAAGAATAAACCCTGACACTGGTGGCACTGCACACGTTCCCTGATATCAGTCCGTCCACTCCTTCAGGGTCCATCCCTGTGAGCTGCTCACCCCAATCCTCCTGCGATCATCCCAGCTGGCAGGAAAGCATGGACGTGTGCAGTCTTTTCCTGTCTCAGTGAGGCAAACAAAGGCCCCAAAAAGAAGAAGGCTGGGAGTGGTGTGAAGCTGGGAGAGAGGCTGGTGATGGAGAGGAGACGAGGAAGGAGATTATTGTGGTGCCAGGAGCTGGATTGTGTTGCTGCCAAAGAGGAATGAGACCAGTGTGGGACACGGGCAAGGTCTGACTGCTGAAACAGCTCCTCACAGTGCTGGTTGGTCCTTAAAGCCTTCCTATCATGGGCTCAGTGTGCAACACAGATCACACCATCTATTTACAATACACTTCCTCTAGGAAATGAAATGCAAAAATCAGCTTATTGCAAGACAGCATTTGACAAGCAACAGCTATGAGAAAACTCTGGAGGAGCTTTGGGCAGGGTAATCTCTGCTACACAGCAAAACAAAGCCCTGTCTAGTAAGTTTTAGTAATATTCAACACAAGCTTACAAATTGCTGAAGTGGGGTGCACAGTCTACCTAATTCTAAATATCAGGTCTGATTTAAATTTCATTATTAGCAGTAATTTACTTCTCCAGCCAGGAAACTTTGAGGGAAGAAATGGCTAAGTTTTTAGAGCACAGCTAGGAAATACCATTGTATCATGAAATCCTTTTGCTTTGTACATACTGAGTTCTGAAGTGGATTTAAATGGATGAACTCTGGTGCAGCCTGCTGAGCAATACATGAAGAAAAGAGTTGGAGGTGTAGAAAACATCAAAGACCTTTCTCATATGCATATTAGACTATGAGTAAAGATAAAACTATCTTTGTGTTTTCAGTTTATAATATCTCTTTTGTAATAGTAAGAAACAGCATTGATTATGATTTGCTGTTTTCACTGCTTTGTGTGATTATTGGGAACAGGTAAAGAATCACACCCAGAACAGGCACTACATGGACAGGAATAAGGGGCAAACGGATAAGAAAAGTTTCTGCTCCACCGAGTGTTGCTTCTGTGGGGATCTCCTCACTTCTGTGTGGGTGACCCAACGTGCAGAACACAGGGGCCAGAGTGAGGACAGGGAGATGTCAGTTGATGGGAATTCCCAGAGCCAAGGTAATGCTCCCAGGAACAAGTGGTGTTCCTGGGGCTGGTTTGCACTCTGGTCCTGATGGTATTTGTGCACTTTGGAAACAGTGTTGAAGAAAATAATTAAATATGGCAGAGACTATTGCAATTTCTTCTATCCATCTCCAACTTGTAATTAAGGTATTCTGAAGTGTCAGACAAATGGGAACCAGCATGCCAAAACAAGATACCCCAGATCTCCTGTCTTCTGCAGGCCACCTCTGAGAGGTCAGATTTCTGTACATATGAGCATTTGGAATAAATAATGGAGTAAAGTTTCATTAAGGCAAACTATAACTTCAGTCACAAACCCTATGCACTGTCTGAATCCAGAACAGAAGTCCAGAATTGTGAAAATCTGAACATGCAGCTGAGTGCATCAGACACAGACTAAACCGATCCCTGAAAAACCCTGTCATCTGGCTTTGCTGTTGACATACATCCATGGTGCCCATTCAATACCCACTTCTACAAGCTCAGGGGAGCACAGGGGAAGAGAAGCAGTAGGAAACCCAAACTATGAACTCATTGGAAGGAACATCTCATACAGGACATTTACAAGTTTGTCCCAGGGAAGGCTGAGGGATAAAAGGGCAACTACCAAGCAGACAAAATCTGTGCTCTGCTGCTGGAGGGATATATATTCTTGAAGGGATGTGTATATATTCCTTGGAGAACATGTTCAAGCTGCTTCTGGCTGGACCTCACCAGGCTGTTGGATCCAGCACTTCATACCACCATCCATCACCACTTGCCAGCTGTGACATATATCCCATATTTCACTGAAACAGTGCTTCATTCTCCAAATGTGTGGTTCTTTCCACAGCAAAAAATTGTCTTAAATCATCAGATGTGCAAAATTGCATCTGCATTGTTTCTCTTGCCTGGTGTAAAAGCCATATCATGGACATTTTATCTATCACTGACAGGAAATTGGACCTCATGTTCAAACAGGAGCAGCCCTTTGGGAGAAAAGTAGCAGTTTTCCTGGGGGTGTTCTTCAGCCTCCACAGATCCCGTGCCCTTTCTCCAGAGCTGCTAACAGCTGAGAAACACTTTCCAATGAGAACTGGAGGAATGAGGGTCATCTGCCAGTGCAGCTGCCACTCTCCTGCACCTCTGAGGAGAATGGCATGAGATCACAGAGCATCCTTCTGCCAAAGCACCTCCTGCCTGCAATGGCATTGCAATGCAGGATTTAAAGCATTCAATCTTAAAATATTCTGTTCCTCTATTTATCAGATCCTAAATTTTTGTCCCTCATGTGGTAATTTTCAGAATTTTGTTAGAAAGGCAGTTCTCAGAAAATCCAGACTGATGTCTGTATTAGAGGTACTCAATGCACTTATGTACATTTATAGATCTGCATCCCTATTGTGAGGAAAGAATGGGAAGATCCCGCCGAAACAACTGACAACTGGGATTCAAGGAGCTCCAGGGGGAAAACTGCCGCCCCTCATTCTCAACATCACCTAGCTGGGGAAAGCGAAGCGGCAGACCTAGGACTTGACCAAGTCTGTAAGGAACACCCTCTACAGAGTGAAGACTTCAGATCATGCTTTCCAGGTCTTATGTTAGCAATAGTTAATGCACCTTCTTGTGCCACATGATGCTGGCAGCTCTCTGTCTATTGTACAGAAATGTAAACAATTACAATACCAAACCTATTCACCTGTTTTGACTTTAACTTACTAAGTAAGCTAAATTAATTGTTGACTTAAAATAACAAATGCTGTGGATGACTGTTACTATGTAAAGGAGGCAGTGCCCAAGCCAATTTTTTAACCTGTCTAGTCTGTGCAGGAAGGTAGAAGTAAATAAATATTTTTTTAAAACTTGCATTGTTCCAATGACTTTTGCTCTTTTGGACATGCATGTCTTGCAAAAGAAGGGATGCTGGGGCAGAAAAAGTATCTGACACATTCAAATTCATGCTCCTCAAAGGATTGGTTAAAAAGGGTCATCAATTCACCCAGTTAATTTTTGGTCTAACTAGGGAAATGTAACATCCCACTGGACAGCCAGCAGTTGCTGCTCATGGAAACCTCCCCCACATAAAATGAATGGCTTATTTTCAGACCATCAAATCCATTTAACAAGGAGGTGAAATATGCAATTAGTATCATAGATATGAGCTTCAGTTCATGATACATCTTAATTAGCTATGTAATTTTATTTATGTTCCATTTGTAAAATACAATCTTGTAATTACTGCCTGAATGTTAAGTGAAGTTGGTTTTGGGGTTTTTTTTTTTACCCTTGAGTCATAAAGGAAAGAGAAATGTTTGGCAGATGGGGAGGGAAGTTTCCTGAGGTTAAACAAGGTTTCAGTACACACATGCTCCACCACTAATTGAAAGGCTGTGAATTACATGTTGGCTTTTGGGTCTCAAATCTAATAAACAAATAGAAAATCTCAAGTAGTCCAAGTAGCTGTTCTGGTGAGATCTGTTCACATAGTATAATTTCTGCTAGGAGCTATCTGCTTTTCATCTCAGGTAAAACAGAACGACATACACCAGATTTTATTTGTCCTGCACCAATCCTGCTTACTTAGGATCAGGATTATTGTTTGATGGAAATCTGTTCCCTGAAATGGGAAATCACTCTTGTTTGTCCACAATCCTTTGGGAAGAAGAATGTTTGAAAGACTGCTGTTTGGTGAGGAAAATCTCCTTTTCAGTTGCACCTATGAGTCTAACATTTTATACTTACTCAGAATTATTATCCATGGTTAAACACCTAATAAATTAAGCAGTCTTGTTGGTGTGCCCCCAGGAGTGATCATGGTTTTTTTGGATTTGATTGAACAGCAGCAACATTTTAGCCTCAGCAGACCTCAGACAACCTTAAAAAAGGCTTCTCAAATTCTCCCAGTGTGACATATGTGACCTTGGAGGATACTGTAGAGTGTGTTTTGCAAAGGGTGAGCAAAGGCATATCCTGTGGAGAAAACAAACCTGGGGGAAGCCCCATTTTTCACAGTAGACAAGGGTCGTATCTCCAAGGCAGGTGGGTGTCAGTACCACAGCAGATGATGCAAAATCACTCTTTCATAAGTACCCAAGAGCACTTCTTAGCTCACTCCCCACAATCCTACTACATGCTAGCTTGGAAAGATGTGAATTATCATGGAACTATAAAATCATTTAGGTTGGAAAAGCTGCTTAAGATCAAGTCCAACCATTAGATCAGCATTGCCAAGGCCACCACCAAACCATGTCTACAAGAGTCACATCTATATATCTTTTAAATCCTTACAGGGATAGTGATTCTGCCACTGCCCAGTGAAGCCTCTGCAAGGGCTTCACAGCCCTTTTAATGAAGATCTTTTTCCTAATATCCAAACTAAACTTCCCTTGGCATAATTTAAGGCAATTCCCTCCTGACCTGTTACTTGGTACTTGGGAGCAAAGTTCACCCTCTACCTCCCTAGAACAACTTTCATATAGTTGTAGAAGCTGGAGAGGGTCAAGGGGATGCAGGTTTGAGGAAGCATTGGTACTTGACAGACTGAAAACTTTCCCAGAGTCATTCACAGTTCATAGAGAATAGATGTGCTGTAATTCAGAGGAAAGAAGTCATCTGAAGAAGTCAGTATGTTACTTTGGGGCTTACTCCCTGGCTTTGTATATGCCATGTTCCTGCTTTTATTCAAAGAGGCATTTCATTAGGGTGTAAAAATATTTTAATTTAGAAAAGCTGTCTTGCAAAATTAGTCAGCATGTAAAGTCTTCTAAAACTACTCATGGTTACTTAATAGCTGATTAATAATTAAATGATAGCTTGTAATTAATTACAATACAGACAACAATTCCTAGTTCTCCTCTAAAGCAGAAGAGCCAGAATGGATGAGGGAAGTGCCTGCAAAACTAGCAACAAATCATGATGCTGCTGATCAGGTCATCTGCTCTCTACTTGGTCTGTGACTGCCCCTCTCCAGAAGAGCCAGCGCTTCCTGGAAATGGAACAGAAAAATGCTGGGGACAGGAGCTTTGAGAGCTTCAGCTTTGACAGCTGGGTAGTGGGGAAATAACTCCCATTCTGAGGTGTCAGCTGGATACATGTGTGCAAAGCTGACATTTCATCAGGATGCATTTGCTGTCAGAAGGCATGCCTTGGGTTCATCAGAGCCCAAGAACTTGGTGATTCCTAATAGATGGTACTGGAGAACAATCCTCTGTTGAACTGTCTGCAAAAGAAGAGACTACCGTATGAACAGTGGCACTGACATCTTGGAAGGTCCACTTCTCCTCATTACAAAGTCACAGGCATTCCAGTGGAGGTGGTGTCCAAAAAAATCTGAGTCACTTTGTCAAGTCTGTATTGTGATTGAAATGGTGCTGCAGGAAACTGGAGATTGGTAAGTCTTACCTCCTCACCAGGACTTTTTCAGCACAGCCTGAGAGGATAGTTTTCAAGTGGTGACACAGGTCAGAAAACACATGACCTTAAATGTGTGCACTTATAGCTTTAGCATTCCTGCATTATGTGGCTTCAGAGAGGTTATTCTTTTTGATGTATTCAGTAACAAATGGATGAAGGTGCCTGGGTGTAGGAGTGTGCCCCCTAATGACAAGAGTGGCAAAGCTAGCCTTTGTCCCCCAAAAAAGGAAAGAAGCCCAGAAGTTTCTCTCAACAATTAGGTGAAAAGACACCTCATAGGACCTCAAGGACTTCACAAAAAACTTGAGGACATCTAATTGGATAGAAGCCAAAAAGTCCTGCCTGGCCCATCAGGTAGAAAAGAAGAGAACAAAACAGCTAAAAGACTTTTGTGAAGTGTTTGTACCAAGAGCAGACCTCTGCACCTGACTCGAGTTTTTCTGTTTGTTATTTTACCTTTTATTAAACCTTTTTTGTTTCTAACACTGCAGCAAAAGTCATCCTGCTTATTTTATGCCCCCAAAGTAATAGCTGAGCTGTCCTTGAGTGTATTATATTTATTTTGAGAGCTTATGAGACCTGGCCCAAGAAAAAGAAACGTAATACGTGGGGTAGCCTGGGAGCTATCCAGGAGCAGAGAAACACTAGCTGCACTGCTGGAGAAGAAGCTCTCTAGATGAGATGGAGGGACAGGCAAGCTGGAGGACCTTAAACCAATGTATTTTCTTCTGCTTCTGAAGGCCAGAGCCCTTAGGGCAGTCTGGTGCTGACCCATCCTAGCAGGGCAGAAGCCTTCAGATGGCTGGGGACTCTGAGATCCAGCTCAGCCAGGAAGCCCAGGAATGTTCTGTCTTTTGCAGAACTCTGACTTTCCAAGCTCAAATAGAGAGAGAAGCACCCATTAATCACTCCAATTTCCTGGCCTCCTACTCCTCCCCCCCACCATTTATCTCATTCTGGCTTTCCCCCCCAGAATAGTTTCCTCTCCCACTGACCCTGGATCTCTTGCAGTATACCCTGCATTACAGGAAGATGTGGTCTCCTGCTGCATTCCCGAAGATCTACAAGAGTGGAATAGGACAGAGAAGAGGAGAAATCCTGAAGGGGCTTTGCAAAGCAAATCCGGGGGTGAAAGGCTGAGATTTGTCCCAGGGTCAAGCCAGGACCTCCCTGTGTGTCCCAGACACACTGAAGGAGGAACAGGACAGCGGCTGTTTGGCTGGTTGCTACACTCCAGCTTGTTGATGACGAAAGAAAATCAGCTGCCTCTGGGCTTGACACGGACCTGTGAGCTCTTTTCATTAAGGGAAGAAACCAGCTGCTGAGGCCCCCAGGAGAGTCTCAGGGTTGCAGAAGAGAGAGGGATAAATGAATTGTGTCACTTTGCAGTGACTTGGAAAGGGATAACAACATATCACAAGCAGCACCTTGGAGATCTTACTGTGCAAAGAAGGAAAGAGTGGGAGACTAGCAAACCATGGTAATGCCAGTGATCACATCCAAAACCTAAGTTGCCAGCATGTTCCTTGCAAGAAGTTCTCCACCATAATTGCAATTCCAGAGACAAAAAGCACACCCATCTCTAACTCTAGGGAATTTAGGCAACTTCCATTTAGGAAGGTTTGACTGTTTTCTTATTATATTTGTCAGTGTCTCCAAATGAATTAAAATACAGAATATTATCTGAAGAACTTCCTGGTTTTTAATGATTTATTGTGCTCTAGTGCAGACCAGAGTGATGAATAATCAGAATTCCCCCAGAGCAGAATTTGTGAACCCCACTTAGCTCTATCAGGGACCAGGAAGGAATTTCCAATACCATAGTGATAGTATCTGCACATGCCACAGGTTAGTGGAGTGTCTGATTTGGCAGACAACTAAAATCTGCAGAGAATGCTGGTTTTACTTGACAAAGATATCTTTCACATGATGAAATGCAAGCTCAGGCAGGCAAGTGCATGAAGTGTTCTCAGACTTGTAGGAAGGAGGGAAGTTGAGTCACCATCCCTGGAGGCATTGAAAAGCTGTGTAGATTTGATACTTGGGTTGGGGTGGCCTTGGTAGTGCTTGGGGAACTCTGTTCTGAGTACCACAGCAAAGTGTTTCACAGTCAGGAAATATGTAGGCAAACTGGACATGGCTTTTTTAAAGTCTCCTATAAAAATTCACACCTTGGAAATGTTAGTTGATTTGAGAAACTGAAGGAAGAGCAGCCCCTTTGGTTGTTCCAAGGGTCAATCTGTAAACAGCTTGATCTATCTGGTCTGAAAAGCTTGAGCTTTGAGCACAAGGCTGCAGTCTGGCAGAGAAGAGCTCCTGCACTGAGCAGAGACACAATGGGAATCAAGAATTGTGTTGGGCAAACACAGGATATCTTGAACACATTTAAGTTAGGGGGATAACTGAGCACTGGATCCTTTGCAAAAAAATGATTTTTTCACTGTGACTCCTCTAGGTGTAGCTTCAAAAGACAAATTTGGTGCTGGCCTTGGACTTGCTGAGAAAGGCTGATGGTATAAAGCTCTCTCATCCTGGCAGACAGGGGAGGTGATGTGTCTTTTTCTGGTCTTGCAGCCTCAGGTACTATGCATTGAACTTCAACAAGAGTGCAATAAAACCTTGAAGGTTTGGGGGTGGATGTCCTGCAGCATCACCTTTACTCCTGGGTTAGAAGTGGCAAACCACACTTTTCTCTAAACATTGGAGACAGTCATTCTATTTTGACTCCTATTGTGCAGAACCAACATGGGAGTCTACAGAGGCCTTGGAAACAGAAGCTGGAAGGCTGAATAAATGTGCCACGTTGCTCTGCTGCAACATTTCAGATGAATTCCACCATGCGGAACAGACCTGTCCTGGAAAGGTTCAGGTTTGGAGTCCATAGGTGTATCTGGCTGGCAGAGACTGACCTCCAGCAGCTCCTATGGAGGAGGCTGTGTGTACATAGACCTTGGCCCCTGGACACCTGTATAATTGCTTTAAACCTCTTCTTTGGGTCAATAAATCCCTACCAACTATTTTCTAAAAAGGGAAGTACACAGGTGACAAACTGCTTACAGTAGAAATAATGTGAATATTAAGTTAATCAAAGCATTCACATTGGAAGGGATTAAAAGAGGGAAGGGGGAAAAAAAAGCCAGCTCGTAACAAGCAATCCATGTCACTTTTTTCCCTCCTGTGTACTCTTGCTCTGTCCCATTTGTCTAGCAGTAATCTACATTTCAAATTATTACATGGGAAGCTGAAGTGGTAGTGACAGGGATAAACGAAGCTTGTTAAACTAATAGCTGCACTAATGCCCAAATATGTGAACTTCCAGAGTCAGGCAGCATCCAAGGCTGCCGGAGCTGTCAGCCCCGCTCCCCCTGGGCTCGTCCGCCAGCCGCTGCCACATGATGAATGGCCCTGTCGAGTAAATTCATCCGGGGCCCAATTAAATAGGCAGAAATGAACTAGAGCCGTCAACCAGGGAGAGAGAAAAGGAGAGGGAGGGAGGGAGGAAGAAAGAGAGAAGATTTAAAAAAAAAACCAAGGGGTGGGAGGAGGGGAGAAATATTCCTCACAAAGTCAAGGAAGCTCTGGCGCAGTGAAGTCATTCTGTCAGAAAATGGCCATTTAATGCTTTGCCGAGCCCACGACAGATAAGTCATCTGAGGAAGCTTTAGTGGAGTCCCAGGGCATTTCATTTATTAATTATCAGTTTCGAGCGGGGATTGCAGCCGCCTCTGTCTCTTCCCCATCCCTTTTCTCCGCTGAACACTGTCAGACCCATGCCTCCTCCCTGTCAGGTGGGAGGCAGCTGAGCAGCCATGGGCAACTTGGGCACACAGAGGTGGGGACAGAGGAGAGAAGGCACTGTGAGCTCTTCATGTATCCTTCTACTTCATCTTTGTCAAAAAATCCAGTTGTGGCACTTCAACCCTAGCTCCAGCCCTCTCCTTTCGCTCTTGGTCCCAAAAACCCCCAGCACCACTGCAAGGGCTGCTCAGACCCCACAAAACGGTCCTACCTGCTCCACTGTCCCCTCCCATGCCCCATCCACTCCCCTTTAGGCAGGCCAAGCCCTGAGGAGATGTCTCCTCTGCTGCGTGTGGACAGGGGCAGGGCCCATGGATAAAGCAGCCCTTGGAGGCCATGTTCTCCCTCAGGAAACCAGAGATGTGTTGGGTGGCTTTGGATGAACATCTCACCTGCTGCATGCAGGACCTCCTGTCCCACCTGTCCTTGCTTTATCCCACCAGCCCTGCTGCCACCCACATTTGCCAGCTCAATGCTGACCCTGCCTGGTGTGGTGCCTGCCTATCACCAGCAGAAGCAGGCAGTGATGGGGTAGGTGAAGGCATGCCAGGCAGAGCTGCTGGCCTTGGTGACTCCTCAACCAATTTTCCCTGGTAGCCTCCAGCGCAGTGGATGACAGCCAGGGAGTGTTTCTGACAATCTTCCCAGAGCCTTCTCCAAATCCACAGTTTTTTCCTACTCTGCGTACAGACATGGCCAGCCACATCTCAAGAAAAACTTGGCACTACTTTTGTGAGGCAGCCCCTTCCTCCAGCCTCAGTCCCTAAGTTCTTGCTAAAGCACCAGGGTGGTGAAACCCAAAGTATTATTCAACACTGCTGCTTCACATCACAAAGGACTTGCCCCAACTCTCTTTCTGGCCACACACTTAGAATAATTTCTAAAAATAGCAATTAGTTATTTTTATTGACAGGGTACATGACATGGTGTTTGGCGAAAGCACCTAAATTAATTTTAATTTAGGTGAGGAGCACTCTCACAGCCCAGGAAAGTGATGTTTACCTAGTGAGAAGCTGGAAAAGAAGTTGCAGTTCATGGTGAGATACATGAAGGACAAAGAGTCTGGCAGGGTAAAGAGCGGCTGGCAGCTCAGTTGGGCTGTTCTCTAATCCATACTAACTGCTGGTCCTGATTCTTGATCCATCGAGGCTGCAGGGGTTGTGGCAGGCACAACTATTCAGCTGTGCAGAGATTAGCATCTTGGTAA
Source organism: Pyrgilauda ruficollis (assembly GCF_017590135.1). Taxonomy (NCBI): domain Eukaryota; kingdom Metazoa; phylum Chordata; class Aves; order Passeriformes; family Passeridae; genus Pyrgilauda; species Pyrgilauda ruficollis. Next base: position 1,732,806 of record NW_024515209.1, read on the forward strand.
ACCTGGTCCTGGCTCTGCTTCATTCAGTGGTTCCCCGGTTTGGGGACAAGCACTGAGACTTTTGTTCACCTCTGCCAGGTTTCTCTAGCCCTGCAGATGCAAGTTCAGGGCATCATCTAGCCATAGTTTCATATAACCATAGAATGACCTGGGTTAGAATGGATCTTAAAGTCATCTTATTCCAGCCCTTTTCTAGCCTCATCTGGAACATTTCTAGGCCTGTGGCATCAACAACTTCTCTTGTACTTCACCACTCCTACGGTCAAGAAATTTTCCTAATATGTAATCTAACCCTACTCTCTATCCGTTTGGCCCTCCCCTTCCCTCTCTTCTGCTCTCCTCCCCTCTCATCTGAAGAATCATTTCAATTTGAAAAGCCTTTGGAGACCATCGTGTCCAACTGTTCCCTCAGTATTTCCAAGGCCACCACTAACCCATGTATCCAAGTGCCACCCCCACGTGGCTTTTAAAACCCTTCAGGGACAGGGATTTTAGCACTGCCCTGAGCAGCCTGTATGCCTGTAATTAGGGCTGAACAACCCTTTCAGTGAAGATATTTTCTCTAATACCCAACCTAAAACTTCTCTGTCACAAGCTGAGGCCATTTCCTTTTGTCCTGTTCTTGTTCCCCAGGAGCAGAGATGATCCCCACCTGGCTCCACCCTCCTGTCAGGGAGTTGTAGAGAGACAGAAGGTTCCCCCTGAGCCTCATTTTGCCAAGGCTAAGCCCCGCCAGCTCCCTCGGCCACTCTGTGTGCCTAAGACCCTTCCCCCACCCCACCCCTTTTCTGGACCTGCCCCAGCACCTCAGTCTCTTTCCAGAACTGCGGGGCTCAAAACTGGGCACAGCACTCAAGATGAGCTGTTACCAATGCCCAGAGCAGAGGGACAGTGACTGCACTGGGCCTGCTGGCAACACTATTCCTTGTATAGGCCAGGTGCCATTTGTCTTCTTGGCCTCCTGAGCACACCTGGGCTGTCAGCCAGTACACCCAAGTCCTTTTCCAGCTTTCCATCCACTCTTGCTCGGCCTGAAGATGCCTGAGCTTGTTGTGACCCAAGGGCAGGACCGAGCACTTCTTGTTGAACCTCATCCTGCTGATCTCAGTCCCCGCAAGAAAACTGAAACTCCCTCTGCAGGGCCTCCATGTTCTTAAGCTTGCAACACCCAGAGCTTTCTCTGCAATAGTTGCCCCAGTATGTACCTTCCAGTATTGTCCCAAATTAGAGGTCCCATCCGCTTTGCTGTGGTCTCATGATGCAGCACCCTGCACTAAGGTAGCTCTGAAACACCATTGGCACAGCTTAACTGCCAGGAGGTCCACCAGAAATGCTGATCTGCCATCCACATAGGAACCCACCCTCTTCCTCTCCTCTGTGTATGGCAGAAGACATATCCATGGCAATAATATGTAAGTGACAGTGTAAAGCTTTAGCATGGTGTCAGCATTTGCTTCCAGAACATTGGGCTCTCTGCTGGAGCACAACAGAACCACTCACTGTGGCACCCAGTGCCTGGAGGATAGCTAAAGGAATAATTAAAGAGAAGTTCTGTTTGCATTGAAAATGTCAGGTTATTTGGTTCTCTTTTTTTCACAGGGCAAAGATTTTTCTTATCAAAAATCTATTCACTAAAATGCTAATGATAGTCAGTGATTAGAAACTGCTGCTCAAGTTTTGAAAGTTCCCAGTGGGTTTCCTAGACACGGCATGTAGCTTGTCAGTTTAGGAAATGCTTTCAACAAATCAAACTTCAGGGTACGATTTTTTTTTTTAATATTTCATTTGCTTAATGCTTCACTGTGCTAAAGCCAATAGGGACTTTTGAGTTAAGTGATGAAGACTACATTATTAGTTGCAAAGTCAGTTCTGATAGAAGTCTCTCATGGCAAGGTGTTTTCAGATAGGCATAGAGGAACTGCTAGCAAATGTATGTGACACTTATCTTAATTAAAAAGAATAATTGTTTTATTAAAGTGAATTATGAACTTCTTATTTATTCGTGTTGGAGAAGTTGTCCACCAAGAAGCACAAACTTCCAAGAAACAGAGGGCTCATTTTCCTCCAACTTTAGCAGGATTCATGAAAACATATTTTGTTGCAGGCAATACTATATTTATGCCAGCAGCTGACATTCAGGGTAGACGCATTCAGGACTGTTTGTGGAGCCTTTGTAGGCTTCCAAAGCATCACTGCTACCTCTGCTGCAGTTACAGAGGAATGTATGACGTAGCCAGTAAGTCTGCAGTTCACATCCTGGACCCCAGCACACACTCTTGTGGGGTGCCCTGTTACCCCAAGACCAGCATTTCCTCCAGCCTGACACAAGTGCTGGTTTGGTTTACAGTCCCTCTTCTGCTAAAAACCCCCAGTTTAATCTCCTACCCACAGTTTAATGGAAAAATTGTATTTAGGTGAGATTGTTCCTTCTGTATCTGGGACTTTGGAGCCATGACTTACTACTTTCCAGTGAAAAAAAACAACTTGACAGCTTCTGTTAAGGAAACCATATGCAAAGTGAATTAACATCTTTGTGTTTATATCAAGGCCCCTTGACAAACAACTGAATAAAGTTGGTTGGGCAATGTCAACAGCTGAACTAAAGAAGCTCTGCGTATGCACACTTGGTCTTCAGAGTGGCTGTCCCATGGCATGGAGCTCTGCCAAGGGCTGTTCTCCAGGTTAGCCACTCTATAAATCCAGCCTTCGCAAGAAAAAAAAGGTATGACTGAGATGGTCTCCATTTCTTGCCAAGAAAGGTGGGAAGCACCAGGCATATGTTCATATCTAATTGGAGAATGGGAGTACATAGATGAAGGAACTGTGGCGGGAATTGAGTGGTGGTCATCAATGAAGAGCAGGAGAAAATCTACTGGGCACACCAAGGAGTGCTTCTTTCTGCACAGGGCTTGCAGATTAGGAGATCTAAACAGAACTCTAAGGGTAGAAATTAAATAATTGAACTATTTTAATGCCTTTTAAGCTTCTCAAGTCTGCTCAAGCTGCTTCACTGCATGAAGCAAGAGGGAGAGTTTAAAATCAAAGGGAAAAAACCCAGCAATTGATTACTTTGCTGATCAAGGGGAAACAAACCCATCATATTTTGTAAGAAATTAGTTATAGATACATTGCTTACTAAATATCCCAGAATTTGTTAAAGTATGGACTATTGTAGAAATAAGACAGCAGGAGGTATGATTGAAATGCTTTCTTTGCTGTTGTAAACAGTAATGAGGAGCAGCAGAGGAATTAAATGATAAGATTGCATGTCTGGTGCTATATGTGTACATGAGTAGCACATACACACACACCTCCATTGGTTGACTCACCCCATGGGCTGCAGTGGTCCAGTGCTCTCCAGGATTACCTCAGAAAACATGTCTTCACCACACAGTCCCAGCCTTCAGCCTCCTGGTGCCTGCAGGATGGACAAGTCCTTGTTCACCCAGCAGCACCCTGCTTCCCCTGGCTCTCATCCACTGCATGCCCTTACAGAAGCTACATCCCTCAACCAGGGTAGACAAGCGTTCTCCCAGCATGAGGCTTCTCTACCACACTCTGAGCAGCTTGTCTGATGTCTGCATGGCAGAACAAGCCACCATTTTTAGTGTCTTGCCTGACCTTGGGGAAGAAGAGAAGACCCATACAGGCACTTCAACTGGATGGTGCGTATCCCTTAAAGAAAAGAAAAATAAATAAAGCAACAGACTGAAAAACCTTCCCTGCTATTCTTACCATACAAGGGTCCTTATAAGGTAAGATGCCCTCTGATATTCACAATCCTCAAGATCAAAGGAAATTTCAGAAATCCCAAGGAAAGACTGGTGTGTGTGACCACAGGTGGAGATGAAGGGGAGCTTTTGCCTCATTTGCATACCTGCAGAGCTGGGTCACAGTTTATATGTACCCTCACCACTCTGCAGCAGTACCCTCCTACCTCTGGTGCCACCCCTGGAGAAACAGAAAAAAAAATGTGGGAGCCAATCTGAAATTTGGCCACTGATTGGTTTGACCATAACTTCCCAAAACCTCACTTCCCGGTCAAACCACGACAGATAGCAATGTGTTAGGATTTTTTTTTCTTTACCTCAGGGAATTTTCTACCATTTGTTACCTAAGAGATAATGATGATGCTTAATAGAGAGAAAAGGTGGAGCCAAAGAGGAGGGGGAGAGGTGCAGCTGGCTGCACTCCTACAGCTGAGGGGCCTTCTCTTGGGAAGAGCAGAGATTGTGCAAGTTTTGACATGGGGGAGGGGGTGAGGGTGTTAGGGACTGGGCCAGAGCAGAACATCGAGTTGCTGGTACTGTGCAGAAAATTCACTGCCACCGTGAATTTACACAGCCATTTACTGCTTCTCCTACTTTGAGTGAGGCTTTACTTGGAAGAGTGGCGGTTGAAATGGGACCCTTTTTCAACACCCAGTCTCACTGGAAAGTATCCTCACCATTTACTCAGGTGCCTCAGGGGAAAATCCAGGACCCCGACCCTCTCACGCCCACTCTGAGGGAGTGTCTCCTGGCTGTTCATGGGAGCCTGGCTACCGCTGGCCAGCCCCGCTGGTTTTCTGCCACTGCTTCAGGTTTTTCACTACATTTTAACCCAATAGCCTATGCCTGCCAGGACGTCCCATGGCTCCTGCTATGGCTACAGAATATCTGCTGCATTTTGTTTGCCGCTCCAGGGTCTTCTTGCCTCTGCCGTTTCAGCTTGCTGCTCCAAGGTTCCTGCTACAGTCCATTTCATCACCCAGAGGGGCACTGGGCCCAGCTGGCCTCTGAAGTTGTAACGGAAACCACTTTTCTCTTTCTCCCGCGGGCTCACCCGCCATTGCCGCATGAGGGTGGCGCTGTCGCCACAGCGCCCCCTGCAGCCGCGGGGGACTCACAGCACCCCCTGCCCGGCCGGGAGCCAGCAGTGCCCCTGCTGGCTGTGCCCGGAACTGCACCGGAGGGCAAAGCGCCTGCGGCCGAGAGAGGCTGGGGCTGGCTCTGAGCTTCAGGCTGGGCCTGGGTCTGTGCTTGGGGCTGGGGCTGGGTCTGTGCTTTGGGCTGGGGCTGGGTCTGCGGCTTTGTTCCTTTGTTGGTGCTGCTGTTTGTTGTTGTGTGTTTGCTTTTTTAATATATATATATATACATTTATATTCCAGTAATGAACTATTATTCTTTTTCCCATATCCTTGCCTGACAGCCCTGTAATTTCAAAGTTACAGTAATTTGTAGGAAAGGGGGTCATATTTTCCATTCCAAGGGAAGTTCCCACCTTCCTTGGCTGACACCTGTCCTTTAAACCAGGACATAATACTTGAAAAAAAATCAAAGGATGAAGAGAGGGACTGATTGGTTACAGATGGTAATGGTCAGCAAAGGGATTTTCTAACACTGGAACATATTTTCTGGGTTTGTCAAAAACCATAGCTCTAAAACTGACTGGCTTTAGCCCAAACAAATTAAAATTGTACCATGAAGGAATAAGTAAAAGATAATAATGATAATATTTTTTAAAAATTGAAATGTTAATTACAAAAATTTGTTTTTGTAGGAAGAACTGTACAATCCTTTGTCAGGCTTAGATTAATCTAGCTGTCACTTTGAAGTAATATTCTTTTTAATTATGTGATGCTAACCCAATAAAATGTCTCCAAAGTTTTTACACCAAAACTAAACCAGAAAGGCTAAAAATGGGAAGATTTTCTTTCTCTGTGCTTAGGATTTCATCAAGGCAGGACTGCATTTGCAGACCATCCCTTAGCTTCTGGACAGTCCAGTTTAAAATAAAGCTGAAACCTGACATTTCATAAGGATTTGGGAGATTTCTTGCTTTACTGGGAATGACAATCCATAAGGAAGATCATGCTGGAACAGGGAAGGAAACAGCTTTGTATGCATCAAACTTGGGTTGAATTTGAACACCGCTTACTGTGCTTTTAGTTTTCAGCAGAAGGGTAACAGAGGCTATCCAAACCAGCAAGAAAGCATTCATGAAGACAGAAGCATGAGAGCACCCTCCCTGATCTGAAGAAGGATGGTGAAAATTTGGTCCAACAGATAGAATGGCATCTTGTCTGAGGAGACACATAACATATTTTGGAGGCATCACATTGGTCCCACTGCAGGTTTGCTGACAAAAAAGGAAGGAAGGCCTCAGACATCCTAGGCTCAAGACGTCTTAGGAGGTGGCCACCCTTTCCCAAGCACATGAATTAGATGATGGACAGAGATTTCACTCCTCACCAGGAGGCACCCAAGACCAGCTGAGCTGAGCTCAGCCAGTGCAGGGAGAGGATTGGTCAATGCCTGTTGTTTCAGCAGTTGGCAGCCCACTGCTGTGTACACACCCTGTACTATATTTCCTCTTGCAAGCTCCTCAGCACAGATCTATCTCCTGTGCTATCGAAACTGGCAAATTTAAGCAAATGCCAATAATTCCATTTCACCCCTAAATTTCTTTTGTCATCATCATTGAACTTGGCCTACTAATGATTTCTTAGAGTTTCAGGTTGAATGGGCATACATAGATTTTCTTTCTTTTTGGGTTAAACTTGGAGGTATCATCAGCTGTGTTTCTGTCAGCTCTTAACTGTTCATTTCACTTGCCATGGCCAAGATGCTACATAAATCTGAGGATGCAGAAGGGATGCCGTGGTGAAGGAAAAGGGCTTTATATCAAGGCCACATTGTTGCATGCATTATGTTGTGACACCACAGCACTTCATCAGATTCTAATTACACCTGGTTGACAAATATCTAGCCCTTTCAGCTGGAGATAGAGTGGTTTTGACTGAGTTCATTTGGGCTTGTAATTTTTGACAGCCTACTTTGCCAGTTGTCTGCTTATACTGGTTTTTTTTCCCCTGCTAAAACTAACTTTTATATAACAGCAAGTCTGGGTTCATTTGCTTTATGTACAGCTCCTATAAGAGGCAGGGAAGTGAATTATATTCTCCCTCTTGGTCTCGTGCAGTTACTAAATGACATTTTTAGGACCTGAAATTAATGACTAACTGGAGGCAGGCTAGGAAGAGAGTAGAGTTAATGAATTGACTGAATATGATAGCAGAGGATAGCAAAGAGCCATGTTTCTTCTACCAATTTTTCCAAATTTTACTGAAGCAGGAAACCAGCAATGACTTGTCAGTCCTAGGGTATCCATGAACTAACTAAGCCAAACTGCCTGCCATGGATGTCACCACTTCTGTCACCAGGCAGGTGGCATTACTTTGGGAAGCAGTAAGTCTGTCACTGGCCCTGGTGCTAGTGATGGGTGGACTGGGAAGTTGTTTCTCTTCCCAGTGGAGCTGTGTCAGCCAGGTAGCAGGTGGACTTCTAGACCAACAGCAGTTTTCTCATCCCTATTCCTTCCCCATCAGTGTCCCCACCAGGACAGCAGTGCTTACCTGGGGAGAAAAAAGGTCACACAGCATAAGCACAAGCCTGCAGGTCAAGCTCAGGCTGATTTTACTTTTCCACTCAATATGCTTCCCAGCGGATGAGAGTTAGTGGACACACTCTCCTGGGCTTCCTGGAGTGATGCACAGGAGTGAGTTCAGCTCATTGAAATCCACCTTTTAAAACTTCTCTCTTTCTGTTTTTTTTTTTTTTTTTTTTTTTTTTTTTTTTTTTTTTTTTTTTTTTGTTTTGTTTTTGTTTTTGTTTTTGTTTTTTTGGGTTTTTTTTCTCAGTTGTGCACAAGCTTCTGCCCCACTCAGCCCCACAACACTGTCAGCCCTGTGTCCTGCTGAGGCTTGGCTCTTCCCATACCAATGCATCAGGACAGTGTCCTGATCAGGACAGTGGATGTTGCAAACACAGGTACTGGCTGTAAGATGCCCCCCAGAGAGGAGGGCTCTCTGCAGGGGCTGCAAGAGTGACAGCCTGCTGCCTTTGGTCCCTGTGAGAGGAATATTTGCCTGTCCCTGCCTGCAGCCCTTATCAGGAACACTGACTCAAGCTTTGCCTGTCAGCATCACCACCTTGGTGCATCCCACAGACATTACAGTGGCTGGATGCACAACACAGTGCAGTCAAAATGTAAGCTAGTGGGTTTGTACCTCTGAATTGGTCAAATTGCTTTCCTTTTGTCCTCACCATTGGTGCTCCAATGCTCTATTACTTTGGGGACAGAGTCACAGCAAGAACTGGGAATCAGGCTGGTATTGGGGCCCCAGCAGCAGCAAAATGCAGCAGGAGATCAGCTCTTTATAGAGGAAATCTTTAGACAGCACAAGAAAACATGGAAACTTAAATAGCAAAGTTTGCTCTGAAATGGAAGAAATGGAAGAAATATTTACTCAAACAGCCCCTCACCAGCCCCCTCTGTCCTGATCAGCATTGTTGATATGAACAAGCATATGTTCAGCATGTTGAATGAAAAGCAGGCAGAGTATGGAAAGCTGCTAGCCAGGCAAAATCTACAATTTCTAGCTTAAGAGAAAGGGTTTCAAAAGTTGCCATTCTGGTTCTGAGTGAAATAAGTATTTCTAGAATTACTATTCAGAGTGATTTGATCCTGAACTGGCATTTTATGGGGGAACTGAAGCCTTTTCAAATACGCTTATTTTGCATTCTTTATAGCAATTCAAAATATGGCAAGCATGAAAATGGAACTAAGGGAACTCCTCTCCCCTTCTCCCAAATCACCAAATCAAACCTCAAACTTCTGCTCTAGATTGTTTTAAAGATTCCAAAATTAAAAATATCTTTTGGAACTTTCTCTAGCAGAAATTTCTGGTTTACTCAAAATTAACACATATGCTGAAACCTCCCTCTTTGGGTAAAATGGATGTTTTAAAACCAATGTGCTGAAAAGTTCATGACCCACTTCAGCTGGCTAATAGCCAGAGCAAGCAAAAAAAAAAAAAATTATGGAACAATGACATAAACGTTCTCATTAAAGCTAGAAATTAATCTAGGTCTGTGTTCCTGGGTGAATAACCATCAGTTGGTAGCACTGAGAAACAGAATCACTTATGTTGGAAAAGGCCTCTAAGACCACCAAGTCCAACTGTTACCCCAGCACTGCCAAGGCCACCTCTAACCTGTGTTCTTAAGTGCCACTAGGGATTATGAATAATGAAGGGGGACTATAAATAAATTAACAAAAAGACCCTAAAGTGTGTGTGTGTGTAATCTTTGACCTCTCACACTCACAATGCTACAGACAAGGGATTTTGTTATAAAATGTACTTGGGCAAAACTGGGAAACTTCTTTTTTGGGAGGCTTCACATGTTCTGAGAGCCATGCAGAGCCTCAGGCACTGTCCAACCATCCTGGACAGGCTCTTCCAAAAGAGATGCCTGAAGAAGCAAAAAATTGTCCTTATGTTCCCAATATTTCTGGTTGGAAATATATGCACCAACTTGAAGCACTTCAAACTTCCTTTGAAATTTTGCTGGATTTTGTGTGTGTTTTTCCTCTGCAGGAATAGTGGTGCTGCCATGTGCATTGGGTCTGGCTGAGATATAGCCCAGTCCCATGTCAAGATGCACGGTGCTGACCACAGAGAGCTGTGCCAGTGCTGCCAGAGCAGTCAGCTTCCCTCTGCAGAACTCATGCCTATACAGGAAGGAGCTGTGACTCCATCACACAGGATGGATCCCACCACCCCTGTGGGACCACCCAGGGCTGCTGTGACAATGGCATGTCCCCTCTGGTCCCTCACAAGAGGCATTAGCTTGCTTGAGGTAAACCTTGGAACCTGCATTTCTATCCATCCATCCATCCATCCATCCATCCATCCATCCAGCCATCCAGCCATCCATCTACCCACCTCCATTTTGTTAAAAAAATAATTAATTCTCTGAGAACACACTTGTTCCAATCCTCAAAACAGTTTTGGCCAAGCACCTCCTGGTCTCCCTGTGTATGGTGGGCACCTCTGACATATGTGTTTGAAAAAAATGGAAACTGACAGTGTTGAGGCACTGAAAGGGCTCAGCAACAAAGGACTCATGCAATTATCTTCTGTCGGAATTCATCTTGTCAGCCTTGCGTGGTGTTAATATCCTTAGAAACTCTGAGGATGAAAAACTGATGGAAAAAAAAAAAAAAAAAAAAAAAAAAAACCCGGCAAAAAAAAAAAAAAAAAAAAAAAAAAAAAAAACAACCCTGCCACATAGAGCAGACTGGTCACAGTAGCATTTTTGGAGGTAGGAGAAATGACAGCCAGGATTATCAGTGATACCAAGAAAAAGCAACAGGCTGTAACATAATTTAGCAAAATATGGTGGTTCTGGTTTTATGGTTGGCCTTGAAGACCCTAGAACTCTTGTCAAACTTTAACAATTCCATGATTATATGAACCTGACTACTTGAGCCATGGGGTTAGGTGCAACCATGCTCCTCCAGGAAGCTTGCTTGTCAGCTGTCTTCTACAGATATCAAGATACATCAGTGAGTGAAACCACTCCTGGATCAGGTAAGATGTTACCCTAAATGGGTCAGCCAGCATTAGTTACAAGGCAGAAAAAGTGAAATCTAAAAAACTACTGATAAAATGTGCAGAGATAGTGTCAGAGAGGTGTCCCATAATTCTGGAGGGAAATGTGTCAACAGACCTTTGCTAGATCAAATTTTCACAGATAGTTTTATTTGGTATTTCTTCTAAGAAGTAATGATTTTGTTTAAAAAAACCAAAAAAAAAAAAAAAAACCCAAAAAAAACCCAAACAAAAAAAAAAAACCCAAAAAAACCCCTCCTGTGTATCTAGTTTTAGTAAACTAATTCCATGTTTCATGCACTTGATCTTTCAAGATTTCAAAATTATTTCTTTCAGCAGGAAGCAAAAAAATTGTTTCCCATTATATCTCTGAAAATGTTAGTATTATTTTTCATTTTGGTAATAAAATTTTCATTCTTTGAAGAAGCATCATTGTCTATTTAACATTCCTTTGCTCCTTCTGTCCCAAGAATACCTTGCTGTGGCTCAGGTGAAGGCAGATGTGGTGTCATGTCAAAAGTTAGCACCACCTCTGCACTGCACAGCTGGGTGCTCAGTCTGGTCCCTGGTGGTCAGCCAGGCTTGGCAGCAGCACTCGGGTCTATAAGAAGGGACATGCTTGACAGGTTTTGACTGGACACAGTCTTTCCAGCCCACTAGTGGAGCTGAAGTGATCAGTGAATGGGACACAAATAATCACTGCACTTATTTGTCACCAGGAAGGACCTCATCAGGGAGCACAGATCTCTTCGTGGTGCTCAGGAGGTGTCAGTTCAGGCTGACAAAACCTATGACAAGGACATTAATGAGTTACATGTAATTTGAAAAGATCTCTTTTTTCTGAATATTTAGAGTTAGGTTTTACTGGCAACAGCATTTATTTCAGAATTTCTCAATTAGGTGAAAACCTTACTGTGCAAGCCTTTCAAAACCGCTCTCCAAACATCTTCTGTTTCAAAACATTTGCAGAATCTGAGGCTCTTTGAGCAGAGACTTACAGTAAAAAAATCCATGTGACCTTCACTGCATTTTAACAGATCTTCTGTCAGCTCAGGGTCTCATCCCAAGTCTCCACAGTCCACAAGGACCAGCCTTGAATGCTCAGTGGCTGCAGCTTTTTGCTGGCAAGAGAAAACACCTGATTGTCTGGGGCATGGAGCTGTAAAACAGCATTGACTTGAAGAAGAAACACATCAGATCACCAAAGGAAACCTATGAGATTAAAAAAAGCAAGAAGATAACTGGAGAAAAGCTGGAGTGAGAAGAATAAGTAAAAAGGGATAGGACAGACTTGCAAGTCTGACCATGCATGTCTTTCTCAAGTGACACTTTGATGTAAGGGATGGAATATCTGCAGATGCAGAACCAGTGCTTTGATCTGAAAAATATGCATATTATTTTATCTACCTCTTGCATCCAGGGAACTTCTTACAGGCCAACATCCCATAATTTTGTCTGCGGCTATTAATGAAAGCAGTACAGAAAACCAGAACATTTGGTAGAAAATTAAGGTTTTTTTAAAAAGCATCAATGGCGCTGCCTTATTGAAATTAGAATTGAACAGATCATTTTCCATCACAAAAAGCTCCATAAAATACTTTCCCATGCCTACAGTGTTTAACTTCAGAGCTTTTTTTCAAAGGACCAAGAAATATGTATCTGTATCTACCAGCTGCTGCAAGATCTCACATATCTGTAGCCCTCAGAGAGTTAGTCAGTTCATCAAGGCACCACCAAACTTTCACTGCTCAAGCAAACTTTTAGAAGCCAAAGGTTGGTATTGTAAAAGAAAGGAAAGATAGAAATTTATCTTACTTATCATGACCTCTCTCAGGATAGGTTTGAATTACACTTCAGGTGGACTTCAGAAATCTTCTCTGTCTCTCACTCCATTAGCTGGTACACTTAATGAAAACTGGGTCATAACTGACATACTTTTCTCATCATGAGCAAGACATCACTATGCCTTTGCACTTGTGATTTCTGCAATATTCCCTTCTCTGTGTGAACAGCATCATCTGGTTCCATCCCTGGCCTGGCTGCAGCCCGGAGGTCAGGCAGCATGGATAGCATCCGGGTCACCCATCACTACCATCAGCATGAAAGAGAATGAGCTTCTTCCTGAGGATGCCCCACCATCACGGTCAAGGCCAAAGCTTGGGCTGTCCATTAACATCCAGAAGCAGGGATTGATTGAGAAGGGCCCTCAGGCAGCAGGTGTAGAGTCATAGAATTGGAGAATGTTAAGGTATTTGAATGAACCTTAAAGATATCTAGTCTGGATCTCCCATCATAGGCAGGGTCACCTGCCACTAGATTGGGTTGCTCGAGGCCTTATGCAACCTGGCCTTGAACGCTGCTAGGCTTGGGGCATTCACAACCTCCCTGGGCAGCCTGTTCCTGTATCTCACCACCCTCAGAGTAAAAAACGTCTTCTTAATAGTTACCACAGATTGGATTAACCTGTTTCAATTTTCCCTTATTTCTCCTTGTCTGTCACTGCAGTTCTTGATGGAGAATCCTTCTTCAGCTTCTCTGTAGGTACCTGAAGTATCCTTTAGATAGTGGAGGGTTGCTATGGGGTCTCCACACATTTATCTTCTCCAGGATGAACAGCTCCACCTTTCTCAGCCTGTCTTCATAGGGGACATGCTTCAGTCCTCTTATCAGCTTCATGGCCTCCCCCGGACTTGCTTCAAGAGTTCCTTGTCCTTCTTATGTTGGGTGCACCACAACTGTACCCAGTGCTCCAGGCAGAGTCTCACAAGGCCAGAGGAGCAGACTGCCCTCCTTCAACCTGCTGCCTACACTTCTTTGGATAAAGCCCAGAGTTCCTTTGGCTTTCTCAGCTGCAAGTGCACACTGATGGCTCATACTGGGTTTTTCACTATCACCTCCAAGTCCTTCTCCACAGAGGTGTTCTCAATCACTTCTCTGCACAACCGGCAGATGTATCTAGGATTGTCCAATGCAGGTGTAGGACCTTGCACTTTGCTTTGCTGCACTCTGTGAGGTTTGCACTGGCCCACCCCTCAAGCCTGTCCAGGCCCCTAGTCAGGAAAAGACTTTACTTCCTTGCTCTTGCAATAGAAGGAGTAGAATATGAAGCACTTAAACAGCATCAGCCACAGCAGTATTGCTTTTACCATTTGACCTAAATTTGTTTGCAGTGTTCTTTTTTAAACTTTTATGTGCCAGAATAACAATAAGAAATGAAAACATAGGTTTCCACTTTGCAGTTAAGTAAGAAACTTTTTCCCCTATGGGAAAATAATATTTCCAGGACTAGAAGGCAAATCTAGAGAATGCAGTGAATTTATTTTCTTTTATAAATCTCTTTGTAGAGTGTTCTGTGTCTCAGGGAGAGAGAAGAAGTTAGAAAGATGCATAGACAGCTGCTGCTGGAGTCAAAACTCCAGTTTGTAATCACTGCAGAGTTGGGCAGAGAGAGGGAGAAAAGCAGACTCCTCCCTGTTGGAAAACCATCCCAGATCAGAGCCTTTGACAAAAATGTGAAGCTTCAGGAGTCCTGTACAGAGCTTCACTGTAAGACATGCAGTCTTACCCCTCATTACTTTGGCACCAGTGGATTCTGGCATTGATGTCTCTGCTGAACATGGACTCCCCTGGTGACATCTCAACCCTACATTACAACATGCCCACCAAAGTTCCCCCTCACAGGGAGCCAGTGTGCAGCAGATGGCATGATAAAAAGTTGTCTTTCAGTCTGCTGAACTACCAACTCCCCTGAGCAGAGAGGGATTGGTAGCTCCTGTGCTGTTCCAGGCTGTGGCTGCTGGGGTCAGATGGAGTAGAGAGAACAGCCTTTGTGCACAGTCTTCTGCACCCCACCATGGAGCCTGACCCCAGTTTGGGAACAACGGGCTTTGCTTGGATATCATGGGATTAAGTAGATGAGTTGAAACTTCTTCCAAATGTACATTGCCTCTGGCATTCACTCATTGACTGATTATTCTTCTTAAAAGTAATGAAAGTTCCTGGGGTAAAGGCCAGCACAGGCTTGTAAAGCCTCTTTGCAGAGAAACATGATGACTTTTCTTAAACTTTCTCATTTCAGTTTAATTGTTGTAACATTTAAACTAAATGGAGTGGACCAGAGTGGACCTGCTCTTATAAGACCAACCTGCTTGTTATATGTGGGAATGGCAACATCTGACCCTAAACTAGCAAAAAAAAAAAAAAAAAAAAAAAAAAAAATTTAAAGCAAGAGTGAAAAAGATAAGTAAAGCTAAATAATCAAGAAGAGCAATTTAAACTCATGGGGCAATAATAATGTGCCTCAATCCATATTTGATCTTCAGCTGTTTCTGAGTTCATAGATAATAAAAAAAAAAACTACTACACATTTCCGTGCCCAAGAAGAGTCTGTAATTAGTAAGCTGAGGTCTATGGTTGATCAATAGTGACCCTCCATGGTAACTCTGAGTGTTTTTATGAGGGAAAGGTCATTTCTCTTGCTCTTGCTGCACAGAGAAGACCATTCCCCCTAGAAAAAGGGACATTGTTTCTGCCTCTTTCTGGTGCAGGACAGTGCCCATATGTATTTTTTCTCCAGCTTCCATCTTTTGACACTGTGGTCAGCAGCATGTAGACTCCACGGATCAGGTCTTCTGTCAGTTGTCTCAGGAAGATCCTAGGATCGCAGCATGGGTGAGGTTAACAGAGAACTCTGGAGGTCGTCTTGTCCAGTCATTGTCTCATCACAGGTTGACCTACAGCAGGTTTGTCCAGACCATGCCAAGTCTGGTTTTGACTATGTTGGAGGCACCATAACTTCTCTTGAACAAACATTTTCCAGTGCTTGACTATCCTTACACCAAAGAAGTTTTTTTATGTTTAAATGAAAATTATTTTTACAGACTTACTGAGTCAGGTTGGGAAAGACCTCCAAGACCATTGAGTCCAACCTATGACTCATCATGACCTTCTTAAACAGACCAGAGGACTGAGTGCCATGTCCAGTCATTTCCTGAACCTGTCCAGGGATAGTGATTCCACCACTTCCCTAGGCAGTCCATTCCGATGTTCAACCACCATTTCTGTGAAGGAATTCTCCCTGATGTCCATCCTGAAGCTCCCCTGAGCTTCTTGGATTTGTTAAAAATATTCTGTCAATATACTCTAATTAGCTCACTGCTTACCATTGTGGAATGCCTGGCTCTGAAGTCTTTCCTCCTCTTCATCAGGTATTTATACATGATGACAAGATCCCCTCTGAACCTCCCTTTCCCAGGCTGGACAGCCCCAGTGCACTCAGCCTCTCCCTGTATGACTATACACTCCTGTGCCTCCAGCATTTCAGTGACCTCTTCCAGTCCTTATCTTTTGTACAGAGAAGCCCAGTGTTGTACCCAGAAGTCCAGATGTGTCTCATCAGTGCCGAGCAAAGCACAGGATCACATCCTGCTGGTGACATCTCCAGCTGTAGACCAAAGACAATCAGCTCTCTCTGCCATGAGAACACACTACTAGCTCACATTCACCTTCTATCCAAGCGGATGCTGAGCTCCTGATCTGCAAAGCTACTTCCCAGCCCATTTTTCTGCAGCCTGTCCAGGCGATTGGGATTATTCCTCCCCAGAAGGTGGGCCCAACATTTCTTGTTGTTGAACTCCATGAGACGCCTCCTTGTCCAGTTTTCCAGCCTGCCCCTTCTAACAGGCAGCACATTTACTTGCTCACACCTTTGTATTGCCTGAGAACTTTTTGAGGATGCACTCTGCCCCATCATCCAGGC
Organism: Pyrgilauda ruficollis; assembly: GCF_017590135.1. NCBI lineage: Eukaryota > Metazoa > Chordata > Aves > Passeriformes > Passeridae > Pyrgilauda > Pyrgilauda ruficollis. Next base: position 1,749,002 of record NW_024515209.1, read on the forward strand.
TATTAGCAAAAATGTTAAAGGATATTGACCGTGGTATGGGTCCCTGAGGGGCACCATTAGTCACTGCCACTAGCAGGACTTCTTGTCACTCATAACATCACTCTGGACCCATTGTTTCATCAGCTCTCAATTAATTTATCCACTTCATCAGTTTCGCTAGGAGTATTTTATGGGAGGTAATGTTGAAAGCCTTGTTTAAAGTCAAGGAAACAGCCCTTTTTATCTCCCTATCCATTGAGCCTTTTCATTGTAGAAGCTATCAGTCTGGACAGCCATGGCTTTCCCTGTGTAAATCTGTGGTGTCAACTCACAGTCACTACTTTGCATTTGGAAAGCCATTTCCAAATGCAAAGTGGTGACTGTGAGTTGTCACCACAGATATACACAGGGAAATCTCCATGCATTTGGAAATGGCTTTCTGGAATATCTGCTCCATCACTTTCCAACCACTCAGTGTGAGGCTGGTAGGTCTGCAGTTCCCAGCATCTTCTTCTTCTCCGTCTTTATAAAGGAGTGACATCTTCCTGAGGAACCTCTTCATATCACCACAACCTCTCAGAGTTAATCAAGAGAGGTTCTGCAATGACACCAGCTTGCTCCCTTAGCTCTTACAGATGCATCCTATCAGATTCCATGGATTTAAGGTTTTATACAGATTGTTTAACAATTCCCTAACTTTTTCACCCTACCAAAACTAAGCACACTCTGCCCTGGTTCTCCCACTGGCCTCATCACCTGTCACAAGTCAGAGACTTGTTTTCTCTCACATCTGTCCCTCCCTGCATTCCCAGTTTGTCTTTTCTGAAGAGCCCATATTCACTCAGTGCGGAATTTGTGAGATATATCACCACCTTTCCATGATCCCAATGACAGCATAACTATGTTACAGCACAACAGAGTCCTCATTTCTCCCGGTCGTGTCCCATGTGGCATGTTGTGGTGTAGGACCATTTCAGAGCGGGACCCCCACATGCTGGTTTCCCAAAAAGTATATGAAAGCTTTCCCCACAACTCTCTCTAGTAGTGTCTTCCTTCTTTATGTGGGTACCCCTGTGATGGACCCCCTTTAGCCCTGTTTTGTTGATAACAAGCTCCCTTCATTTGCCCCATAGTCTTTGTTTGTCTACTACTTTCTCACCTTGTTTTGGTGATCCCCTCTCCACCACACAGGTTCTAGTTGGCAGTTCTCTATCAGACTGATCACCCTGTTGCCAAAAATACTTTTCTGTGCTTGGTTAGGTGGGCCCCATCTCTTTCAAGCAGGCTTCAGTTCTCTAAGAGAATCTCATAGTCATAAGCATCAGAACCCTGTTGCCAACACAAAAGGCAAATATAACTGTTGACCTGCAAGATGTCCCTACTCCTCCAGCCCTTGCCTCTCACAGGAGTGAGAGGTCCCCAGTGACCATTAGCCCCGACACACGTAGCTGTCCTTGATACTTTGCAAGTCCCCCTGGCAGTAACTGTGGTGACAGTCCCATGTCTGTGCTAGAGCAGATGGATGACGGGTAAGAGCTGAGATGCCCACAGAAATGGGCCAGGCAAGGGGAGTTTCCACAGGCTAATGAACACTCACATGGAGCATCACGTCCAGGACTTGTCACAGCAGCCTGTCAGCTGCACTAGACCTCCTGCACACTGGTATGGCAATGTACTGCTCTTGCATTTTGTAATCCAAACAGTTTTTAAATATTCTTATTACGTTTTTTCTATTTAGAAGTACAGGTAAACAGGTTTTCTGAAAGTTTCTGGAGTCTGGATGAGAGATGTCAGCCAGAACATGCAGTTGTTCCAGCATCAAAATGTATTACAAAGTGGATCCATTCTTTAAATGGATCAAAAATACAAAAAATCAAAAATACAAGCAACCTTATAAAAAACAAGTGACAATTCAACAGAATCAAGGTAATTTATGTAATTCTAAGGAGATAAAATTTATTTTTTTTTACTTCCTCAGTTTCACTCTTGCTTTCTTATTCTGTTGAGCCATTTATAATGCTGTGTTGCAACTTTCTGATAGAATCATAGAATAGCAGAAGTTTAGGTTGGAAGGGACTTTTACCACTCTTCTAGTCAAATCCTGGTTTGCCCAGTGATGCCTTTCACTAGATGCTATTGGTCTTCACAGGGTTAAAAATGTTGTGTGGTTTTTTTTTCACCTATTAAAGTTGTAGCTTGAGTTTCACTTTATGGAAATATAAATTACCAAAAAAAAAAACACCAAAAAACCCCAAAAAAACCCCAAAAAAACAAAAAACAAAAACAAAAACAAAACAACAACAACAACAAAAAAAAAAAAAAAAAAAAAAAAAAAAAAAAAAAAAAACAAAAAAAAAAAACCAAAAAAAAAAAACGAAAAAACCACTGCAAAATAGAGTTCCTCATCCCGGTTTGCTCCACATGTTTCTTCAAGCTGACAGAATCTACACTGGCAGAGGAACACATCAGCACCAATGGGAAGTTTGTGACCACACGTCCATGGGTCTGTCCAAATAAAAACCCCATCAATAAGCCTGGACCAGGAGTGGTTTTTTCACTTTATGTCAGCAAAGATTGAGTAGTAATGACTGATTAGATTTCACATGGTTCAGCTATCAGCAACCACAGTGGCAGTGCAGGACAGACACATACATGTTTGCAAGAGAAACGAAGCTTCACAGGGTAAATCAGCATAAACCAGTTGTAAAATTCAGAGTTCAATATATTGCAATTGCATGAAATGACAGAAGATGCTACAGTGAGTATTTAAATAAAGGAGAACAGTTTTTCACGTTATGATTGTATAAAGAAATTACTCACAGAAAACCAGACAAAGCAGATGATGGAGTATGATGGCTGTGGGTAGTTAGGAGGGTGCTGGTAAAACTGGCTGAAAACAACCCTGCAGCCTGGACAGCCAGGGTCAACCACCAAACTTTGGGTTTGCTGCTGTTTGTTTAAGCTTCCAGCTCTGGGCAGCCATCTCTTCTGTGCCTCAAAACCTTAATTCCGGTGTCCATGGTGGAGACAAGTTCAGGGTGCAAGCACAGACTCTCCAGCCAGCACGGGGACTGGCAGGCAGCCGAGGGGCTGAGGCAGTGGTGGCACAGGCCAGCCGTCGAGCTCAGATAGAGTTGGAAGGCCAAGCTTTCAAAACCCCAGCAGGAAGCCTTGCCGCTACATGAGGGTAATAAAGCGGTGTGAACGTGCGCCGCCTCCGACACGGCCATGTGCACCGGCCGCATCCACAGCAAGCCCTCTGCTCCGCGTGCCGGTTCCGTCACATTAACTCATCCTGCGTAGCCATGGCAACAGTGTCAAAAACATGCTGCTGGCAGGTCCAGATCCAGCTCTGCTGAGCTCAGCCATGGTGTGCATGCCAGTGGGGAGCAAACCCTTAATGAGGCCCCTTAATTTCATTCATCAGGAACACCTCTGCTCACACACTGCCAGTTTGAAAGGTCTTGGAAAAAATCTTCAGAATGAAGAGGGAGAAAAAAAAGAAAAACAGACGAACCTCTTCAGCCCAATAGGAAGATTTCAGGCAAGTACCAAAATGCTTTCTATGAGGAGACACCAGTGCTGTGTGGCTGCCCAGCTGCACAGTCTGCAGATCCTGAGCATCCAACACACGTTTGTGACCAGCAGAATCACCCTGTCCTGGCAGGGACCCACAGCCACAGCTTGCAGCAGCACCCATCCTCTCCAGAGCCCGAGTGTGACAGATTTTGCATTGTGACAGACCAGTGACAAAGGAGGGACAATGATCTGATAGGAGGCTTGACTTCAAATTAGAGAGGCAATGCTGGTGGTGGCAAGAGTATGGGAAGTGGGAAGGAAGGAGAAGAAAAGCACAAAACTCATCAAACTCATACTTGTCTCATTGGAAGTATTTTTAATGTATGAGGTCCTGGGATACATTTGTCACCCACTTGTGCAGCCATTACCATGTTGCCTCTCATTTTTTTTCCCCAGCTCTCCAATCCCACCTTACCTGGAATGCCATCAATTTCCCCCCATCAGCAGAAGTTACAGTAAATATATTCACTTGTGGGCAATCAGAGCTGAAAGGCGACAATATAATTAAGATTTTTAATTCTATGCCTGAACAGTTGTCCAGAACTCATAATAATTAACTGCAATGAAGGATATGTAGTCATTATTTTCCTTTGTCTCATGTAATTGTTCAATTTGTCCAACTACATTTTTCCTTTAATCTGAATCCTATTTCATAGGGGCGCAGGAAGTGTATCAGTAGTGCAGGAACATATGAATGGTAAACGTGGACACTGGGCAGCACCCTGGGTTGCACAGCATAGCTGGTGCCTTTTGCACATGTACAAGGGAGGCAGGACATTACTGGAGTAGTTGAAGAGTGAGATAATGGAGAAACAGGAAAGAAGGGAAGGCTTTTGATGTCACAGTATCTAAGACAAATCAGGCACTCCTCTCAAGTACCTGACTGGACCTGCATGTACCCGTGCCATTGTTGATACTCAAACTAGAGGAATGACTATCACAAAGTATCAGAAATACTTCCTCCACTTTTTTCTTTAAAAAATGAACAACTGTGGTAATTGCCTGGTTAGCCTGCTAGCTGTTTCTCTGATTCTGTATTCCATAACTGATACAACATACGTGGTTGTGGCACTACACTGGGTGAACAGAGCAGTCTCACCAACAGCAATTCCACCAGAAGGCTATTCTTTGAGGCAAGAAGTCAAAAACCTTTGCAACTACTTCTTTAGAAGGAAGAAGCAGGCAGGACATGACAGTTGTTTTTTACTACTGGAATGAATATATAACAATGTCTGCCTCCTCCTCACGGGTTGGATCACTGAGTCCCACTGGTGCCAGCAGAAAACCTTCATGCCTGTTTCTGACCTTGCAGAACTAGACTACAGGAGCTGTTGCCACACCTTGGCTCAATGTTCACCCCAGACAAATCAGCTCACAGGCCCACAGCCCATTCCTCTCAAATGCACAGCGGTATTGTCCCACACATTATACTTGTCTTGGCCCATCAGCACACTTTACCCTTTCCTCCTGGCCTAGTCCCAAGCATTTGCTTTCCCTCAAGATCTCCAGACAAGAGTCCCACAAGCTCTCAACTTTTAGGTCTTTTGGGTCCCTATAAATCAAATATCTCACTCTTCTTAGGACTTTCAAAATTACTTTTCTATCAGCCTTTTAGGCTAATAGTCATTAGCCTTTCAGAATGACTTTTCTATTAGCTTCTTATTCCTCTGAACAAAATTATATTTTTTGAATTTAATTCAGAGACATATCATCAAGGAAAAGTGAGCATGTCTTGGTTAAAAACAAAGGAACAAGAAGCAGAAATTAGTGAACAATAAACCCACACTTGCATTTGGAAAGTTTCTGCAAAAACCAGCAGCAACTTTGCAGAAAGTGAGTCACTCCATGTACTGCAGCAATAACTACAAGAAGTACTGGAAGAATATTATGCAACACTAACTTTGACTTATCACATGCTTTATCACATAATACCAATAAGAACCTTCAGAGAGACTATTTTGGCACGTAAATTGCCCTCCCTGACCTGCCTGTAATCTGTGATAGCACTCTTGTTTTTTCAGTGTTGAGGGGACTGGAAAAAGAGACAGAAAAGATTCTTTAGAAGAAAGAAAATGAAAAAAGAAAAAAGTTGGTCCTACACGGGACAATCAAACACTGACAATGCACATAATGGGTAAGTAGAAATGTTTCTGGCCATCTGCTCCTTTGTTATGTCCTTTGTTATGTCCTTTGTTATGTCTGGATATGGCAACCTCTCCTACCCTCTTTGCACCTATTCCTTTGCTTTAGGATAGAATTTCTTCCAGGGTAATAGAGCTATTCCACAGGAATTCCTGATTTGGTTATCTCCTAGTCCTAGGCATTGTGCAAGGTTTTCCTGAAGCTCAGAAATCTTGCATGCAGTGTCTTGCACAAGCTGGACAAAATCTGGCAAATGAGGGGAGATGTGACACTCTGAGATCTAACTTCACACAGTCAAAAAACAATTCATCCCCAAGCTGATGATAGAGAAAGTTAGGAATAACAGCAATGTATTCTGTGAGAAACATTTAAATCTGCAGAATTAGCTGCTAGTTATCACAGGCAACATTCCCAATGTCAGGGTTAGTGACTCATCTGGATGTGCCAGTGGCTTTGCTTTAAACCTGGGGTTAGCTTCCAAGGAACAGGGACAAAACCTGAAACACTCCACCTTCCCACACCAAAATAACCCTTAAGTACACATAAATCTCAACATGCCAAAAATATAATTTAGTCCCCAACACAGTTCTTCTCCTTCCTCACTAGCATTTTTAGGGAAGCAAGCACCTCTTGGGCAAGTGTGTGCTTTTGTTAAGGGGAGTTTTAGTTTCGATTTGGCTCAGCTCAGCTTTTGTTACAGATTTCACTTCAGATCCCTGCAGCTTTTCCTAAGCTGGAACGCCACAGTTTGGGGAATGTGAACCCTTGCAATACTTTACTTTAACCCTGTAATACTTTACTTGGGCTGGTAGTTTCTTTCCCATTATGCTTTTATAAGGGAAACCCCATAAACAGTCCATGCAGAGTTATGGGCAAGTGGAGGAAAGCACCCCATTTATGCCACCAGCAGTTGTTCCAGATGGTGGCTGGGAAAGGATGTGGCCAGCAAATACCATTGGCTGCAGATGCCATGATGTTTAACATCACTTTACAGCAGACTTCAGTATCGATGTTCATGGCCATGCACAATGAACAGATGCATTGCTGGCTGCACTTCCCATTGCAGCTGAAGTCTATGGCCATCCAATCTCAGCATCTGTCAGAGCACTTCAGTCAGCAGTCTATGGGACCAACATTTCATTGAGGCACAGAACAATGAGCTCAAGACTTTGATTAATGACAGGGAGGACAACCCAGGAGCAACTGTAAAAGACTCACACACACACACACCCCTTATGAGCCACGGAGACCAGCTGCACCATTTAAACCTACGGCATGCAAGTCAGCTCACAGGTTGCCCCCATGGCTGATGAGCTGGAGAGAGACTTTGGACAAGGGCATGAAGGGACAGGACAAGGGGGAATAGCTTCATATTGGTAGAGGGCAAGGCTAGATGGTATATTAGGAAGAAATATACCTGTGAGGGTGGTGATAGACTGGCACGGGTTGTGCAGAGAAGACGTGGCTGCCTCATCCCTAGAAGTCTTCAAGACCAGGTTGGACAAGTTTGGAGCCACCTGGTCTAGCAGGAAGTGTTCCTGGCAGGGAGTGGAACTGGACAGACTCTTAAGTCCCTAAGAGCAGGCAGCACAGCATACAAGGAATGACACAAAGTTTCCACTGCCATCTGAGTTAGAAGTGTCTTTCCCGTCATTTGGACATTTACCAAGCAGTAGCAGAGATAGCGTGCTGCATGCTCTCTTTCTGGAGGAATTCCATTTGTTTTGTTGCTGTCATTCTGCTCCCCTCTGGATGGGTCTGGGGTCTGCTGGGCATCCCTCTGCAGTAGCTCCTGTTTGCTGGTCCTTACAGGAGACACACCCACAAAAGTATTTGCAATCCTTAGTGTTCAGCAGGTGTTTGCACACCATCTTGTATTATATGATTTGGAATAATTTGTGCTTATGTGAAATATAGGAGAAATATTCAAGAAATAAGTTATGCTTGTAAGAAATATTCTTAAAAGTTTTAAACTCACATGCTGGAGCCGGGAGATTGCTTCACAAAATTGTGAAACAATTGATGGCAGCGGAGACAAAGATCTAATTAACAAACCAAAGGACGTGGCTCCTGTGGAGATGGGCTCTTCCCCGGAAACAGTCCAGGAAACTCCTGAGCGATGAATACTGTGTAAGTATTATATAAGATAGCCAGATAAATATAAGATAGCTAGAGTCATCAGGAACATGCATCCCAATGCCAGGTTCCCGTACCTCAGTAGCTCGACATCAGCATTCATCGCTTACCAGAAACTGTTTTGTCCAGCCCAACACAAAGAAGACAATGTGAATAATGTGCAAGTATGTAAAGAAAAGGAGAGACTCTGCCCCAGGCTGAATAAACTGTATAAAAACTGCCTGGACAGGGACAGCTTTGTGAACAGAGGGGATCTGTGATAGAGGTGTGATAGAGGTCAGATCAGAGTTCACACAGTGTCGATCCTGGGCTTGATGCTGTCCCTTTGATTGTGGCTATCGGAGACCGTATCTTGGTCACAAAATAAAATCTATTTTTATTAATTATTAATTTGGCTTTATCGATTTTTATCTGTAACAGTCTGACCAAAGCTTTCATGCCAACTATCTACTTAAGCTTTTGCTTTTTCCCATTTCCTAGCCTCATTCTTGAAGCCTGTGGCATGAGCTTACGTACATGTTCCTGTGCCCTTGAATCCATTAACTGCAGCAAAGTGGTTAATTATTTTACCCTCTTTATGGCATCACTGTTAACATACTGCACATTCATACTTCCAGTCATATAAATGATAGTCTTTAAATAAAGAGGACATGTGTTATTGAACTATTTATATTCAGAGCTGTATGAAGCAGAAAAAGATTAAAGCGGGCATAAGAAAGCAACAAAAGTTAATGATTCAGAGATAAAATACTAAGTTTTAATCTACAGGGTGTGTGACAAATCCAAGGAATTAGAAGTTAAAAGGATACATGACTAAGGTGAGAGTCTCAGGACACATCTTCAGCTGCTGTAAAATTAGTGCCATCTGGGAGGAAGCCTTGCTGTAGCTAGAACAGATGGAGGAAATGTAAGAGGCTCACTGTGCCCACTACATATATCCCCATAGCTGTCGTGTGGGGGACCCAGGGGTATCTAAGGCTGATAACTGCCTCTGCCCCATACAGTCAAGAAGGGGGATAACCATGCAGGAGTCCTCCCTTGTCCGTTGCAGACCCAGGGGTGCCCCACAAGGGCTCGACACCACAGGGGAACTAAGGGGTCTATACCTTGGGCTTCTGACTTGGCATGGGGCTATCTTGCCACTTCGATGGGGGTTGGGGGTTTTCTATCTCCACCTGTTAATGCTGAACTGTCAATCCTGATGGCAATGAAATTCTTATATCCAACAGAATTCTCTCCTGTGTGCATGCCCTCTTGCACATTTTCCTTACCTGCTGTCAGTGAATTCATATCATGGACAAGGACACACATCTTCAGAGTCTCCTGGAAATCCCAGCATACTCTCCTGACCCTCAGCTGGGTCTACAGCTCCCCTCAAGATACCCAGATCAGGACCTCTCTGCCAGATGAGCATGTGGGCATAGTGGGACATTTCTGCATGGAGATGCCAGGACTGGAGGTTGTATATGGGATCCTCTGCTCCCTGCATTCTGAATCCAGGGACCATTAACATCCAGGGCACCCTCTGGGTGCTCAGCTCCACCACCTGCAGCTAGGAGATCAGTCAGCTTTGTGTTGGGGGACAGACACAAAAATAAGGTGACCTTGGGTGTGTTAGAAGAGCTTACTTCTAACAGGGGTTTTAGCCCATCAGTCATTCAGCATATCATCTAGTCAGGTTAATTCAACTTAAAAACATAAGGGGAAATGAGGGGAAAATATGAGTTAGGGCCAGAAACATTTGGTTTAGGAGCCTGAGCAGCTCTAACATGCTACACTAGGAGTATTAGACTAATTTCTAATGGAATAAAAAACATTGATTCCACTAAAAGGAGAGGAGAGGTAGAGGGAGAGGAAGAGGGTGAGGAGAGGGAGAGGGAGAGGGAGAGGGAGAGAGAGAGGGAGAGGGAGAAGAGAGAGGGATCTACAACAACCATGCGGTGCACCCACCTGCAGTCTTCAGGGCAGAATCTTCTTTCTCCCAGCCAATTACTTTTAAATCTCTATTACATCTGCACACAGAAATCTGGAGTGAAATCATTAGAGTGATTCAGAAGAAGTCTTTTGCACAGGTGTTAAATGGGAACCACAAGTTGTTGCTGATGTTTTACTTTTGTAAGTAATGACTATAACATTGTCTTTGCCCCTTTGTCCTGTTCAGCTATAAAATGGTGAGTTGGGAAGGATTCTTTTTGATAGATTTCTCAGACAGAAATAATGTGCAAGTGCAGTAATATTATAACTGAAAAAAAGTATAAGTGTTTCTAGTAAAGGGAGATAGGAAAAGGAGCAAAGAAGGAAAAAGAGAGACAGAGAAAGAAACAGAAGACAGGGACAGTGTTATCACAAAACCCCCAGCTCTTTGTCGGCATCAGCTTAGCAGGCGCAGCGTGCGTGCTGCGAAGCGCAGTGTATTTGCACAGCTCCCGTGGCGGGCTGGGCGCGATTTCCAAAGAGTAGGAGGCTGCGTGTCCCTTCCGTCGGCGGGGAGCAGGCTGTCTCGGCCATGGGCGCAACCCGGGAGCAGCTCCAGGCTCCCGGGCCGGTCGCTGCGGGCTGGTGCTTCAGCAAGCTGGTGCCGGCAGCGCAGGGACAGCGGCGGTGGCTGGATGCAGGCGGGCCCGTGCTGCAGACTGCGGGCGGCAGCTGCGGGCTCGGCTGGGCGCAGGCTGCGGGCAGCGACAGGCGCTGTGCCCGGCAAGCACAACGGGGGCGGCTGGCTGCAGCTCCGATGGGATGCCGTGGAGCACCAGGTCTTCACATGGCTGGTTTGTGGGAACGGTAAAGCAGGGAAATAGAACCACAGGAAGGAAAAAGCAAGGGGAGGGGGGCTGTTATGAATAAAAAGTTATCTATTTTTGTTTAAGGTTACAGAGCTAAAACCGGTTAGACCAATTGCTGTTAAATTAGCTTAATTGTTAAGAGTTCTTCTTTAATTGCCCGTCAATGGTTGGTGATTTAGCCATTGTCCTCCTGATGCTTGCCCGGGAGCAACACCTGGACAGGCAATATCAGGAAAATAGGAGTGGCCTGAGACCACGTATGCAGATGAGAAATGCACTGCTCCAAAATCTTCCCATTTTCCAAGAAAACCCCTAAAAACCACGAGCCAATATAGAATTAGGGGACCCTAGGTGATGTCTAAGGATGGGCGTGAAGTCCAGTGCCTACTTGAATCCTTTTTGCTTCTCACCCTGACCTAAAAGGATGTTCACTAAGGAGGGGACCCGAAGTGTTGGACCGAAAAGGTGGAATCCGCGAATCTCCCATGAGGACGCAGTCCCCAGCTCTGCCTGCAGACCAGCGGACAGAGCTGCATCATCATCATCATCATCATCATCACCACCCTCCTCCTCCTCCGTGCCACTCCTGGGGACAGCGGTGGCGTGGGCGCAACCCGTCGATTTCTCCCCACCTGAGGTGAATCTCTTTAATAAAGGCATTAAAAAGGAGAAAGGTCTTCTGCCCATTTATTTCAGGGGCGAACCGAGCAGATCCTACAAGTGAACTCCCACTGCCTCCTAGCAATGCAAAGCAAAAGGGCTCCTATTGTGTTGCACTTAGCTACTTTTATGTCCTAAAGTTCCTCCCACAGCTTGATTTCCCCGGCATTCTTTGCAGCCACCCGGGCATTAGGCCCACCAGCAAGTGGGCAAGTGGTCAATTGGGGAGGGGGGTGGTGTGATAAATCAATGTGATTCATGCTAGCAATTGTAACTATATCGGTATTTTAGAAAATATCTGTTAAAAAGTAATAGAGGAAAAGGATGTGTAATTAGTGTCACAAAACAGATGTTTTCAGATGTTCATGAGAAGATAGGATACAGAATGGAGTATTGAGATAACCAGTACCCTAAAAGAGAATCAGCCTTGAGAATGAACAATGTTAGGAAAATTCCCAAAGCAGAATTGGCAAAGTTAAGATGACTCCCAAGGCAGGATCTGCCTTGAGATGAATTAAGTTGGGACAATTCCAGATGGGGAATCTAAAATAGTAGTACTTACTGTACCCTGGTCAGATTTGATCCTGGTCAGTTTTACTTATGCTTTATCCCATCCACTGCCAAATTTCTTTTTGTAACTACTGGATTATTATTTTATCTAACTTAAAACTGTTGCTAAATTTTAAGTTTGTAGTTTATTAATTTAGACATACGGGACCTAATTTATAACAGTAGGAACTTGCAGTCTGATCATGGAGGCTTTCTCTCTCCTGATGGCTTCTCCTGAGGCTAGGAAAAGCCTCCCTGGGGACTGCCGGGGTCAGGATTTTCACCCGCTGGACCCCGGCTAGATGTTTTTCTTCACCAGATAGAAGGAGGGCAGCTCGAGTCCTGGACAATTTAAACTGATTTATTGCAGGGTTCAAAAGGGATAGAAAAACACGGAGGGTAGGCTGAGGGACAGACGGTGAGTCGGAGGGGCAGCAGGGACGGGTAGCAACCAGCAGAAGGACACCAGGGCAAGTGCCCTGTCTTTAGGGGAAGTTACAGTTTTGTGCACAACTACATGTTGAGGGGGATGGGAGGGGAAAAGTTTTAAAGTTTTCACAGGAGTAACCATTGAAAGATAGAAAGGGTAGAGGATGAGGGGGATGTGAAAGGGAGTACAGCATTCGAGTACTGGGAGAGGAATGAATTTTCCCTGACTTAGACAATGATACTTTCCCAGGGCATTCCTGAGATAGCTTTCTCATCCCTGACCCCCACAGGGGACAGGGCTGCAAGCCCATTTATAGCCTCTATAAGAATAAAACATATGTTGACGTATAAATAAAAATCAGATTGGTCTCTCTTACTCCTCCTGAAAAATGCTGTAATGAAGTGCATCAAGGTACAACTGGATTCAGATTAGTGATGGAGAGTATTTTTCCAGATTTTTGCTTGAGATTGAAAGATGTTGATTTTGTGATAGGCCCCAGCTACGTATTTCTCCTTTTCTTTCTAAAAGTGATAGTTATATCACCTGCAATTTAAAGCTGAAAATGGATTCTACTCTTATTCTTGATTTTCTATGCTCTTCTATGTCGAAGGGTAAATCCAGCCTCCAAACCTCTGTGTGAGATCTGTGGAAGGGCTCCGAGATGAAACTTAGTTGCTGAACCATCCTTACATTCAATCTCTGCACCAAGCTACAGTAGCTGTTGCACTCCCAGAATTTTGCATATAAAAGGCCTGTCCAGGACAGGTTTCGCATCAGTCTTCCTGTCCCTTGGTCATTTGCTAACAATAGGTGAGAAATTAGGAGCTACCTGCTGCTGCTGGGCCATTCATGCTTTTCCCTTTTTGCACAAACATTCCAACCAATAACAAAGGAGCAAAACTGGTGTTTTACAGAGAAAACTAGACTTTGTTGAGGTACAGAATGCTCTACTCTTGTCAAGTTTCTTCCAAGGTGGTTGTCAGTTGTTGCACATCTGCCATCTCCAGTGGATCCCCGGAGAGCTGTCACTGCTCTCATCTGTTGTCATTGAAGAGGATCTCCTGCTTCAGTGGATGTCTCATATGTAGTGATGGTTGGGACTCAATAGATACATCTCTTTGTCATGTCTTTGATTGCTTTGATTTTTGGATCCTTTAGAGATCCAAGACAATGTTATTCGTTCCTGAAGATTCTGGGTACCAGTGCCTGCCCTTTGATATAGGGAAGGTTTTTGGGCACTGTGTTCCTTACTGTTCTTGTGCTTATAGCCATGTCTGCTGGCAGGCAAAAAAATGTGACCTGGCTGAATGTCTCCAAGGCAAGTGACAGTATTTCCATGTCACATATGAACATAGAAAGGGGCTATTTTGTCCATAATAAGTGTCTGTTTTAGACTCTGACACTGATTTCAGACAGCTGATTTAACAATTCAGTGTGCTGATGACTTTACATATGAAGCCAGTTTCTTCCCATAAAATGATGTTTTAAAGCCAGCCTCTGGACTCTTAGGATCTGCCTGGTTTTGGCATGCTAGAACCACCTTGTTCTACCTCCCGTTTAAGAAAAAAATATTGAAAAAACATTTCTACAAAGCAGATTAGTAGTTCAGCCTCATTGGTCTGTCCCTCCCTGGGCTTCCACCAAAGTTTCCTTATACATTTGTCTCTTTACACAGCACTGAAGCCATACCTTTTTAAGGTTCCCACCACAGTTTTCTAGAATAACATATAATATTTTTGGAGGTAAGAGTTTCTCCTTTTGTTTTTCTTTCCCATAGGAATTTCCTCCTATTTTGTTGCTACAGAACAATAAGAACTGGGTACTTAAGAGAGACAAAAGGAGTTGTCAAGCTTAGGGGAGGAGGGCATCTGGCTGCACTTCTCTTATCTGAGGGTTTCGCTGGGAGGGGCAGAGATACCTGGAGAACTGGACTGGGAAAAAAGGAGCTGGGGCAGCTGCTAGCTTGCTCTCTCTCTTTGGCTTCAGAGGGGAAGACTGCGGTCACAGTGGGAAGAACTCCCTGCAGGGTTCTGTCTCCTGCTGCCTTCTACCGTGAGTGGAGCTCTGCTCTAAAGAGGGGCCGTTGCATTCGGACCTTATTAACACCCTGCTTCACCAAACAAAGAACCCTTTCACCCTCTTCACAGGGGTCTAAGGGGAAACCCCTGGGAACCCCCAGCCCCTTTCTCCTCACAGGTAGTGTCTCCCTTCAGTGTTCGGGAGCCGGGTTGTTGCTGCCCAGGCCCCCTGCTGTTCCTCTGACACGGCTCTGGGTTTTTCATTACACTATAGCCAGGCAACACCCCCTGCCTGCCGGGAGGGTTCTAGATGCCACTTCGGAGTGTCTGATAGCTCTCATCTAGCGCTCCGGGGCTATGCTCATCCCTGCCTTCCCATCTTTCAACTCTGAGGTTCCTACTGCAGGTGCTTTTGCTATTCAGACAGGATACCAGGATCGGCTCCCTCTGTGAGTTCATAAAGGAAGCTCCTTCTCCATCCCCTTCTGCCAAGGGCGTCGGACATCCACGTGGAGACAGCGAAACCCGCTCCACAGTGCCCCCTGCAGCCACGGGGAATCATCGCACCCGCCCTGCCCGGCGGGGAGCCACCAGCGCCCCTGCCGGCTGTGGCCATGAGTGCACAAAAGGGCGTGGCCATGAGACCACCATAAGGGTGTGGCCATGAGTGCACAAAAGGGCGTGGCCATGAGTGCACCATAAAGGCGTGGCCATGAGTGCACCAAAAAGGTGTGGCCATAAGTACAACATAAGTGCACAATAAGTACACCATAAGTGCACCACAAGGGAAGTGCCTGCAGTCAAGAAGGCTGCCACTGGGTTTCTGGTTTTGTTTGTTCTTGCTGCCACTTTTGTTGATTGTTTGCCTTGTTATACATACTAGTAAAGGACTGTTACTCCTTTTCTCATTTATTTTCCTGAAAGCCCCTTAATTTAAAAATTATAATAATTCACAGGGAAGGAGATATATTTTCCATTCCAAGGGAGGCTCTTGCCTTCCTTAGCAGACACCTGTCTTTCAAACCAAGACAAAGATGAAGTTTTAAAATACTTCAAGATTTATTTTCAGCAGCTGAGCAGTTTGGATTAGATTTGCAAAGTTGTTCAAATGCTAATATCTGTAATGAGTCCTGTCAAGGCCCTTCTGGAAAGCCACTTCATTTTGGGGTTTCCTCCCTACTCCAGCTGGGGGGGTTACTTGATGCCTGTAGGCTCAGCCAGTGGAGAGGCAGAACACCTTGCAGAGATGTTCTTAAGGCAAAATACCTTAAGAACTTTACTCAGACTAAACACTCATGTAGACACTGAGAGAGTGCTCACTGGATCTTCAGTAATTTTGAGAAGTGTATTGAAGGCTTGATCTTCTATTTGACAGGTAACACTAGTGTTATCTGCTAACTTGCATTGTGTGCATATCCCACACTGGTAGAGACATATATTGTATCAGACCAGGTGCTAACTCCACAGAAAACAGCCCTGTTCTGCTTTCAGAGGTATCTGAGGACATCCCATCCATGCATCTCCTTTGCTTGTATGTAGACTCCATCCCACTCCTGACCACCACCAACCTCTATGGTGATAAGAGGTGAATTCAGAAGCTGAAATATGGTGGACATGAAAATGTATGGGGTAATTGCTCATGGCAGCAAGCATGCAGCCCTCCACTCCACTCTCCAACAACAATGCAATTGGCAGCAATGTGTCTCCCCTCACTCCCCACTTTTTGCAGTTCGCATACTTTGGAGGAATTCTGCATCCCATGTGGAGTCCAAGATCCTGTCCCCACTGAGTGGACTTCTTCACCTGCCTGAAAATATCCCAGGGACTCCAAATGCCATAGACCCACATACTTCAGTTGCCCTATAAAGAAAAGGAAAAAAAAAAAAAAAAAAGGAATAGTCTCCTTTTCTCGGTGCTTGTTTTTCTAACAGCTTATACCTTGTGTATTAAATATAAAAAACCCTCTGAGTTACGTAGCTTTAGCATCATGTATGTCCTCTCCCATTGTAAAAACAGGGTACAGGAGAGGATTATTTTTAATAGATTTCTCAGATGAAAATAAAGTGCAAAGTCAATAATATTATATCTGAGAATTGTTTATTGATAAAAAAGAGTGTTCTTACCAAGGTGGATAGAAAAGAGAGCAGAGAGAGAAAGGAGAGACAGAGAGAGAAACAGGAGACAGAGACAACGTTACCGCAAGAATCCCAGGCGTTCTGTCAACATCAGATCATCAGGCGGAGTGTGTGTGGTGCAAGCCACTGCAGGTGTGCAAGGCTTTTTTGAGTATCTGGGCACAATTTCCAAGCAGCAGCAGGTTGCATGTCTCTGCCATCAGCAAAGAGCAGGCTGCCGTGGCTATGGACGCACAACTGTGGATTGTTGGGGTCGGGCAGTGGTGGCCTCAGCTGCAACACCAGAAACACGGCGGCGGTGGCGGTCCTGGCTGGGTGTAGGCAGCACCTGCTTCGTCAGGGAAGCAGCAGAGCACCATGTGGTTGCAGTGATGAGCTGCCTTGCAAAAGCAGTAAAGTGGGCAGAACAGGTCAGGATAAGGAAGCAAGACCACAGGGAGGAAAAGGTGAGGAGAGGAGGATGCCAAGCTGACCCTCTGAGTGAGCCTCTAATCCCTCCAAGAAACCCAAAGCAAAATGGGCCCAATTGAGTCGCAGTTAACTTCTTTTATCTGCTAAAGCTCCTCCCGCAGCCCAATTTCCTGGGCATTTTCCCAGCATCCGGGACTCTGCTCTGCTGGCCAGTGGGGTGAGTCGCTCACTGCCTGATCGTTGAAGCTTCCTCTCCCGTGCTTGGCTGGCAGGTGAAGTCCCACTGGAGACAGGGCTGCCAGTACATGTACAGGCCTTATCGGAATCCTTCACCTCCGGTATAACATATGTTGAAGCATAAATAAAAATCAGATTGGGCCCTCTCAATGAGAGGGACCTGAATTATGACAGTATGCTGTTCTATAGCAATATCATACTATGACTAAATCACTCTTTTTAAATTACCTTCTTTTAATTACCTTTTTTCTCCCACTGAAGTTTAACCACTTCAGGACATATACTTTATGTCTTTGCAATTAATGGAAAAATGAATGGTGTTTTCATTTCTCCCTTTTTACCACTGAACATCACATAAAAATTTTGAGGTTTTCTAACAATCCTCAAATCCAGGTAGAGAGTAAGAAATTACTTGCCCTTTATATGTACCACACAATATAACAAGTCAAAAATCAGTTGCTGGAGTACAACTAATGTACTTCTACACAAAATGTAAGACTTAGGCAGCACACAGGCAGATGCTGTTAATTAAAGCCCACCATAGTCCTCCCAGACGGCACTAGGTCTTCAACCATGGAGATCGGTCGCATGGATACCTGTTTCTCCCATAATAAATTAATAAAACATAGCAGAATTTGGTCTAAATTTACCTGTCATAAACAAAGCCACTGCCTTCTCAAGACAGAGGACAGAACAAAGTGTGTCTTGCTGAGCATTTCTGATGGATTAAGGAGCTAATGCTCTTAATCTGCAAAATTCCAGAAACCCACAAAAGCAAATCTTGAGTCTTAGGTAAAGTGTTTCTTGGCCAGCTATGATGAGTCTTCTACACCACCTCCATTCCCCCCAGTTTGGGAAAGATTTTGACAATGCAGAAATAAAAATTAAGAAACCGATGAGAAGGTATCTGACACAAGCTAATGACCAATTAATGCAGAAAGTAAAAAGCATACCTGCTCCTGAAAATTGTCCATAAGTCTACAGGTATTGCCACCTCTGTACAGCAAAGCTGTGTTTCCATAGTTGTCTTCAAACTTAATTAGAGCAGAGAAACACCACTGGCAAAAGAAATGTGCTAACTAGTGTGCATGAGTGAGGCTTTAATTATAAACACCCAGACCAGTAAAGCCAGGTCTTCCTGTTACTGCTCTGCATTTTGCATCAGGCCACACTGAAGTGTGGTCCCTCTGACCCCACGTGCATGATGGGCTGTGATGCTGAAAGTGCACCCTCTCATCATCTGTCTGGCCCTGCGAGAAGCTGTGGGAGGGCACTGTAGCTGACTGAAAGGTCGGCCTAGGGACAGAGCAGCACCATTCAAGCCAACATAACTGGAAACTGATGCTGGGCTACAAAATCCCTTCTGGAGCTTAGGAACAGAGGTCCAGCATCAGGTGGTGTAGAGCACTGCACATCAGCACTGCCCATGCCATTTGGGGCACTTCAGCACCCCTGAACCCCATGGCAGCAGTCTGTGTGTCCTGCCTGTAGCAGTTGCCCAGGTGACCTGAAGAGCTCTGTATCACTGCCACACTGGATGCAGCAGCATCTCTTTCAGGAAATCAAAGACAAATCAGACAAATTTCCATACAAATCCAAGCTGCATGTCTGTACTGGTTTTGGCTAGGATAGAATTACTTTTCTTCCCAGTAGCTAGCACAGTGTTATGTTTTGTATTCGGTATGAGAACAACGTTGTAAATAACTCACTGATATTTGTCAGGTGATCAGTAGTGCTTAGCCTAAATCAAGGACTTTTCGGTGTCCCATGCTCTGCCAGTGAGAAGGTGCACAAGGAGCTGTGAGAGAGCATGGCCAGGACAGTTGACCCAAACTGGCCAAAGGGACATTCTACACCATAGAGCATTCTACCTTATGTCTATAAACAGGGGGAAGTTGTCCAGGAGTCAACAATTACTGCTTTGGGAACAGGCTGAGCATCAGATAGTGTGAGGTCAACAATTGTATTGGGCATCACTCGTTTCTCTTGAGTTTTAGTCCTCTCTCACTTGCTCTCATTTTTTTACTATTATTATAATTAAGTAGTATTACTAGTATTTTATTTTAGTTTGTTTCAATTACTAGATTGTTCTTAACTCACAAAATTCACTGTTTTTTTCCGATTCTCCTCCCCACTGGGTTTGTGATGAGGGGTGTGAGCAAGCAGCTGTGGGGTACTTTGTTGGTGGCTGGGGAGGATTAAAGCATGACAACATCCTGTAGAGTTCCACATGCATCACCTGTTCCACTCTAAAATCTCAACAAAATCCATGAAATATAATGTACACAAATGTGAGAGGAGCAAAATCTTAGAGAGTCTCTCAAAGACTGCACATTTGTTTACCCAAGTTTTCTCTGTGAGGGGTAGGCACAGACAGAAAACCAGGGAATATCTGCAGAAGCAGAGGCAGAAGTGGCACCGTCTGACTCACATGTTACAGCCCCATTCTCTCTGAACCTTGGAATTACAGGAAGAGTACCCCAAGCTTCTACAGTAAATTACAGAGTTTTTTGGTATCTGTAGCACTTTTCAGAATTAGGTTTTCTTCTGAGTCCAGTAGAACTTCTTATAAAGACTATGCATTGAATTTTGCCTCTTGTAGTGCTGGAGTTTTGCTGTTGCCACTTCATTTAGTCAGAAGTACTGCTAATCTGATACGTGTTACTGTTTTTCCACATTTATATTGCTGTATTAGTCCACTTCATTACTTAAATATGTACTTGAACAACCACTCAGTTCGAGTACAGGATAGCCTTGGATGTAATACAGGGGATCAGAACAAGAACAAACCCAAATAAGTTGCTTTCTATTTTTGCAGAGACTGTGACAAGCTTCCTTACAGCCATCAGACAGAAATGGCAGGCAAACTATGTTCTTGTCATCAGCCCACGGCATTGCATCACAAACCTCTGAAAAAGCCTGGTGATGTTGCTTTCCAGAGGAGTTCAAACAGAAAAATATTTTTGGTGCAAATGCAAATATTAGTGCAGTCATGCTAAAAATTGATTCCTTGATTAAAAGGTGGTTCAAGCCACTAGAAGAAAAAAAGACAATACCACTGCATGTTCTTGGCAGGTTCTGCAGCAGAGGAGAGAGTTATTAATCCTGTTTAAATTTGCTAGAACCATAAACACATACAGGCATAAAATATAAGCACTTTTGTTTTTCTTTAAAGGTCCAGGAATCAAAGTGCTGGAAATGATCATTCACAAATCACTGAGCAACCACTTTTGGCATATATAAAACTTCTGATCTTTTCAGAAAATTAACAAAATCAGACATTCAATTTGTGATTGAACAGCAACTGTGTAAACTGATGTAGGTTTTGCATTTATTTTAAGGAAAAATTAGGTTTCATTCTAAGGAAAACAATGTGTTTTTTCCAAGCTAGACAAATGTTATATTCTTAACATTTTTTCTTAATTTTTGTTCAATTTAATGATGCTATTCACTCTATAGCTCTTGGACTGGCAAGGGTTCACCTCTTTTCCTTCAAAGCCCACACCCCATCCTCCCTGCTGCTCAGAATGGGTCTCAGTTTGCTGCTCTGGCACTACCCACCCTGTCCACCCAGCCTGCTCTTCTCACAGTACACACCATTCAGTGGGTGGTACACTGCAAGCTACTGTGGTTGGCAATGGAGAGGCATGGGGAGCTTCTCTACCCCAGTACAGCCTGGTACTGGATGTCCCAGTGCCTGGGGGAGCTTTTTCACCTTAGTGCTTACATGTACCTGTTGTGCTGCAGTTTTCCACACCAGTAAAACCTCCCAGAGTCCTCAGCCTCTGCCATGCAGAGCAGTCATACTGAAGTCATGCTAGTCACACAACACTCACATTATTTTAAACGTATTTGTGTTCCCCCTACCAGGCTGTTGCAAGGTGAAAAGGCAAGACAAATCACCAAAATGTTTAATTGTGCCTCTATGAGGGCTTTCCAGGGAACCTGAGCATGCTCTAACCTCTACACCCCAGTGGTGTCTTTCACATGGGAGGGAGGCTCCAAGTGTGGTTTTAACTGTGCTTTCTCCTCCACAGGGTGGGGATGCCCAGGACCCCTGGCCCCTAGCTGGGGTGGCAGCCAGTGTGAGGGGCCACAGCACAGTGCTCCCCCGAGGTGCTGCAGTCAGAAACCACAGACCAGTCCTCTCCGACAGGTAACTGATTGGATTAGGAGTCCTGTCTGACAGCTTGTCTGCTCAGCCGCACGGGCTCATCAACCTCTCTGTCCTGCCTGCTAATAAACTCAGCTCGTGGGACCATTCTGCTTGATGATCTCTCCTTGGGGAGTTTTTAAGGCTTTGCTCTGTGAAAACTACTTGGAGTCTATTAAAATTGCAGCTCTGCTGTTGTCATGTTGTCCCAGAGAGTCATGGGAGGTGCCTGTCACCCAGGTGGAGGTGACTATTACATATTCAAGTGAAAAAACAACCCCTGCTTTGGGAAGAGAGACATTCCTGCCAGCAAATGGAATGGAAGGTGCTTATCTGGGATAAGAGATGAGCCTCTAAGGGATGATCATGAGGAAAAAAGACACAACAGTGTATCACAGTACCCTCGCTCTGCTGCTGAAAACACCTGTGATGCCTCTGCTAAAAGATTAAGCAAATGGGCAACTGTTATCCCTGGGCTCTAGGTTATCAGCCCTATGCTGCTGCTTCTGCTCCTCACCTGTGGGTGATGCCAGCTGGCTCTCCAGCCTGCTGGAATTCAGTGATGGGCACCTGTTGGAGAAACTGCCTACTCCACAACTTTGGAATTTTACCATGGCAGAGTTTTCTGCTTTCAAGATGGGATTCTGCTTCAGTAAGTCTACATATACCAGTAATCATCTCAAAAGGGACACTGCTTGAATAAATCAGAAGACAGCAGTTGTGGGATCTATAGAGGACATATAAGAAAGTCACAATTTTAATTCTTTTCTTGGATTCACCTTTGGAGAGCTAAGGGGAGGCAGCCTGAGAAGAGCTGAATGCAGAAAAATAAATTTAAATCTTCCAGGCTGTAAAGCTGCTGTGTCTTTTGCCTCAGCCACCACAATGAAAGGACTCCAATAATCTTTGTTGTTTAAGATAAAAAAGTTAATGAATGCAGAGTCATTGCAAGATATTGCATCAACTGAGATTTCAAGGTTTGTTTTCATTGGGCAGCCAGCAGGGGCAAATTCTGAATTCGTGTTAGGCTTGGGAGAACCTTCTAGCATCCTGGTATCAACAAGACATTAGAAACATTTGGGCTGTTCAAATGTCCAGAACATTCATGATTCACTTGAAAAAACTCAGAAGGAATGAAACGTGTGTCTGATCAGCCAGATTAGATTATATAAATAATTTAAAATTACAGACAAGCAATCTTGGCAGCCACAGAGATCTGCTCTTCCCTTTGCAAAGGCCTGTCTTTCTTTCCCAACAGAGCCACCCCCAATAAAACTTTCCCCTAATGCACAATCCTGTATGGAGAATTTGGTTTCTGGAAGCTGTCCCTGTGTGTGCTTTCACCCACAGACCTAGCAGTTTGTAGTGCTGTCTTGGAGTGTTTCATAATGATAAGGCATCCTAAAAATCATCTGATGCCCAAAAATTGTTGTATCTTTAAGACCTGGTCGTTGGGCATCTGGGTGGGGGGAAGTTGGCTTTCATGAAGCGTTTTTAAAAAGCTGCCCATCCAGGCTCTGGCACCCTCACAGCTCAGGACAGGATGTGTTTGTGTTGCTGTCAGTTTTCTTTTTCCCTTTTGGTTTCCTTTTTTTTTTTTTTGTTTTGGTTTTGGTTTTTGTTCGTTCGTTTGTTTGTTTTGGATTTGGACTTTTTGCAGTTTTTTGTCCATGGTTTGAAAAAAACCTGCAGTGGGAACAGAGAACAATAAATATAGGACATACTTTCTGCTTACCACTTTGCAATCTTCCTCTTCAAATACTTCAGATACTTAGAGAAGAAATGCAAAAGTCAAGTACTGACTGTCATTGTGTTGTTTCAAGTTTTCACCAGTTCAGAGTGACAAATGCAGGCCTTGCAGCTCAGGTGCAAGGCCTCTGTGCACACTCTGCACAGCTCTGCCTAAATTTAAAATTTAGGATCCTTTACTACTTGGACAGTTCAGCTGCCTCGTTACTGTGACAATTGTGACCACCAAGGGGACGTGCTCACACCACTAATAATATTTCAGCTTTAAAATTAACACATATTCACATCTGTTGTATAATTTCTACACACATAGCTCTCTAAGGTAAATTTCAAGAGGGAAAAATTGGTTTCTTCCATTATTTCCCATGTGCCATATTTTCACATTGGCATAAGGGGAAAACATAATTGTGGAAGAGATCACGCTTTAATTCACAATCTTAACTGAGACATTAATAAACTGGTCACAATTTGTGTACTGCCTGTTTTCCCCATTTACCTTATGTTCAGTGTAAAACACATTAAAAAATGAGTATGAATTTCCATCTTCTGGGATGTGGAAAACAGCATGATCCTCAAAGCCCACAATACTTCGGCCATGGTGATATCTTGGTGAGACTGTGTCTCTCTAAGTGTAAGCACAGCAGCTTCAGCTTGTGAGCAGCAGTGGCCATTAAAATGACGGCATGTGCAAATTTATCACAATATTTAGAAAACAGCTTTTGGCTGATCAGTTGCAGCATTTTGATTTTGCTAGAATTGTCTTTCTAAGAAGACTTAAAGCAACTACAAAGTCAAATTACTGCATGGCTGTAGAGCTGGTTGTAGCTGTACTCTCATGTTTTGGTAACTCTTTCAAGGGAATTATCTCTTGGAGATTTCTGTTGTGATATGCTAATGTTTTTTCTGTGGCACCTGTCCATGGCAGGGGGGATTGGAGTAAGTGACATTTAAAGGTCTTTTCCAGCCCAGGCTATTCTGTGGTTCTGTACACCAGCCCTATTATTTAGTAGAAGGTCAATCCAGTTAGTATTCCACTTACAGGTCTCAGGTGAATTTTGGTAAAAAAGCAAAGCAAATTCACATATTTTGTTACATTCTAGTATGAATTTGGCATTGGGAAGGGTAACCTGGTGGCAGCAAAACCTGCAGCAATACTGAGGTCTACTCGTGATCCAAGCTCTGTTTTGGGATCAAAATAGTCTTATACACCTCAGATCCATGAAGCGTTCATAGCTTGGTGCCAGGAAAAATGTGCACCTGGAGTTGAGGTTCACAGGATACACTCAATGTTGACTCTAATTATTCGTGGGAATGTGGTGCAGAATGGCTTAGGGAGCAGTAGCAGGACGAAGCCTTGGATTTGGTTGAACATTGGACACTTGTGTACATCCAGCCTAGGGCAACAGGCCCTTGATTTTATTACTACCTCCATGCTAATTTGTGGGAGGAATTAGAGTCCTTAAAAGTGGTTGCTAGCAGACAGTTATCTATGTCTAGTGACCCTCTAGACACTGTATGAGTTTGTAGTATCAGTGCCTGACCATCCTCACAGCAAAGAATTTCTTACTCATATCAGTCTGGTTATAGATTTTAATTACAAAGTATATAAAAGCTTTGGATGGAAGCAGGCATTCTTAAGACTCTACAAATGAGCACTCATTAAACACTAGCTATCTGAGCAGAAGATGATCACCATGGTAGCACGTGGTGGCTTATTACCATGTGAGCACATTCTGAAAAGCAGTGATGTCCTCTTCTTCCCAGAAGCATCACATGTGGTTCGTGTGCTGTGTGCTGAGCAGAGCCAGTGAAGGGTGGCAGATGGGGAGCCAACAACTTTACCGTGTGTTGTCACATGATGCCCAAACCACATCTCCTGTGGTGTGTCACAGCGAGTGACGAAAGTGTCTGCCACTGGCAGCAGCAAGTTTTCCCTGCTAGCTTCCCCTCTAGCTGCAGGTGCAGTGTGGCACACTGCACCTCCAACAGCAGTACCATAGCTGCTCCATGCCTGATGTCCATGAACCTGTCAACAGGGTCAGAGGCATTGTCTTGGGTCAGTCCCTCCACAATGCTGAGACTCCACCAGAATGAGATTGAGACCTGTTTTAAAGGGGAAATATTCTGAATTCTGCTACTCTTACCTTGCATAATGTGGCTCCTGAAAGGAAAAGAGCCTTTCACAGAAGGTAGTTTTGCCAAATTTATTTCCAAACCCAGTATTTTAGTGGAAGGGGAGAGAATTTTTCAGCTTTTTAACAAGGGACTATTGCAATAGGAAAAGGGGTAATGATTTTAAATTTTAAAAGGGTGAATTATAGTCTATATTAGGAGAAATTCTTGACTGTGAGGTGGTGACGCACTGAAACAGATTTCCTAGAGAAGCTGTGGACGCCTCATATCTGAAAGTGTTCAAGGCCAGGTCAGACAGGTGTTGGAGAAACCTGGACTAGTGGAAGATGCTCCTGCCCATGGCACACATTTGGAACTAAATGTCCTTTCCCATTCAAGCCAGTCTACGAATCTATGATTCTATCTTTTGGTGGTGCTGTACACAAGTCCAGTAGAAAATGTTTGTCATTGTGTTCAGTTGCTGGTTTTGCTGAAATTGGACATCAATTTTTACAACAGTTCCAGCTTCCTTAAAGCTAACAGACATCTCTGGCATGTTAACAGAAGAGCCTGTAGTGACCAAAATCAGGACATGAATGGTAAATGTCATGGCTGAGTGCAGGGTGCCCTGAGTGACTGAAGCTTTGGAGGAAAGGAGAAGTGCTCCTTCATGCTCGGCCTGTCCAAGCCAGCTAATGAGATGATGCTGATGTTTGCTGTTGATGGCTGTTCTAGATTGCTGTAGCTACTGCTTGGGGATGTGATGGGAGTCATGCAGCACAACACAAGTGCAGAGAGGATGCACAGATGTGAGCTGTGTTGTGGTCCAACCTCAGTAACTCATGGGAGCAGGAAGGAAAAGGTCTTTAATCTCATTTCCTTCCCTGGAGCAATGCATTCCAACATTAAAAGGAAACCTCTGTAGTATCAAGTGAACCGGAGTCCTTGAGTGACGGAGACCCTGCCTCTGCCTCTGCTTCTCTGGGGTTTGAACCATAGGCCAGCACCAGCCTGTGACATGGGAGGGGAGAGGAGGCTCAAGTCACAGTTCAAGACAAATAGTTTCTGAGGTTTGTCCCTGAATATGAATAACCACAGGTGTTCCATCCCTTGATACAAAATGGATCAGGAACACATCTTAAACCCCTGGCTGTTCACACACCCTTTCATTCAGTCACCCAGCAAGCAGCTCTTGGAGGGGCACCCTATCCTCTAAAATGCTACGGAGCAAGTCCAGACCTGTCCTATAGCTGGGAAAAAGATTCCTTGGTGCTCAGATTGTGTGCTCTGTTCATCTGTGGTGAAGAATTCTGGTCCAGCCACACTACTGCCATCGGAGTGAACCTGATGGACAAGGGCAGCCCGGACACGCTGGAGAGACTGCAGTTAGTGCAGGTGTTAGGGGTTGGGATTTTTTTTTTTTTTCTTTTCTGTCCTTGTTACTTGTGGAATTTTTTCCCACTGAGTTGCTAAGAAGCACTGATGACTGGGTACTTGCGACGGCGGGGAGGGGGAAGTCCTTCTCTTGTTTTCGGGTGTTTTCTCTCGCGGGGTGGCGGGGGACGGGACGACAGAGATATCGACACCACGAGAATAGAGGCAGTAAAAGATGAGGGCTGGGTAGTTGGGGACTATACCTCTTTGTCGGAGAAGGACAGCCAGGCTATTGCTTACTGCGCGGAGAATTCTCTGGCACCGCTGGAGTTCAGCCCTGAGGGACCGATGACCATCTGCTGGTGTGCCCCGGGAATCCCGAACTTCGCCTCTCCCTGCCCTGCTCAGAACCTCTGTCCCGCCCCCGCTGTTTCTTCGGTACTGCTCTGGTTTCCTCCCTGCTGTAGCCAGCACCGTCCTGCAGTTCCAGCTACCACCGGGGAATTTCTGATACATTTCATCCACTGCCCCGGGATTTTTGCTCATTCCTGCCGGCTGTGATGGTATCTGCACCAAAGGGGGAAAGTGCCAGCGGTCGAGAAGAGTTTTACTGGGTCCCTCGTTCTGTTTGTTGTTAATGCCATAATTATTGTTTGCCTTGCCTTGTTATACATACTAGTAAAGAACTGTTATCCCTATCCTCATATTTTTGCTTGAGAGCTCCTTATTTTCAAAATTATAATAATTCAGAGGGAGAGGGGTTTACATTCTCAATTCCAGGGGAGGCTCCTGCCTTCTTTAGGAGACACCTGTCTTTCCAACAAATACAGCAGGTTGCTGCAGTTGTTCTCCTGGGATGTTGATGGGAAAAGGCCAGTGTTTTGGGATGTTGAGTAAATTGCTTCAAGGGGACAAAATCTGAGACCTACACTGGGGCCACCAATGCCCACAGCCTCTCTCTGCTCTGGTTCCCAAGCCACCTCTGTTCCCCAGTTCCCTCCTGGTCCAACTTCAGATCAGAGACAGTAGCAGTGACCCTCTCTCATTGCAATATATGAAGTGGGGAGCCTAAGCACCTCAGGCTCATGCCAAGACTCCCAGAGCCTGGCCACCTTGCGGAGTACCCGCATGGCTGTCTGGCATGGACCCTCCATGCTGGGAAGCTGTCGGCCTCTGGGGAGCCACCTTACCGCCTGCTGGCCTGGCACTTTTATCATGCACAGTAAGAGGAGACATAATCAATTCCCCAGTTGGCACTTTGCACTGAATACACACTTTTTCAGTCTGATAGCAGGACTAAATTAGTTATTTAGCAATGAGACCCTAATTTAAAGTGAGCAACTGCCCTGACAAGGATCATTGTTCAAGGCTGTCCCCCCTTTGCTTTCAGATGAGAGGCCCACCAATCCATGGAAGGGGATAAATAGACAATTAGAAAATAGATATATTTTGTTAGTTCTACAAAGCTCCCTGGTGCTGTCAGGCTCACAATAAAGGGGGCTCTGGTAAATTGGTGGGCAATGAAAGCCAGCTGTACAGTCATCACTCCTACAGACACAAAGCCATATGTGGCCATTTACAGAACATCCCTGAAAATAGATGGAGCCAATAAGACCAGGGGGAACTAAAAATACTTGACAAAGTTGGCTGCTCTTAATTTAACAAGAATAAAATATCTAATGGTGTGTAATAGAAGCCATCAATCATTCTTGAGTAAAGAACAGGTTTAATACTCTACTTTTAACTATTAATGCAAGTTTTTATTAAACTGTAATAAGTCAGCAATTAGTATCTACTGTGTGCAGCACGGTGATGTTGTACAAGGGCTCACAAAAGGCATGGGCCCAGCAGCACAGCAGCAAAGATATCCAGGCTCAAACACGGCAGGGGTGGGAGACAAAGACATGATAAAGAAAGAGCACCAAAGGTGAGAAACTGCCTCTTCAAAGATAATGTGAGCACTTCCTAGCAAATATTCCATTTAGACTTGCAAGCAAGATGACATCTCTTCTTTTTACTTATTTTTTTTTTACTCTTTCTAGGCAAGGACACGAGTTAGGTGTTAGGGAGAGTCATTCAACTACCTGCTTACTACTGATAAATAATTGTAGTGCTTTTCCTGGACACAAGGACTAGGAAGTTGAAAACTCCTGACAAGTCCTCAGTTCTGAAAAGTGGGACTGTGGTGTGGAGCTCAGCACTGAATCTGGGCAACAACACATGGAAGTCAGGAATGAGATGGAGCCAAGTCACACCACACATTTGCCTTCAAGGTGCCCATGGCATATGCATACCACTGCTGAGTCATCACAGCTATTCTAAGAAACTACTTCTTCATGTAAGCAATTAGCCAACCAAATGCCAGGTTTCATCAAAATAAACTCAAATGATTTTGCCTCATGTTACCACTGCTATAAAACAGGACAAAGCTGTTACAATGCTTGGAAACTGGTATTAAATATCCATGGAGCCATGGCCCCCTCACGAGATAAAAACATGCATCAGCAAGTGAGATGGTACTGGTTGTGCACATGAGTGCTCAGACTCCACCCTATAATGCTGGGGTCTTTGCCTGCACTTAAGAGATGGCATATGCTGCAAGGTAGCTGTCTACTCTTGCCTATTTTTAGTTGCTTCCACAGGACAAGAATTGTAATTTATTTTGCAGAATAGCAAATGTCACATCCTATGAGTACATTGTTGTACAAAATGTGATGTAGTAACTGGAGAAAAGTGACCTTCCATAATGGAAGTGTCCGATAGAACTAATAGAAAATGATAACCAATAGCTTTTGCCAGATAATTATATCCCTCTTCTAGAAGAGTTTTAAAAGCCAAGGACATCTCTATCCATAACACTGTGCATTTCAGGCTTGTTAGGTGTGTGTTTTTCTCTCTTTCTAATCCATTACAGCCACAATATTTTAATCTCTGTCTAAAAAAATTCACGTTGGCATTGTCAGGGAATCAGACACAAGGCTTAATCTTTTGGCTATGATTGACCAGCTTTTCTGCATGTACCACAAGCATAGAAGATTCCAGTCTTCCAAATCTAATTTTATTGATCTTAACTCTATTGTGTTTTCTTTTTATGGGGATTGCTGACTGGGTAACTGTAGTGGTTTTGGTTTGCTAATTTAAGATTTCTTTAATTTTGAAATTTCCTAACCAATGTACTGATGAGTGTGGTGGGTTTCAGTGCTGGACAATCACCCATGTACTCACTTCCGCCTCTGAGATAGGATTAGTAGAAGGCAAAGCAGGCTCACAACTTTAAAAGGGTATAAATAAAATTTTATTATCAGTAGCTAAAAGGGAAAAAGTAGTAAGAATCAAAACAAACTCTTCATACCACTTCTCCTCCCCTCACAAGCTTTTCTTTTCTACTGATAAAGAAACAAAACCCTAAATTTCCAGTTAATTTACCACTTCTAAAATACTTTTTCTTCAGTTTACTTAGGGAGAGAAGTTCCTCTTGTTTAGGTTATGGAGACTTCAAGAGGAAAAAACCAGTTCTCTCATGGCTCTCTCACAACTAGCAGCCGCACAGGGGAAAATCTGCTATTGTGAAGCCCCTCCTATTTTTTCACAAGCCTTCTCACAGTTTGTCGATGGGTTATGTTGACTTATGGGGTATTGTTTTAAAGGTGAGCTGTTCAAAAGCAAAAGTTCTCTTTATCTATCCCTAAAATAATTTTCATCCCTGGGAACAGAAACCTTTTTCTCCTGGGGTACAGGACTACTCTTCTCTTTTTCTCTGTTCAAACTTCTTATGGGATTACAGCTACTTTAACATCTGTTTACTTTGGTATGGAGGCTTTTACTTGATATCTATAATTTGAACACTTTAATCTCCCTATATTTTCATGCATTGTGAGGAAAAGAGTCTTTTCTCCATAGTTTACAAGAGGATTTCAGCCCCAAGATCAAGGCATCTCCTCATTCCCTCTCATCTGGGACTTAACCTCTTTCTTACTGACCCCGAGGTCTTCCTGTTGTTTCTTTGTATGCTTGCATCTTGTTCCTTTCTCTCACTCGAGGGAGGATTGAAGTACTGAAAGAGTTAACCTGGACCCTTCAAATGGTCAGACTGGTTTCATGGCTGGTCTTTAGTTTTCTCTGTGTTCAATTCCAGCCGCAGGGCCACTCTGCCCGGGCTGCAGGGGTCTCTGGTCTCAGCCGCGCTTGGGGAAGGGGATGTGATGCTAAGATCTTCCCAGCCGCGGCCAGAACGGGGCCGGGGGGGGCGGGCGGCCCGGGGAGGGAGAAGGGATTAAAAAGGAGAAAGATCTCCTGCCCATTTATTTCAGGGCCCGGCCCGCCCGGCCTGGCCTGGCCCGCATGGGGGCCGGACCTTGTTACCTCTTTGCCGACTGAAAAAAAACCAGTTCCCGGCGTTTTTCGTCTTTAACTGTGTTTTTTCACGGAGGCGTGTTCAGTTTCTCCGTGGTTCAACAGATTGTCAGTTACCCAAAAAGCTTTTGACTCACTTCCCCAAATTTCTCCTATGTTAAACTATGACAGTAACAAATACAGAATTTTTTATATATGTCTACAGCCACACATGAATGCAGATTTGATATGTCCTCTACCAGTGTAGGGTGCTATCCTGAACTGAAGCCTCTTTTGTAAGGGCTTTTTGGTCTGCTTTTGAAAGATTTCAGCAGCTGCATGTGGTAATGGTAGTAACTGAAGTGCACACCTCTTGATGCACAGTTATCTGTGTCAGAGCAGAATAATAATTTAGTTTCTGGGACTTACAGAATAGTTCCAGGAAAAAAACCCCATGGCTTGGGACATTGTTCAGTGCCAATATAGCTACCTGAAACAGAAAACAAGTTTCCATTTACCAGCAGAATGAAGACAGAAAAATGAGTGCATTCACAGCATTGGAAAGAAATGGGCATGCTTGCTGTGGCAAGCTCAGCCAGAGGATAGAAAACATTTTGCACTTACACCTCCCTGAAAATGTTAGAACAGTCTTCAAATAAGGGCCAGAATAACCATACACAACACAGGTCAGCAGTCCCATTTTTCCAACATAAATATCTATGTGCCCAGGAATACCAGATATGGAGGAGCATGGATTCTGTTCCAGATTTTCATGTTTTTCGGATAGTAATACTTTGAGAGGGAAAAAACACTGCTTTCATAGAGCTACCAAATATTGCCCACATATACTTTCTGTCAGCAGACTCAGCTACCTACATCTGCATCAGGGGTTTTCCATTGCCTTAGAAATCCGTCATGCTTACTTCTCTGGTGGAAAAAAGCAAAAGTTTCTATGAATGGATCTTCCCATAAAAATTCAGGGCAGGATCTCAGAATTCTGGGGGTTGGAAGTGACCCTGGAGATCATCCAGTCCACCTACTTGCTCAAGCAGGGCTACCAAGACTGGGCCCAGTTGGGTTTTAGACATCTCCAAAGATGGAAGCTCCACTGGGATGATGCTCAGTCACCTTCACAAAGAAGAAGTGTTTGCTGATATTCAGAAGGAATCTCCTGTGCCTACACCAGTACCTATGGTCTCTGCTCCTGTCACTGGGCACTGCTGACGAGAGCCTGGCTTCCTCATCATCATTCCTTCCATCACTTATACACACAGGTAAGATCCTCCTGAGCTTGCTCTTCTCCAATCTGAATAGTCCCAACTCTCTCAGCCTGTCCTCATAGAAGAGATGCTTCCAATCCCTTCATCACCTTTGTGGTTGCGGGAGGCCACAATACTGGACACAACATTCCAGATGTGTCTCACCAGGAGTGAGTATGAAGGAAAGCTCACCTCCCTCAGCCTTCTGGAGACATTCTTGCCCAGGATGCCATTGCCTTCTCTACTGATTCAACTTTGTGTTCAGCAGGACACCTAATGTTATTTGTGCCATCTGCTTTCCAGCTGGGATGCGGGGTCATCCCTCCCCATGGGCAGTACTTGGCGTTTTACTTTTTTGAACTTCATGAGGTTCTTCTCTGGCTTTCTGGCATCTAGTCAGAGTGAAAAAAAAGCCCACCTAAGAGAAGGATTTAATATCTGGAGTTGCATTTGTATTAGTCAGCTAAACAGAGATGGTCTTACCAGAGGTGTGACACTATGAGGATGGAACAGGAAGTCTCAGTTTGCACACTTAGAAAAATACTCACTGAACATGTCTGGACAGTGTCTGGACAGCAGTTCAGCACAGCCCCTTGCAGGGCTCATTGCAATATATGGTCTTGAAGAATCGTGTTGTCTGGGCTGTTGGGGTCCACTCCGGATAGCTATAGACCCTCATCCACACGATAATTCATAGACGAAGATAAAAGATTGAGAAGTGCTCTTCTCCATATGGGAAACGTTGTCCTTTATTCTAAGATACACATCAGGTGGACAAACCCATGGGAGAAAGAGGGCGTTCCCTGATGGCAGGGAGCTTTTATGCCCCCCGGGATGGGGACAGAGGGAGAGGTCCACAGCCAATGGGACACCAGTGAGGAGTGGCTAGGGGAGGGGTAACCCAGGGGAGAGACCACCAGGTGGTACCAGGATAAGTGAGTGAAAGACCATGTGATGGGGCAAAGGGGTAAGAAACCACATGATATAACATAAGCTATACAGTGCAATATAAAACTATTCTGTGCAAATTCCCAATCACCCAGTGCAAGAGAACAACTAAACTGGTGCACCACAACATGGTCTGTGGGTATGTGCCCTGTCTTCCTGTATCATGCCAAATGATAGCTGTAATGGGAAGGAGCATTTTTCAATCCTAAGACACTCAAGAGGGTTCCAGGTTTTTGTCTTTCACAACAACTGACATGTCCGGAGAGGTGGGCTATCCCAAACAGACCTTATCATATCTCCCTATCAATATTTTGAAGCTCAAATCCTCTCTGCCCTGCATACACCTCCTAGAAACAAAAAGACCATTTCAAACCATTTGCATGGGCAAACAACATCTCTCACACCTTGGAGGCAGTGTAAGTCAACTGGTCAGGAGTAGACAGAGCATGTAAAGATGTTTCTTTTCCTGTGTTACATGTTCAAAACCACAGGTAAAATGCAAATCCCTCATAACTTCAAAAGGGACAACAGCCTAGCTGAGTTCCTTCAGCAGAGGGCTTGATGCTGATATTAGAGGAGTTGCATCCAAAGTGATATTCACATCTCTGGTTGCAGAAAATAGAACACAGTTCTTGCAATCCATGGGGACAGGTTTGGCACACTGCTATTAAATGGAGTTCTACTAATTATTTACAAGGCATATCCTTAAAGATCCTTTCTATGATTAAATTATCATAAAATGTTTTAATACATGAAAATCACCAAAGAGGATGTATTCGCAAGTGATTTTTTTTTTGTTGTTGTTGTTTACATTTGATAGGACAAATAAAAAGTAATTGCTTTTCAGGATGAGCTTGTGCTCATTTGTATGATTATGACTTTTTGATTAACCTTTTTTTTTCCTTTCTGTTCTGTACATAGCAAGCAGGATCATCTCCTCTTGTAACTTTATCATTTTAATAAACCTTGCCATGCCAGCAGCATTCCGGAGACCATTGTGACCTGCCCATGACCACCTGAGCCCTACTTGATTTAATGAATTTACCTTACACAATCCTTGAAAACAAGTTTAATCCATTTAATACATTTAAATCCATTTGATACACCAAAAACTCAATGGATGCTCTTGTTACATCTGGTGGAAGATGTGAGTGTGTGTGTTTGTGTGTGTGTGTTAATGTCCTGGGATGACTTTATGATGCTAGTATCCCCATTTGTCTGTTTAGCCCAGAAATAAGTTCTGCACCTTTAAGACTGGTTCCGTGAGCAAAGAGCAGGAGAGAAGAAGCGCAGAGTTTGTTTTCAGAAGTTGCACTTGCTCCCCTGCATCGTTCTCCTAGACTATCTTGTCTACAGACAGACAGCAGAGAGAACTCTCCTTTGTTTTTTAGTTAGTTTCTAGCTAACTAAAGCAGAGAAGTTCCCTAGATTATATTTTTCTTTTTCTTAGAACTGTTCTAACCTGCTCTAGACTGAGAACTCAGAAGAGCACCGAGAGCTCACACCTATAGCCCATCAGAGCCTAGCCTAGGCCACAGCAGTTTTCCAATGCCAAAAAGACTGATAACAGACTGAGCCAAGCTGCAGCCCACAGAGAAGACTTCCTGAGTTTGTCATCCCTTCAGAGAGGTGTGAAGATTTATCATTTAATATTTTTCATTTTTTGTGCTAGTAAATGCTTTGACTATTCTTTTCACTTTTCTGCAAAGAAATCTTTTGCCAAATCTTTTTTCCCTCAAACCTCCTTTAGGGAGAGGAGCCACTTAGATTTGCTTTCTAAAGAGACCTCAATTCAGAAGTTTCCTCCAAAATTTGTCCTAAACCAAGATAGTTGTAAAAGTTCTTTGGTTTGTCTTTTTAAGAAGAAATTAGCTTTTTCTCTATGACCTTTTCTAAGTGAAACCATACCCGTGAAGAATAGGGGTTTTTTTTCCTCTCAAAAAAAGGAAAACAGTAAGAGCAACCAAGTCTATTCAGTCCATCTCATTGTGATGGGATCATCCCAGTGTGGAATGTCCATGGAGGAGTATAGTAAGATAGCCATTTCTTTACTAAGGTTTTAATTAAATAATCTCCCACTAAATAATGATTTATAGTTCAAGAGTGTCAGCATCTCATTTTTAGCAAGATTTCCAACTTAGAAATGTGAAAGAGGGGCAGAAGTACCATACCAGTCCTTGAGTTTATAAAGTAATTGCAAAAAAATCACAGGAAAAGAGATGAAAAAGGAAGAGTTGACTATACAGTTTATAAACTGGTCAAAATTGCAAAGCCACAGCATATTGAAAAAAGCTACACACAGGGTGACACACAACTTGGAAGCAAGCCAAGTGACTGAGACACCATCCCCAGCAGGTTGTGATATGTTGGTCCCTGTCACAGCGGTACCTCCAAGAGGGGGAACTGCTGCCCACTGCACCCTCATCAAAGCCATCTCCAGAGTCAACACAGGCTGCAAGGCTGCAGAGCAGGCTTCCTTTAAATGTTATGGTGTCATTTTTTATTTTTTTTTAAATCACCCCCTGTAGTTACATTGAAATGACCTCTCTCCTCCTGCTACTGCAAAAGCTCCTTTCTAAGGGAGATCTCTTGAAGTCAAGACATGCATTTTGCTTCAGGTTGAACAAAACATTTGCCCTGACCCTGAAAACAGTCAGGGAAAATGATTTGTGATGAGTTTTGGCTGAATTTTCATGGGGAAAGGAGATCAGCAAACCAAGCACCCAGACCAGGTGTACAGAGCAGCTTATTACATGGGCAGGCCAGGCTTGATCCCGAAGAAGTCACAGGGAAAACCCCTGCCAAGGAGTGAGTGCTTCACACCAGAGTAGTGTAGCGACCTGCACAGCCCTTTACCACAGCTTGCCATGTTGCTTGGCCACTTCCCATATCACTGGAGGCCCAGCGATGAGCATGCAGGTAATGCTCACCATTCCCTGACTCATGAAAACCAAAATAATCAAAGATTAACCAAGGTAATCAAAGGTAAACCAAAGTTAATAAAATAATCACAGAATGGTTTGTGTTGAAAGGAACATTAAAGATCATTTTGTTCCAATGTTTCCATCATGGCCATCATGGGCAGGGACAACTTCTATTAGATCAGCTTGCTCCTAGCTCCATGCAGCCTGGTCTTGACCACTTCCAGGGACAGATTATCCATGAGTCTGAGCCCTATTCCCAAAGCCTTATGGAAGCTCAGTTGGTTGCAGCCCATGTCATTAGTGTGGCTGGGTGGCTGTGGACTCATAGTATTAGGAAACAAGGATTCCAGGATTTGGGGTACAGAAATCACCCACTCTGCCCCTTAAGTGCATTTGCAGTTCTCTTCTCCAGACTTAAATTCACACATCCATAAAGCCATTGCAACTTGACCCAAAGCACTGTCACTGTCACAGGGGCTGCTAGCCCTTTTTCAGTACTCTGCTTCAGGATCAGTTCACTCTGCAGCTTCTCCCTAGTCTCAGGTACTTTCCCCACCAAGGCTCTCCTCAGCACAAGACTTTTCCTTGCAAGCTGGTGCTTGCCAAGGGGGAGAGCAGAGGGTCATGCATGAACAGAAAAACAGGAGCTTGCTCTCAGCTGCAGCACACTGCCTTCTTCTCCTGTCTTTCCCAAAACACTTGCCAGCCTCTGACGAGAAAGCCTGCAACACCCCCTCTGTACCATGAGCTCTCAGGAGGGCATAGGAGGAATGTCCCCACTACTGCCCCTGGGTCTAGCATCCTACTCTGGATCTGTGCCTCACTGCTGCCCTTTGGGGTTCTGCATCTGACATTGTTCATCTCACTCCTGTGCTGCAGTAGGTTGGAATTACCCAGCATCCTGTCAGGTCCCCTCTTAGTGCAATGTCCTTTCCTTTCTATCCACACACAAAATCACCTGTCACAGAACTATTTCTATAAAACTGAATATGTCTGTGTAGTGGTGCTGTGGCTGAGCAGCTGAGGGGAGGCTCTTAGCCATCCATGAGAAGTGGGACACAATCTGGGGATGATTATGATTAAATTTATTGCTAGTAGATTATCTAAGTGTTACTGATATATACATAAAACTATCTAAAAAAGTATCTAAATAACAACTCATAACAATAGTAAGCCATCTATTGCAATAGATGACAGTATCATTGAGTCACAGTCTCTCCTGTTGAGTCACAAGCCTTGGTGAGACCCTCTCTTTGTCTGAGCTTTCCAGAGAAGTCTAGGTCTACTTAGTCTCAGATCTGGTCACAGTCTGTGTCTAAAGGATTATGGTATAAGCAGGTTCAGCTAGAAACATATAGGTTTACAGTTGGCCTTTCAGAATTCACACATCACAGGGTGGTTTTTGCTTTATTTTTTTTCTGTAAGTGTGTACTGAACAGGATTTTATCTAAGCAGCCCAGATCCCAATGTTAAAACTCTCTTTTATCCCACAAGTTAAACAAAACAGAAAATCTATTACTATGCAATTAATTAAAAATGGATGAGTTCCTAGCTGCTGAGCTTTTAATTAAAAGAAAACCTGTATTATCCTGATCATTTGCATAAGGAGGCTGTAAAGTATTGCTGCACAGTGATATAGAGAGAGTTTAGAAGATTTGAGTGCAGATCTCCATGTTTCAAAATGAAGATATTGCTACCAACAGCAGGAAGCCACTTTACTGTTTCCCATTTGGGAACTCTCCTTTATCCTACCTAAATTTCCCTTTGCCAGCACTCGAGGTCAGCAGATTGAGCAACTCAGTCACATTTTCCTAGCTGGCTTGTGAAGCTGAAACCCTGAAAATAAACACTGGACCAAGGCTGAATATTTTCCTCTGCTTCCTCCTTTCCAAGATAGCTATGGGCCTTATGAGGAATTTCAAATTGCAAATAAAAACTTGATTTTCACTATTGCTAGCACCATTTTATAAGGTAAATCTGAATAATTTCTCTTCTTGGGAAAATATTTATTGCTTTTTCTTATTAGGGCCAAGTTTACCGAATCATGTAATTCTCAGTGCTTGCTTCCTATATTGCTCCTCAGCCTCATGAAACCCCTTAAAACTTCCCTGGTGTTTCCTGAGCACCATGAGTATACTGTCTGGTGCTGATGGGGACCTTCTCTGAGTTTAAACATGGGGAGTTCTCTCCCTGGCCAGACCTTTATGGGGACATCCAGTTCTGGCACTCCAGGAGAAGGCCTGGTAGAGTTCAAGAGAAGTTCCAGTGCTGGAGGTCCCAAACCTGCAACTTGCAAATACCACTGGCCGGCATAAAATCATAGAATCACAGAACAGTTTGAGCTAAAGGGATATTAAAGGTTATTTTGTCCAAATCCCCTGAAATGAACACCTCTCCCACATGTATGAGTAAGCTGCCTCCTGATGTGGGATAGACCAGTGTTCACATATGATTTTATGAGCATCATAAAATATCACATATCACAAAATAAAGCTTTTGAAGATGTTGTTGCCCATTGCAGGGGGGTTAGACTAGATGGTTATTAAAGGTCCCTTCCAACCTGAAGGTTTTTTTAATTCTATGAATATTGCTTGGCATCAGCAATGTGACATGGGAATTGTCTCCTGAAGGATATTTTGGGGTATTTAGTTTTCTTTATAGAGTTTCTTATGACTCATAGTTCTTCCTTGGGATTGTGATGTATTCTGTTTAACCTCATCTTGCTGTTGAAGCCAAAAGTTTGTCCAAGACAGATTTTTCTCCTTTTACCAGCAGATAAAAGGGAGAATTTTGTCCCAGAAAGGATGGTTGTTAACTCACTTTTTTTGTACTGTCTTCAGGAAAAGTGGCAATCACTTCAGAAAACTCAAGCCTGGATGAGGGGAGTGGACAGGAAAGAGAGACAGAAAACTGTAATCCATGAGAAGCAGCCAAGGACCCGGAGAGATTTTGAGATGTAATGAGCCCTTGGGGAAGGCAGGCCAAGACCATCCTTCACGGGAAGGCTTTGAGTGGGAGACAAAGGACCTAAGAGCTGTCATGAACTGCGAAGGTACAAGAGTTCTAGAAGAAAGGGGGAACTGGTGGAACAGGCAGGGAGGAGGACAAAGAAGGTGATACAGATAAGAAGGGCCACAAGGCTGTGAGGCAGGAGGTTGAGTGGAAGGAAAATTTGCTATAGTAAAAG
Organism: Pyrgilauda ruficollis; assembly: GCF_017590135.1. Lineage (NCBI taxonomy): Eukaryota > Metazoa > Chordata > Aves > Passeriformes > Passeridae > Pyrgilauda > Pyrgilauda ruficollis. The sequence continues at coordinate 1,788,099 of NW_024515209.1, forward strand.
AGTAGTACTGAGAGTAGAGAAAGGCCACAGTCTGCATCTCTAGGTTTGTGATCAATGATGACAGCGAACACCCCAAGAGCTAATGCCAAGGACAGGGTTTGGCAGCTGTATGTCTTAGATGGACTTTGGAAGATGAGGTAAGACTTTGTGACAGCTTTCTGTGAAGGCCTTGGACTGGGATAGCTGCCCAGCTCCCAGGAAGTAAAAGCTGCCTCTGGTTCTGCCCAGCCCAAAACAAATCAGAATGTTGTTGATGCAACATATAAATTACTTGATTTCTTTTTGAGGAGATATTGGTTATTTTGAGGAGCAAATGGTTATTTTCTTGTGATGATGACTCAAGGCAGTAGGAAGGGCTAAAGAGGAACTTCTCATTATGATTATTGCTTCTCTGCTGCAGAAACACAATGAATTCCGCCCATTACTCCCAGCAGAAAATTCTCCCCCTTCCCTTCCCTTCCTCAAAGAGAAGGTCCTTAAATTATTGTCATCTAAAGATACAAACACAGTTTATTTTCCCAACACTTGATTAGGCATATTATTTCCACTTTTTATATTTAACGTTTAAGTTTAATCATGAAGTTGCTAACCATAAAGAAACTATTAAATGAATATAATACATTAAAAAAATTAGTATTTCAGAATGAGCACTTAAAAAGAAAATTTATGCATGGAAACAATGGAGAATTACAATTAAGAGCTCTAGGGATTGGAGAGTGATTTGTCCAGCCATTACACAGTCATTTCAATTTAAATTAAAATTGCAACTATTTCCTAGTCTACTAAAAATATGTGGTGTCACATTAAGAGTTTTAATGGACTTTTCTCTAGGGAATGTAGCAAAGCTAGTTAGTAGCACATAAATAACTAAGTATTGGAAACTGAATAAATTCTTTGCCAAAACACTAATATGATAAAACAAAAAATAGCAATAGATGAGTTTATTTTCTCTAGTGAAGTGCAGCACCCATATTAAATCAAAGAAACAGTTCACAAGGTATCCAAGTCTACATGGTTTAACCAGAGTTGACTGATAAAAATAAATAAAAGTCTGCCAGATATATTTTTCTAACCTGACAGGTGCCTGTGTGAATGACGCTGCATACTTTATTAACAAATTACAACGGTGCTGTTGAAATGGACAATTATCCCTCATTCACCTAGAATGTGCAAAATAAGTACTATGATCTATCCAATATCTCTGATGTAGGGAAAGTTGACTTACTCTTTATATTTTCAGATTTTAGCTTAGTGATTGATCTTTAAGGTTTAACCACTGCAAAACATGTTTTCAGAAATAGAGTTTTTTTCTGAATTGCTTTATTCAAATCTACTTTAAGATCTGACTGATCAAAATGTACCCATTCACCAAGACAAAGACAGCCTTCAGGTGAGCCTGGATGGCTTCTACAATTCAGAAAGTACTTGGGATCTGGGAGCACCACCTGCTGTGCTGGGTGTACTAGGCAGTTTTCATAAAGAACAGGACAATGTGTTTTGCTTGCTTTACTCACCACCTCTGTACCTGGATTCCAGAGAAACACTAGGAACTTGCAGCTCACTCATTCTGACACCCAGTGCTGCAGGTAGGACATCAGCTGTGGGGGAAATACTCTCCCTTGACCTGATGCTCTGAGCAGTGCAGCTACCTTCACACCTAAAGCGAAGAATCTCCTTTCTGCTTCTGTGCTCAAAAATGAAAAGGAACACATCCTGTCTGTAAGCGCCTTCATACCTCTCAGGCCCAGCTAGAGACTTGTCAGTGGGGTGTTTCTTCTTGCACCATCATTAACAGATCACTGTGCTGTGCAGTTTCATGCAATGCCTGCACCTGCAGAAGGGTGGGATGTGCCATGTGGGATGGATGGCAACTGTCAGATGTGAATGTAAAGATATGTTCTGAGGTCATGGGAAACATCTCCCAAACATTTAGCAGACTTTAGGAACAAGAGAGTTTAATGCAAAACTTTTTTGAAGCCTGTTTGCTTCTCTCCCAACAAAAAATTGGCTGCATTTAGACATTGGAAGAACTTTCCATATGGCATTCCCAGTTGTTTTTTCAACTTGCTATTTTCATAAATTTCATATATCAGTATTGTAATTCCCTTAGTTAGTATATTGACTTTAATTTAGTAAAACAAAAGGCAACAATCAGACTAATAGCCTCAACCCTGACCAAGCCTGGATAGCCAAGTCTGTGTGGTTTTCCTTTGCATTGCATCTACACCAAAACTCGTTTTATGATCTCAATAATTAGCTTAACTTCAATATGAAAACATATTTTGATTCTCCCTTCTCAAAATTTAATTCTGTTTTTGTCTACTTAGATTATGCAGATGCTTCTATCTTAAAGTGAACCAGCTGCAATTTCTTATTTGAGTTCTTCTGACCCTTGCACCTGAACCATCTACTGTTCTGCAAAGCCATCCAGTTAGACAAGTTCTGAAGAGACAAAGAAAAGCAACAAGAGTGACAGTCTGTATGAAATATATCTTCCTTGTTTTAATTTTAAAGCACAGTTTTTTAAAAAGGATCTGCACATCAAGCTTTGAATGGAAAAATAATTTAAACATGTGAACTGGTGAGCTGTAGAGGTAAAGCAGAGAGGGTTCCCTATTTTCTGTTCCTCAAAATAAGATCAACGTATCACAGTTTAAGATATCAAAATTACTCCAGTCCTGCTTTGTGAACTGGTTTTCTTAGTAATCTTTAACAAAAAGGCGAAAGACATTTCATACTGCAATAGATAGTAAACGTGATTGCCAGAAGGACAGAGGTTACTCCATGAATTAATAAGATAAGGGAGTAAAAATGATTAAAGATCATCTGCTGAAGAGGGTAGAACTTCTGGTAGGCTCTTCAATAATTGGTCTGGGACTCCTTTTGCTAGGTGTATTTATTAGTGGCCTAGACACAAACTGTAGGAGGCACTACAGAAATATGCATAGTAAGTGAGAGATGACAGAATTACACAATCATTAAGGTTGGAAAAGACCTCTAAGATCAAATGCATAAAAGGGTTAATGCAGCATCACCACTAACCCATGGTCCCATGGGCCATATCCACACACGTTTGGAACACTTTCAGGGATGGTGACTTCATGACTGTCCCGGGCAGCCTGTGCCAAGGCTTGACAACCACTCTGTTACAGTGATTGACAAGGGTGTTGGCCAACCAAATATCTCCCAATGCTGCAGCCACCTCACTGGCCAGAACCTGAAGGGGCACAGGATTCAAACGAATGAGAACTTCCAGACTGGGTCTTTCAAATGCCTTATATAAAGGAGGAGTAGGGAGATAAAGCTCTTGGTGCCACACGAACATGTGGGGTGAGTGGTCTCTGTCTCCTTTCCCCTCACCCACCGTATGTGTGACCTAACACCACTTCAATGAAGAAATTTTATCTAATATCCATCCAAAATTCCCCTGTTGTCACTTAAGGCTGTTTCCACTGATCCTGCAGTTAGTTGACTGGGAGTAGAGCCCAACCCCAACCTTTCTATAACCTTCTGTCTGGGAGTTGTAGAAAACAAAAAGGTCCCCATCAAACCTCTTTTTCTCCAGGCTGAACCTCTCCAGCTCCTTCAGCTGCTCCTCATCAGAGTTCTCCCCAGCTCCATTGCCCTTTTCTGGACACAATCCTGCAGATCTGTAGAATATTCTAAGTTGGAAGGAACCCACTAGGATGATCAAAGTCCAACTCCTAGCCCTGCACAGGACAGTCCCAAGAATCACATCTGTGCCTGAGCACGTTGTCCAAATGCTTCTTGAACTCTGTCAGGCTTGGTGCTATGACTACTTTTCTGGGCAGCCTGTAACTGAATCATCTGCAAACTTATTTTACATCCCTTTGAGTCCTGCATCCAAGATGTTTATGAAGATGTTGAGCTGCAATATGTTACCATCTGATTATCAGAGGGAGATGCCTGTACCCGAATTAAGGTGCAAGCAACATCTCAATAGTCAATAGTATGGATTTTATTTAATAAACGTGAGGTAGACAGAGATTAAAAAAAATAGAAAAGAGGGTAGGGGGGCAGAGAAGGAGAGTGAGAGAAAGAGACAGATGAAGTAGAAAGATAGTCACTATCCCTGTGGATGCAGACAGCATCCCTCTTCACCCTGGGCTTCTTAATGGTAGGGTTCCTGAGGTTGCTCAAAACTTCTCACCATTTATACATTTTAGCAACAATGAAATTAATACTCATTTGCTACACGGTTCTCCTATTGGTTAAATGATTCTTTCTCTTCTAATGCTACTTAGTCCCATGTTCAGTCTTTCTCTTCTTTTATTTCAGTGGGTTTCTTGCTTTAATCAATGGGCTATAGTATCCCCCTGCAAGACCAGTCAGAGATGATTTTCACCCTAGCTGCTGCGTGCACTTTCCTTGTGGATACAGTCTCTCAAAGACTTGTTTACCTTTTCTCAGGCCTGAGAAAAATGGACAATAGTATCACCTTTGTGTTATCTCAGGTTCCCATTAGGTGGCTTAACTGACAGTCCAAATTCCAGGAATCCAGGAGGCATATTTGGGGTGGGGTAGAAAAGGGGAGGGGGAATGGTGGGGAGGGAAATGGGGGGAGTGGGTTTTGGTGGTGACAGATTGCACAGTTTGCTACAGTAGAGTCTCCAGCAATTTTAGTGTTTGAGGAAATTGTGGTCTTTAAGTCTCTTTACACAGTATCAAAAGCTCTACTGAAATCCAAAAAGATTATTTTCTACTGGCTTCCCTTGATCATCTAGGTGGGGTACCTTGTCAAGGAAAGGAATCAGATTTGATAAGCAGGACTTAACTCTCATTTAACCATGCTGGCTGTGACCTATGCCTATGTAGCCCTTCAGGTATTTTTCAATACCTCTTAGAATAATCTTCTCCATAACCTTATCAGGCACTGCAGGGTCATCCTTCTTGTGCTTTATGACAACTTTCACTCAACTGGGACCTCTCCAGATTTCCAAGAGTGTTCAGATATCGAGAGAAACCTCACAATGCCATCAGCCAGCTCTTTGAGTAGTCTCAGATGAATCCCATCAGGCTCCATAGATTTATAGGGATGCAGCTGGTATAGCAGATCTCTACAACCTCAGGATCAACTGTGAGTTTACCATTCTCAAGCCATGGTCATTCAGCTCTGGGCACTGGGACTCCCTTAGCCCATGCTGAAGAGACGTAAGGAAAACAATACATATCCCTGTCTTATTAAATTCTCTATTTGTGAGGTGACCACCCTCATTCTGGAATACGGCAAGGTAATTCCTCCACTGTTTTTTGCCAATGTATTTTAAAAGCTTCTTTTTATTGTCCCCCACAGTTCTGGCAAGTTTCAACTCTGGTTACACTTTGGCTGCAAAAATTGTCTTCCTGCAGAGCGCCATCTCTGTGGTACTGCCATGTCACCCAGCCTTTTCCTGCTGGGCATACACCTTTCTTTTCTGCTTCACTTCCGAAAGAAGATCCCTGTTCAGCCAAACCAGCCTTCTGTCTCATCTGTTTGACTTTCTACATTTTGGAATTGCTGTTTCCTGTGCCCATAAGAGGTGATACCTAAAAAGCGACCCACACTAATGGACCCCAGCACCTTCAGAGGAATTTTCCCACGGATCTTGATCACTATTTCCCTGAGCAGCCTAAAGTCTGCTACACTCATGTCCAAGGGTGAAAATTGAAAATTTCCTGACACTTTTCCTCCTAGCAACAGAGATTTTAAATTAAATCACTTTGTGGCTGCTGTAGCAAGATAGCTACCAATAATGTCATTCATGCAACCCTCTCTGTTAACAAGCAACAAATCAAGGAGGGCATCTTTCCTAGTCAGCTCTCCTAGTACTTGTATATGAAGTTGTCATCCAGGTGTTTTAGTAATCTTAGAGTCTTACTAATCTTAGTAATCCCCCTCTAGAGAAGGGACTTAACCTGGGAGAGAATTACATCCCGATTTGTCCTCCTAACTGGTGCTTTTTATCAATTATACATATTTCCTAACACCTATGAAAGGTACTCACCCCTCTGGGGGTGGGTTTGTGTGGACATCTTTCTATAACTGCCTCTGAAGGCTTTCAAATAAAGACCCACTCTTATTTACCTTCTTTCTAAAATTATTTTGAGTTTCATTTCCACGCTGGGAAAAAGGCAACACTCCAGGCTGGGAGATCTAAGCTCCCACAGAGACATCTGCATCCTTTCAGTGCTCCCTGATTCCTACCCAGAGGCTCTCAGCTGTAACCTCCCTACATTCTAACCCTTCTGTTACATACAATGCCTCCCTCTGCCTCATCTGTCCTGCCTATTCTTCCAAAAGAGTCTGTAACTTCAATAGGGCACTTCAATCACAGGACTCACCCCGGTAAGGTTTCACTTATGCTAGTGATGTCAAATTACTGGGACTGGGCCAAGGATCCATGCTCTTCTTGTTTGTTCTTCATGCTGGATGTATTGGAACAGAAACACTTCAGCTCTGGTCTGTTGTAGCCAACACCTCCCACCAGCACTCAATTCTCCAAGTTTTGATGCATCACCCCACTGCCTCTCACTACCTGGATTTGTCCCTTCCCCTTTCCAAACTAGTTTAAAGCTTTATCAACTCATCTTCCTAGTTCCTATGCTAGAAACCTTTTTCCCCTCTGAGAGGTGCATCCCATCAAGTGTCAGCAGATCAGGTGTTGTATAGACCATCCCATGGTCAAAACCCCAACATTATTCTAATGACATCAGCCCCAAAGCTCAGTGTTGATCTGATGGATCTGCCTGTTCCTTTGAATATTGTTCCTTTGAATATTATTGTTTGGTACTGAAAGGACCATGGAAAACATTATCTGTGGTCCTGATCCTTCAGTCAATCATTCCTAGGTCCTGAAATTCCTTTTACCCTCAGACTTCTCTTTGTTGTCTCATCACTGCTGACTTGAAGAACCAGTAACACATAATAATCAGAGAGCCTTAGTACACTGGAGAGTTTTCCAGTAATGTCCCTTACTTGTTTCTGTGAAACAGTATACTTCTCTGTAAATTGAGTCCAGGCTCCATATCAAACCCTCTGTTCCTCTTAGAAGGAATAATGAGAACTATTCTTTTCTTCTTAACAAATCAGGGTGTGATGCAGAGGTAGATTGTGTTGCCCTAGTTGGCCCCTTGCCATCCCAGAAGTACCTTCATACACCTCATCCACTGACTGTCTTTCTAGTTCCTGGCCTTCCTGCCTGTTATAAAAAGTGCCAGTCCTACTGGTCATCATTATGTTTTCAGGAGGAGGAGCTTTTCTCCTAGAACTGGCAGAGACCAGTTTCCAGCTCTCCTGTTCAACAGACCATTGACTAGATACATGACAGTGTTCTGAATCCATCTGGCTCTTTACTAAAACAGAAGTTCAGGACTTCTTAGACTGTAGCACCTCTGAGAATTCATCAATCTCTCATTCTCTTGGATACTATGTATTCACTTCCCCTCATTGTTTCTTCATCTGGTGATGCAGCACATCAACAACACCTGAAAAAGGAATCACAGAGCCTCAGAGAGAGGCATCCAACACTCCTGATAACCTGAGACTTGGAGAGCTGTATGTAGCGTCAGTGGGTCTGGCTGTCTAGAGGCCTCTGACATGGCTGGTGCAGTGACTTCAGCAGCCACAGGGGCATGCCAAAACTACGTCAACTCTGTGGCATGCCTGAAACTATACCTGAGAGAGGATACACTTTAAAGACTGGTGCTGAAAAGGTGTCATTATGTCCTTCATCAACTATTTGGTCTGTTTTCTTCCTCTATTGGCTGCTCACAGAGAGCTGAAGAGCAGTGCATCCTGCTCATTCTGTCCACAGAAACTGACATGGCACGTTCCCATTTGCCTGTTCACTCCTGTTCTCCTCATTCTGGATCATTTGCACTCCCTAGAACTACTTAAATCTCCCTTGCTGCTTCTGGCACTGCCCCCTCTTTACTCATTGGCTGCCAAGGGCTTCCATGTCTGGATGGGGCGGGTGGCTGTTGTTTGAGTAGCCCTGAGATCAGGTACCCCCCTGTACAGCTGAATCTTACTGTCACCCTTAGACCTATCTCAGTTGCCACTGATGCTGCTTCAGTAACAAAGTATCTTTCTGGTCATGATGGACCCAAAATTGAAGATGATCGGATAGGAACAGAAGGGAGAAACAGAGAACATGTACACCAGAAAGAACATGAATATCCACAGCACAAAGCACTAGAAGCAGTGGAAAAACAACAAAGAGTTGCATGGCTATTGCATGAAATCCATACAGGGACTTAGAAGAATAGGGACCACCTGCTTTTAAAACAAGATGAACCAAGATCACCTCAACACCAGGATGATGAAATGGAGAGTCAAGAAAAGGCCCCAAAGTTTGGCAAATTCAGTCTTACAAATCATTCATTGGTAAGTTGTAATGACTCATATACTTGGACAAATGGTAGCATCATCAAGAGATAAGACTTGAGCATAATGGTAATGCCAAGACAATGTTCATGTACAATTGCCATGATTTCATCACAGCTGACAACTCAGACTCATACAGCCACTTCCTCTCAGTGAGATGGGGGAAAAAAATGGAAGGGCAAAAGTTAAAGCCCTTGGCTTGAGATCAAGACAGTTTACTAGACAAAGAAAAAGCACAAAAGCAAAGTAAATCAAGGAATTAAATCCTCACTTTCCATGGGCAGGAAGGTGCTCAACCATGACAACAAGACTCCTTCATGCCTAACCAGAACTCAAGAATACAAATGCCTCCCTTCTTCTTTCTTGTCTGTGTTGGTTTTGCATGGACTGATTTTTGGTAGCGTGGGGGTCACAGAGGTGACTTCTGTGAGAAACTGCTAGATGATTCCACCATGTCTAGCAGAAACAATCCCTGATGGCTCTGAGGATGGATATGGTGCTGGCCAAGGCCAATAAGAGATGATGGTAACGCTTCTGTAATAATATATTTAAGAAGAAATCAAAAACAAAGGTGGTGATGCAGTTTAAATTCTAGCTATAGAAGAGCGGGTGAGAACCTGTGAGACGAACAACATGGAGACACCAAGATCAATGCAGAAGGAAGGGGAGGAGGTGCTCCAGGCACTGGAGCCGACATTCCTTTGCAGGCCGTGGTGATGACCATGGTGAAACAGCTGTGTGGCTGCAGCCCATGGGGATCCACGGAGGATGTGGAGATCCACCTGCAGCCCATGGGGATGCACAGGGGATGCAGAGATCCACCTGCAGTTCTTGGAGAAGGTGCCCACACCAGAGCAGGTAGATGCCCAGAGGAGGCTGTGATGCAGTGGGAGACCTGGTGAAGAGAAGGGACCCCTGCTTCCAAACTGGAGCAGCCTGTCCTTGGAGGACTGCACCTCACGGAAGAGTGACCCTCCACCACAGCAGTTATCAGAGGACTGCTGCTTGTGAGATGGGACCCACACTGGACCCATGGGAAGGGAGACCATGGTCTCACAGGGGAATGACTTCTCTCCTTAAGCCAAGCAGAAGAAAACCTTGTGTGATGAGCTGACCCTCACCCCGTCTCCCTTCACTGTTGGTGGGAAGGAGGGAAGTGTTAGGGGAAAAATGGTATTTTTAAGGGCTTATTTTATTTCTCATTTTCCTGCTCTGATTTTGTTAGTAATAAATTCACTTAATATTTCTAAATTCAGCCCATTTTGCCCTTGGAGTGTTTTTTCCTGGTCCTTATCTCAGCTCATGAACCCTTCATTAAATTTTTCTCTCCTCTGCCCAGCTGCAGCAGGGGAGGATGTGAGAGTGGCTTTCATGGATGCCTGGCATTTGGCCAGTGTCAAACCACAACATCCCCGCAGGGTTAAAGGCTGACAATGACACCCTATGGCTGGAGATATCCCTTGGGTCAGTTGGGTTTGGCTATCCTGGCTGTGCCCCTTCCCAAATCCTTGTGCCATCTGGACTGCTCACTATCAGAGCATGAGAAGCTGAAAAGCCCTTGACTTAGGCTATACACTGTCCAGCAATAGCTAAAATGTATGTGTGTTACCAAAGTTATCCTCCTCCTAAACCCAAAACATGGCATTGTACCAGCTCCTGGGAAGAAATAAACTCAATCCCAGCCCAAACCAGGACAATAATGAATGTAAATGGAGTTTAGATTCCAAAAGAAATTCCAAGGGACTGACATTAGTACACATCCCTAGGAATAGGAAAGCAAGCATGCTTTAAAGGCTGACAGATACTTGTGACATTATATCACCTGGCTGAGTGAATGCAGGCAAAGAAGACAAACCTTCTGAACCTGTGTTTGTCTGTGCAAAGGCTTCCACAAGCTTGGCACACAACCCATGCTTCTTCTCATTCACATAGCTCCTTTATCTGTTAATCCTTGCTTTTGTCTTTGGGAAGTGGAATTGTGGGAATCCTTAAAATCAGAGGGTTTTGGGAAAGTTGCAAAAGACAGGCCTCAGAGACAGCAAAACTGAGATGAGAGCTAAGCAGCAGCCATAAGATTTATGAGCAGAAAAATTATATAAGTAGAAAGTAAGGGCAAATAGAACAATGGTCTATGTATTAACGCTTGTCTAGAATAACTCTCTAAGCTACAGAAAAGTATATCTAACAGGATATTAGGAAGTTCTAAGCTTGATAATGGAGCTCTCTGTACATTACATTTTAAGACTTACAAACAAGTATATTCAAAATAAGCAAGCATGTTTTAACAAAAGGTACATGTGCTTATAGTAGTTGGATAGAACTACTGTCAATATGCTTTTGATTTGTGTGATTAGTCAAAAAACTTTTAAAGTAAGTTGTAACATTGAATTCTTGGTCTGCTGCCGGGGACGTGAGCTGCTGGCACCTTCCCATTGTCATAACCATGTAATAAGACTGATGCTGGAAAATAAACAACTCAAGATGTGTTCCTCGTCAGTCCCATCCTGTTTGTGATTTTACATAGACACCTGGCCAGCAATACTGATGTCAAGTGGAAATAGATTTCCAGAAATGTTAGTAAAAAAGAATTAGTGATGTAGTAGCAGCAGTTCGGTTTAAAAAAAAAGGCATATGTAATTCCTGTTTCTTGCCTGTTTTCTAATTCCTATCACCAAATGCTATGCATTCACGGCAAGGAATATTAGTAAAAAAAGTCAGGATGGTAGCCTATGAAGTAGAATCTTATTTCACACATCAAAGCTGGTAAGACAATGTGAATCAAATCAGTGATCTTTAGCTCAAAAAGAAAGAACAAGACATGCTAATTACTTCTTGTCTGTTCACAACATCAGTTTTGTCACCATGGGGAGAAGATAGTTACACACAGAGAATGTACTTTTGAGCAGTGGCAGTTGGGGTATTACAGGATACTTCTGCAGTCATTCCTGAATTTAAAACTCAAGGAATGGAAAGGCAAGTAAATGTTTAAATTCTTCAGCCTTTGTGCTTTGTGACTGTGACTGGTAATTTAAAATGTCATGCTATTCATTAGCAAAACTGCTATCAATATGCCTCCTTCTAACAGCCCTTCCTTCTTCTATACTTTCTTCATTTTGATCAAATTCCAGGCAGAAGCTAAAATCTTGGGGAGAAGTTTGTATTGAAAAAAGAAAGCAAGGAAAATCAGAGATCACATGATACTGCAGCACTCCAGATACACATCAGCTACAACCCTCAGCTGTTCCAGCGACAGTTTTAGCTGATTTCCAATGGATATCTGATATTTAGCAGATTCAAATTTCAGCATGCAGAAACCAAACAGGAGTGTCATGTTGCTGCTGGGAATACTGAAAGTATTTAAGTGCTCATGTAAATCTTTAAGTACCAATTTATTGGAAAAATAAGCTAGCTCTGCTTTTACCAACAAAAATTTTTAATTCATGTGCCAGTCACACACTACATATGAGATCTGCACTGGCAAGAGGAATAGCATCACCATTCACAATTCAGTACTAGCAGTTAATGGATGTCAAGAGCATAGTTGCCTACTACAACACAGGCATAGACAAGGGTACCCCAGAACCTATTCTGGACCCTGACACACTGACCCCATATGGGTCCCCTACTCACCATCTGGTTCAGTGTGGTGCTCACTGCAAGCATGCAGCACTTGCACACTGGCCCATGGGCACACTCCAGGCTTCTGTGTAACCCTCAAAACCAGCACCTACTGTCTGCCCATGTGACACCCCTGCCCAGACCTGAGGCCTCCCACTTTCTTGCTGGTCGTTTCTTGTTTGCTGGGGAATATATGTACAGACCTGGGTTGGGGAGGGCATAGCCAGCACCAGGCTGACCTCTGTGCATTGCCCCATCAGCTGGCACCATTGCACCAGCACTTTCAACACCCCAGACCTTCAAGATTCCAGCCTCACTAAGTGCAAAGTTCTGTTTTGACGCAGTTTCCCCAGAGCCCCTGCACTAGATGTGATTGACAGGGTTGTTTTGTTGTCTTTCGGTCACAGACTAGACATACAAAACCATCAAGTCCTACTCCTCTTGAAGGACTGCCTGTCAGATTTACATCCCTCTATTTTAGTTTCTGACTTTCCCTTTCCCGACTTTTCCCCCTTTTTCGTTAGGATCATTTGACAAGGTCCTTGATTAGATAACCTTTCCAAAGTGAACATGATAATGTTCCACACCCTCTTATTAATTAATGTGACCAGCCACCCCTGGCTCGCAATACAACCTCTCTTACCTTCTCTCTGGTGGGTTTGTGTCATTGTTCATGTTGTCCCACTTTTCCTACTAGTCCCTTCTGCACCTAAAATGTTCTTGACCAGAAATACTTCAAGGAGCAGCAGTTCTCTCTTTGCTCTCCTTCCTTCCCAACATTTCTTTTTCTTGAAATCTCCTATAAATGTTCCTGTTCCTTCACCTGTCTATAAAACAGCAACCGGACAAGCTGGCATTGGAAACAAAATTGATGAATGTTTCTATTTTGATACAGACAAAATAACCCTCCAGTTCCTGAGGTAATGGTCACAGAGAACAAAGAGACAGCTTTCATTAGCAGCCAGATCTCACGTATCTCAATACAAGCTTCCAGCAATGCTCAGCCCTCTCACCCACCAAACCCTTTGGTGGATATCCTCAGGCTTTAGTTAAGGAGGAGTAATGTGTGGTTTACATGCAGCAAATGGCAGCTAACTCCTAAGTAAGAAAAAGCTTCAGCACACTGTCAACCTGTCTAGGTATTACTGAATGTCATCGCATAGAGAAAGGCTTCAACATGTGTCTTCCTGCTGCTGCTGCTTGGGATAGGCCTGGTGTGGTATCTGCTGTAGCACAACTAAAGGCAGAATTAAACACTCCACATAACACCCAGCACAAGCATAAGGAGACACGCATCTGTTTTTAAGATATGCTAGCAACCCCCCCAACCAGCTCTTAGATGTTCTTGCTTTGTTCCACATATTTCTAGTTTTATTTCTGGTGCTTAAGTTCTCTTAAAGGTGTACTGAATTCCTTGTAGACAGTTGGCTGACAAATGCCTTCTCTATTCAGAACAGTTCAAAGGTGGTGGTGTTCTTCAGAGATCCTCCTATCATCATGTTAACACAAGAGCATGACAAAGTGCACAGGCTTGTTAAGCATCACTGAGGCTTCATAACAAGATAGCACAATGCTTTATATGGGATCAGTTTAAATCCTATCACTCTTGACTTCACATTTACTGAAGCCCGGCCTATTTTGTACAAGACTGAGCATATAGTGTAACTCTGGGAACCACAGCTGTGACTTAGTTAATGATATCAATAAATCCTACTTAAGCAGAGACAGGAAGAGAATTATGCAAATGACTATTACTGTGCACCATGCACTTGATAACTGAAGACATCCCACAATAAGCTTCAGCACATAAAACCAGCACTTTTTAAACCCGGACATGTGAAAAGTATGTAAGCAAGGGAATGGCTTACAGAATTTTGCTTAAGAAAAGTTGCAGCTGCAGAATATTTATTAAAACCTAATATTAAAGGAAGCACACAGAAGGAATATGTACAAGGAACGATGGTTAAAAACCCAAGACGACAGATTTTTCACATATAGATGTGACGGTGATAAAGAATTACTTGTCTGAAAAGACCTTTCTAAAACATTGTGATAAAAGACTCTGCCACTCACACTTGGCAGCTAGATAAGATGTCTTCTATCAGCCTCTTGTAGACCCAGGCACCACCTTTAAGCCGTTGTCGCCAGATACCCACTGCTTCAGGCTTAGTGAGCTGACATACTTCTAAATCAAACTCCATTGTTACTTTACCAAAATCTGACCATGTTTGACATTTCAGGGTATAACTGTAAAACAGAAGGGAAAACAGAAAAATTTCATATTTGTTTTGCAATGCTATTTTAAATCAATAGAAGCACTTTAAATAAAATACCCCATTGCTCTTCAGAATATTGTGAAGCAGTCCACAATTTAGTCACCTGTGAGCTTTGTAAATACTGTGGTTTCAGGGCACCACATTTATTATTATGCCCTAGGACCAATATGCAGCATCAATGTCCTACACTGCCACAAGAGCCCCTGCTAGCCAAAGGCCCTTCTCCTCAGAGCGGGAACGATGGAAAGTTTCCATGTTTTTCCTAGACAAGAACACTCTCCTCTCTGTTGGCTGCAGCTCAGCCAGTGTGAAAATAGGAAAAACTGAATGCAGTGTTTGAATGATTACAATGGAAGCAGGTGCTGCTGTGCAATCCTTTTATATTATGAGTTTGGAAATGCATCAGAGGTTGATGTATACTCTGATGTTCTACCAATACCCAACACTGAAATACTCAAGAATTTGAGAAAATGCATATTGAAAAGCGAGCACAATGGTTATTTCATGCATTGGGAACTCAGGAAATAGTCTTTCAGTTTGATCAAAAGTAAGAACCAATCTAACCAATCAGTAGCTTAGCGTAACTAGTAAACAGTACACATTCAAATAATCCACAAAAAGCTGTGTGGCTTCTGCACACCTTTTAAAACAGATTGACCTCTTGCCTAAAAGGCTAATGTCTTTTAACTGCCAAGAATGAGAGTTAAAAGGTATCTACACTATTTTCCAAAACTGTCCCATTTGTTCATGTGACTGTATCTAAAACAACTTTTGGTATTTAAAATTTCACATGAGATGCTGATGTGATTTTTTTGTAAGCGCTACCCTGCTACTATTGGTTTATACCTTTTGGTGAAAGAGCTCTGCTAGAACACACTTAACATAGTTTTGCACTGTTTGGGCATGTTTTATTGCACACATTTGTTTAGTGCTTTGTACACTTTCTATAAAGATTATTTTACAATAGGGTCAAGAAACCAAGTTCAAAGCTTTTTAAGGACTGGACTAGCAACCATTTAGGCAAATACAAATTGAACTAATCATATTTTACACTTACCCCTTCTGAACATATTCCACATGCTTCTTAGAAAGAACAATGATTATTTCATTCAACAGTTCATCTGGATTCAGCAGATGAGTGGTGGTAATGTTGCAGTGTGCCTAAAAGTAACATTAAAAGTAACATCGGCTTGTTAAAACAATGAATAAAAAAATAAAAATCTCTCTCCTAAAACTGAGGACATTGCAAAAAGTTTTCTCTAAGTTTCAGAACAGCTAACCATGACATGACAGCTAACCGTGACAAATGCTTCAACATCCCAAAACTATCATTCTGCTGTATGGTCCAGAGCTGGGAAATGGCCGAAAGCTGAGACAGAGTGCTTCTGATGACAAGGAGCAGGAAATGCACCAGGCAACTTTTCATGTGTAAAGAAAAGAGGTTACTTACTACTTTTAAATTTCCTGTTATAGGCGGTTTTAATCACATCTAGTATTTCATTTAACAATCTTGTGCACTAAATCCCCTCTTGAACAACTAGCAGATGCTCGGACATATTGGGAGGAAGAGTATGACAATGGTAACATACCAACATGTCCTATATCTGGCTTCTGAAGTCGCAGAAGCAGCCAAGAGAAGACAAGACTGAAAAAAAGCTTGAAAAATTAACATAGGTTGAGGATGCAAAGTCAGTAGAAGAGTGCTTCCTATGGTCCTTATTTGGATTTAAAGGTTTGCAACTCTCTGACATAACTGCTGTAACACTGTCTTGCCATACTGTAGCGCAGTGTCTCTAGACATGCCTCAGGAATTTTGCACAGACTATAGACAAGAGAAACTGAGGAGGGAGACTAAAGGCATTTAGAGAAAGAATATCTAGCTTCCAGTTGCTCAGCTTCCTGGATTATTTGCACAGTCTAGACTCCTGTCTGATCAGCTGGTCAGGTTCGTAGCCCAACATCTTGTCCTGCACATGCATGATTGACAGACAGTTCTCAGTGTGTAGTAGGTATTCCAGCAGCCAGTCAGTTGAAAGGGCACATCATTGGCTTCTACACAACTGCTTATGCCTTGATAAACAACCTGCCCTCTTTCATGGTTATTATGTTTTCCAAAAAGATGCTATTTTATGTTGCCTAAAGATTCAAGTACAATTTTTTTCTTGTATAGCTTCTGAAGTATATAAGTTGCATTTGAATGATGTATACAGAATCACTAGGGTTGGAAGGGACCTCTGGAGATCATGCAAACCAATCCCCTTGTCAAGTCAGGGTCCCCTACAGCAGGTTTCACAGGAATATATCCAGGTGGGCTTGGAATGTCTCCAGAGAGGGAGACATTCCATGACCACCCTGGGCAGCTTGTTTCTGTGCACTGCCAACCTCAATGTAAAGAAGCTCTTTCTCATGTTGACGTTGAATGTGAGGTTATTTTATGGCCACTGCTCCTCAGCCTATCACTGGGCAACATTGAAGAGAGTCTGGCACTATCCTTTGACACCCCTTTCAGGTATTTATATGGATTGATGAGATCCCCTCTCAGCCTTCTCTTCTTTAGACTAAACATGCTCAGCTCCCAGTCTCTCTTCAGAGATGCTCCAGCCTCTGAATCATCTTTATGGCCTCCGCTGGACCCTCTACAGCAACTCCTTGTCTTTCTTTAACCTGGAGCCCAGAACTGAACACAGCCTTCCAGATGTTGGCTCAGCTGGGCAGGGCAGAGGGGCAGGATCCCCTCCTTGACCTGTTGGCCATACTCTTCCTGATGCATTCCAGGATCCCACAGGCCCTCCTGGTCCCCAGGACACTGTCAGCTCATGGTCAGCTTGCCATCCACCAGCACCCCCAGGTCCTTCTCCACAGAGCCAGTCTCTTGTGATTGTGATTGTCACTCACAATCTGTTTTGGTACTTGGGGTTGTTCCTCCCCTGGTGCAGGACCTGTAGTTGTCCTTGTTGAACCGCCTTAGGTTTCTCTCTGCCCAATTTTACAGCCTATCAGGTTCCCACTTGAATGACATTACAGCCCCAAAGTGGATCAGCCAGATGCCCAGCTTAAAGACTGAGGCAAAGAAGGCATTCAGTAAATCTGCCTTCTCTCTTCTGTATCTTTCATTACCAGAACACCTATCTAGTTCAACAGCATTCCCGTGTTTTCCTTTATCTTACTTTTGCTGATGATGTACTTATAGAATACATTCTTGTTTTCATTGATATCCTTTGCCAGGCTCAATTCCAAGTGGGCCTTAACTTTCCTAGTTTCATTCCTGCATATTCTGACAACATTCCTAGTATTCCTACATGGCTTGTCCCTTTTTCTCTATATCATACATTTCTTTCTTCCATTTGAGATTCTCTAGAAGCTCTCTGCTCATTCATGCAGATCTCCTACTCCCTGTGCCTAACTTCTTTATCACAGGGATATGCTGAATTTGAGCTTGGAAGAAGTGCTGCTGATCTGCTCTCTTGGACTCCCTTCTCTTCTGAAGCCCCATCCCATGGGATTCCTCTAAGTAGATCTTTGAAGAAGTTGAAGTTAACTCTCTAGAAGTTTAGGGTTCTAGACGTATTACCACTCTGCTTCCACCACATAGATCCCATGACCCATTATCTCATGGTCACTACAGTTAAGGTCACTAGAGCCTTTACATCTTCACTCAGTCCCTCCTGTTTTGTTAGTACAAGGTAAAGCAACACACCTTTCCTTGTTGGCGCTTCCACCACTTGCATCAAAAAGTTATCTTCAATAATCTGCAGGAAGTTCCTGGACTGTGTATGATGTGCTGTGTTGTCCCTCCAACAAATCTTAAAGTGGTTGAAGTCCCCCATGAGAACCAGGGCCTGTAATCATGAGGCTACTTCCGTCTATCCACAGCAAGGCTCATCAACTTTCTCCCTCTGATCAGGTGAATTGTAGTAAACACCTGCAACAGTGTCACCTATTTTAACCTTTCCCTTAAATTCTCACCTCATTCACCTGACCCTGGGTAGAGCTCAATACGTTAACAGTTGGTCTCTTACATAATGAGCAACTCCACTTCCTCATCACACTGACTTGGCCATCCCTGGTAACATTTCAGCCCCAAAAGCTATTCCACCATGTTCTCTCATTGAGAGAACTGAGATTATGGCCCTGTGACCACACATAGATTTTTTGTACTTGTTTATTCCCCATGCTGTACATGTTTGTGTCTAGGCATTTCATAGAGGTTATCAAGCAATTGGGTTGCACAGAATGGGTATAAGAGCAATCACAACAGCAATGCACACTCTCAGCGTGGTTTGCTCTTTGATCCTCATCTTGAGAGGCAGCCAAGAAACATGTGTCACTGCACTGGTTGGTATGACCTAATCACCAATGACCTAACAAAAAAGGAAGTAATGGCAAAAGCATCACCATTTTGAACCCCACTCCTGAGTCCTTCAGTCTGAAGTCTGTCTCTCCAAATTGGCCAGGGGGCTGCCAAAGATTCTCTTGCCTGCTTTAGACAGCTGGATCCATTCCATCTCTGCTTAACAGGCTACAATCATTGAAGTACAACGCATTGTTATAAAAGGCAAAACCTTCTCAATGGCACCAGCCATGAAGCCAGATGTTGATCTGCACTATGCATTTGCTTCTGGCTGTCCCCTTTTCTCTCACTATGAGAAGATGACTTGGGCACCAGTTTTTACCTGCCTCACCAGGTATTAATAGTCTTCCTTGATCCTGTCTGTTGCTTGGCTTGCAGCATCTTTGCAGCTACTAGCTTATCATGCTACCCACATGATAAGCTAGTACCAGGTAGCTGTCCATGCTCTTGAGAAGTTGGGGTACCCTCTCAGCAACATCATCAGGGATCCTAGCATCTGGTAGGCAGCAAACTTCTTGTCACTCTTTATCAGGCCAGCAGATGGGTGTCTCTGTGCCCATTAATAGAGAGTTGCCCACTGCAAGTACTCAATGTTTCTTTTTATGGTAACCTTGCCTGTGGACATCTAAAACCTTTAAAGCACCACATGTGGTTTCAGTCTGAATGTTGGCATGTGGAAGTGGAATTGGAGCACTGTTTTTGTGGGTCACAAGGACTCAAGGTGTCTCCTGCTTAGTGGTATCCATTGTAGGTGGATGGTTCTGAAGCCACAACTATGTCCATTTCAGCCCCTCAGTTCAGCACAGCCTGTTAACTGTCTCTTCTTATCCACCCACCTGTGCACAGGCCATTAACCTGTGCACACTTTGTACCTTTTCTCCAGTAGAATAAGAAAAGGCTTTTAGTGAGCGATGTCTATACAAATAACATGACTAAAAACTGGTCAGTAGGGCTCCTTTCAAACCATGCTGCTTCCTTCATATTTGGCTTAGATGGGCTATAAGCAACAAGGGCCAAACTCCAACCTGGATCAGTTGCCTGAACCCAGACTAACAGATAACTGAATGTGGTAACTGGGGCACTGTCTTCTTATCAGCAATACTGTAAGAACACTTTACTGTAGAATTCAGGCAAGACAGGTCACAGAAGCTTTCACAAAACTGTTTCTGAAGCTACTAGATGTTTTCAGTCATAATTACTATAAGATAACAATTAATACATAGCTGATATAATTACTTAATATTATAATAATACCTTCTTTATGTAAGACCTTTGCAGCAACCATACCTTAAGTTTCCTTGGACAGTCTCTAGTGCATCGTTTCTTCTTGCTTGGTGTAAGCATTGTGATCACTTTATCTAGGCCTCTTTCAAGACTTCCAAATATTTTGGCTTTTCTCTTCTTTTGGCTGCTATCCACATGTGCAAGGTTGAGATCTAATTCCAGTGACTGACACCTGTTACATGAACAAATTAATCAGTTATTTTTCCCTCAGTGTTAAAAAACTATTATTTCAAAGATGTCACTAAAATATTAGCAGACATGACAGAACAAAGAAAATGAAATCAAGTGCAATGTATTACAGGAGTTTCTGTTTGAAAGTCTGTTGAAGTTTAAACCCAGAGATGTATGTAGAAATTGCAGTCCTTTGGGGGACCTGGAATAAGAAGGCACCTACATTATGAAAAATAGATGATATTGAGTTACATAGTTTTAAAACTTTTTTCTACCTTCATTATTTTCTAGTGACTGTAAAAAGAGGTTTTGGAAAGGTTTTTACCAAAAGAATAGGAACAACAGCTTGCTGTTGTAACAGGGCTTCCCAGGCAGCACATGGATTAAGGTAGTCCTGCTCTAAATCAGGAATGTACACAACACTTACCTTCCTTCAGGAAGTATCTCAGCTGCTGACAATTCGTCTGCATTTGTTGGGTTAGCAGGTTTTTTAATTGGGGTGACTGCAGTGTACTGGGTCTCTGAAAGAAAATGTCCAAGCCAAACTAGGTAAGTCTTTGTGTAAAATGATTTTCTTTTCTTCACTGATGATTTCCCATTATTAATAACTTAGTTCTAACACCAGACCCCCTTTTCTATCTCAGGTCTATATTTTGGGAATTATAAAATATGTTTTTAATACTACCTCTACTCTACAAATTAGAAGTGTGACTGATTTCCTCAGGGAAAATACTCTACAAGTCAAACCTTAGAAATAACCATTGCAGTTCAATATTAGAAATTTGAGGACTTAGAATTGCTTTCTTGCTCTGCTGCTGGTCCATGAATAAATACGGAGCAATCCACTGCATTGACTAGTTGTGTTCTTCAGTGATCTGTTTGCCTTATATGAAGGGTGTAAATTTATATAATCATGTTTAATATACAATTTACATGCCACACAATGGTCTAAAAAGTCACTGTCTACAGACCATGGTTTTAAATGCGCAGGAGAAAACACCAAGTGAAACAGTCAGCAAAGAAGTTGTCACAATTAAACCCAACTTCAATGTTCAAAGTTTCAGCTCTCTACAGAATTGCACCTGGCTCCAGACAAACAACCTCAAAATTTCCAGTGGATTCTTCCACTTCTCAATTTCCTGAATCAAAGATCTTTCTACACAGCAAAGAATTAGCTTTCTTTGTTTAATCCTCAGAAATGTCAATAAATAAATGAGCTAGAAGTGTTTCTACATTTCCCATTTTGGATAGTATCTCTTTTGTTTTTAGATATACACAGATGTCAGACTTATAAGTTATGTACAACCTTAAGGCAAACTCATAAACTAGTTTTTGTATTGCTATTCTTTATAAATGATCTCATTAAAGTACATACTCTCATAGCAGTATGTTCAAAATTCCTTATTCCTCAAATCAGCCTGCAAAGACTTACTATTCCTGAACCAATGCTCCTTAGCACCTGAAATGAGTCTCCTATTGCAAGGAGCCTTTGGCATTTGAAGGTGAGTTAGCATTTACAGTATCAACACCAAAACTTTAATGGTAATAATTGAAGGAAATTGTAATGAACATATGGGATATGTACATGACTAGATATATTGATGACAGAAAGTTCTGGTAACTCAGAAAAGCTGACATATTTTGTACAGATTTCTGTGGTCTATTGCATAGCTGCAACACCTGCAGGTTGTTCACAGAAGCATTTTCACTGCTATACTGGACTGCCCCTGTGAAAATGCTGATATGCAACCATAAGAAATTCAAAAGCTAGATTTCTCTTAGAACCAGCAATTAAAGCAGTATACTTTAATTTTTAAAAGTATGTTTTTATTTTCATTCCAGGTAATCACAAAGGAAAAACAGTGTTGAGGAAACTTCAATCTCAATCTTCATGGAAAAGTGGAACCAGGTGCAAGCTTTAACAACAATGGAGTGTTTGGCTCCATGTTAGGGTATACCAAAAGGGGCTCACACATGATAATTGTGAGCAGCAATACAACATGCCCTGATGGATGGTTAAGACTCTTGCAGCACCCTACCAGATGCACTAGAACAAACTGGGTGGTGCAATGGGCAAAAAAATTTAAGTGTTCCAGAAATAGATGTATTGGATGAGGAAATATTGTGCTTATATTTGAGTTTCAGTGATTCCCAAGCAACATACATGTTCTATGCTTTCATTAGTTACATTCTACATACCTTTGAAAGCAGGTGCTCGAAAGGGAACGGCTTCTACCTGTGTCTCAATCTGACTCTTTGCAAGAGGAGTCTTAGGAGCAGGAAGCGCAAAGGGCATTTCATTTCTTAAAGCTGACACTGTCTCAACATTCTCTTTGTTTTTATGCTTCTTTGATGCCACTTTTCTTGTCACTGGAGTTGACAGTGTGAATTCTGTATCCTCCAGTTGGGCATCAGGCCTCGAATGCTACAAGAGATGTAACAAAAAGAAAAATGCCATTCTTTGCTGTATTCTGATCACATTCAGGAACATTACAGGCACAGAAATTCTGAAGCAGGGTAAAAATATCATACAATGCTTAACTATAGAGCAGTGGTTAAAAACTCTTCAATACTTCTGATTCCCTCTACGACTTGCTCATAAGGTTTGCAAGTAATTTGCCGCTTCTTTACCAGCTCTTCTAAATCCTTTAGCTTGCACATTTAAGGCTATTCCTCACCAGCTCACCTAAGCACAGCTAGGAATTTCCATTTGGCTTAATTGTAAAATTTTAATTGCTTAATTTGATTTTCCCGTCCAATATAGAGAGGCTGCACTTCTTCAGAGACTTGTCCAATCCTAGCCTAGGTCTGAGACCTTGTTTGTTGCATATTATTTTTTTCCAGTTGGTTTTAATATCCTTATTTACTCATTTTCTAGATGATCAAAGCTCAAGTTTTAGTCAAATTACCTACAGCTAGAGAAAGGCACAATGTATGTTCGCCTATATATTTAAAACACTTCTTTACTCCATTTGTAACTACACTAGGCTAGGGTCTACCAAATATTTACATATCCAGTAATTTTTATGTAGAATGAAAATAAGATCTTTTGGATTAAGAACACTGTATCAAACACCTGCTTCATTCCATGAGTATTCATACCAAATTTTTCTAATGGAGATTCTTCAAACAGTGAAGCTGTATCTGTAAATTCCATAAATACAAATGCCCATGACACTTCACTGCACTTGGCATATCTTCACACATCACAGTTTTTTCAGACTGGAAAGAAATATTCAGTTGAGATTCTACTGCACACTTAAAAGTAAGATTTCATCAGAAAAGAGTGCCATTAAAGTCTAAATCAGTTCCTAATAATGAAAGTTCTCATGCTGGCAACCTAGGTTTTATAATATGACTTTAATGTTGTTGTAGATTTGTCATTTGTATCAAAAGCAAATGTGAAACTATTCTCAGAGCATCATTGCCAAATCATCTTTCTTGACTGGTGTCGTGAAGAGAAGCCACTCACAGAAATAGCCACCTTTGAATTCAAGGCTTGGACCACAACCTCTTTTTATCAAAACTCCTAGTAATAATTTGGAAAGAGTCCAAGAGAAGAATGGAGTAATGTTTAAAAGGGGGCTGGGTAAAGGTAACACATATATCCAAAACATACGACTACTGAATCCACAATACTAATTGGAACTAGCATTTGGAAACCCTCATCTGATGGCTAGCTCTGCCCTCCCCAAAAGTTGTCAGTTATTAAATCAAGGGATTTGTAACTTAAGCCAAGGTTGCTAACCTTCATGGTTCACATCACATACAAGCAGGTATACATCAAACCATCCTTACTCTCTAACATCTTTTTGTTACTTACAGGAAGCTCTTCCCAAGGACTTCATACCATTACAGCAAAACTATACACAGTCATTTTAAATTGTCAGTCTTTGGCTGAAATGGACACCATTATAAAAAGCTGGAATGGATGACATTTTAGTAACCTATGTTCTGCTGGTAGGTAAGTTTCTGTGGCCCCATGATCAAGGATATCACAATGAGCAGATCTCTCATTACTACTGGATAAACTCTAGAGCTTATATGATGCCTTACTCAAAAGCCCTGACCAGAGGTTTGCTAACTACAAGAAGCTGATACTGTAGTTGAAAGCACATTCCGTTAAACATGAATGCATGATTAGGATACCTTGGCTGCTGTGTTCTAGATGTAATTCATGGCACGGTGACTATTTTGCAATATGCTTCTACATTAAACTGCTTGAAGTCAAGCAGTATTACATACAAGTTTGTGCCACCAAATTCAGAAATGGCCAAGTAAAAGGTTCTGTTTGCTTGGTTGTCTTCACATTAGATCAGGTCCAGCTAGAGAGCTTTGCTAGCTGAGTGTTTTAGCAAATTCAGTTGATGTTCACCCAGGAGATACATGTAGGCAAGTTAAACGTGTTCTGAGCACTGCAGGAGGACTAACGGATTGCTGCATTGTGTAGACATGAATTTCAGCATCATCTGGGAAGGCATAATGCATATGTTAATTGGTAGCATTTGCCAATTTACCTTGGACATTACTAGAAATGAAGTAGCTTAACAGTTCAGCACAACTGAACCTAGCAAACCTCCACCTTAATCATCAGAGTGTAGAAGGCTAACCCACCACGATCACAGAAATCATATTATGCATATTCAGGAAAACTTGCAATTCATGATCTATTATGCAGCTCTAGTAGTCCTAGAATTCTCATAGCAAAAGAGCTGTATGGGTGAACTGAAATGATTTACATGCAGCTGAATCAGATACACAGAATAAATCAAAGTATTTATTCTGAGTGCTTGCCACTAACACAGAAAGCAGCATACTCAGACCATGTCACAGATGTTTTGTCTCAAGGGGAAACAACTTATACAAGTCTGGAACTCCACTGAATGCTTTGGAATTTGTCGAATACACTATTATCGCTGAATGTCACATATATTTGTGTATTATATACAACATTACAAGGAGTTTAGCAACTCTAGGCACCCTCTGAAAGGCCCTATCACAACCAAACTACAGGAATAGAAATTTCCTTAAGATATACAAAACTACTTCAGAATCCCAATCGTCAGAAAAACAGCAGCAACACCTTTACTTTACTCAAAGTAAACAGCTTCCTGTCTAGGATTATGTTCTCAAGGGAAACAGATGAGAAAGGGATGACTACCTCTGATTTGATCACCAGCCCCCATAGTGCCTATGTCATCTCAGAGAACGCCGCCCAGGTGACGTATCATGAGGTAGCAAAAGATTTTCCTTGCCAAATGCAAACCTCCAGGAAAAAAAAAAAAAAAAAAGACAGAGAGCAGTTAGTCATCACAGAACAAGATCTGGAATCATCCAGGCCACAAAAGAGGGGACTTGAGCTCATTAACAAGGAGAGATTTTGTGCGACACTTGATGCATCAAATCCTCACAGATGGCTATTCTAGTAAAGCCAATCCAGAGAAGCAGCTTAGCTTGCTAAATTATGTTAATGAGACTGAATTCTTTAATGCCCAAGATTCTGGCTGACTGTATTCTGACTTCACAGAATATTCTGAGATGGAAGTGACCCTCAAAGATCACCAAGTCCAACTCAAGTGAATGGGCTGTTGTCCTAGGTTACAATATACAGATGTAATCTATTCCCATTCTCAAGAGCTGTTGAAACCAGGAGGGGCATTGTTTTTTCCTTATCTCCTGTTAATGGGCCCAACAACACCTTTCCGCATGACTCAGAGACAACTCCCTGCAGGAGCCATTTTCTGTTGAATCGACCCATCGCATGACTAATAGAATGATAACAGCGCTTCCTGAGATGCTCCACCCAGGGGAGAGGAGCTAAGTAAGCATCCCCTTCTGGATATAATCTGGGGTTTTGGGACACAACAAGCAGTCTTTCCACTGGAATCCCAGAAGAAAGGCCGCCTTTTCCACTGGATCTTCAGAAGAAGACTACACCCTTCTACTGCTCCAACAGAACCACATCTGGCACTCTAGAAGGACTGCAGGCACCAATCCAACTGGACTGCTACCAACACCCTGACCAACAGGGTGTCAGGTTGTATTCTGACTCTGTCAAGTGGTTTTTCTTTTGTATTATTGCATGTATTTTGGTTTGTTTGTTTGTTTTTTTCCTCCCTTTTCCTAATAAATTGTATATCTGACTTGGAGTATCTCACTGGTTTTGCTTTCAAACCAGAACAGCTGTACAAGGATCAAAACCACTGTGGTGTTATTACCACCATGCTCTAACCAGTTGAGCTAAACTCAGGCTTATGCTCTCTTCCTGATGTTTAGAGCACCAGAATGTCTCTCCAGGCAGAGCTTTGTCAATGCAGACCTGGATTTTAAGCAAGATGCTGTCCTGCAGAACTCAAGTTTACCTCAAGGACTGTCGACGTCACGGTACTGGCATGCTCTGTTAGACATGGAAACCTTAAACGAACACGCTTGCCACGAGCCTTCTTGGATAGAAGCAAGAGGTATGTTGCTGACATGTGGTCATATTTCCACTGTGGGGTCATGGAGAAAGAAAGAAAGAAAAAGTATTTAAATCTCATTGGAAACATTGCAAGTACAAGTCAAGCTCAGCCTTCTGAGTATTTCTATATATCTTCAAGTTTTTCTACCTGATATGCCACCTTAATTACACATAACTGTAATTTCAGACTTTAAGTGACTTGCATTACATGCCTGAAATCAAGAAAAAGGCACTATGTTGGTTGTTCTTTGCAAGTTAGTTTGTAGTTCATGCAGTAGCATGGAAATGCTGGAGTGAAGATCTATGTACTGAAGGAAATGCAAATGTAGTAATTCGGTTTATCCAATACTTCAACAAGAGTATAAATTTTTTGGAAGTAACTCCTGTCAATTTCCTGCTGAAAATCATGCAAACAGTCCTGCCAACTCTTTACTGTCGACGTCACGGTACTGGCATGCTCTGTTAGACATGGAAACCTTAAACGAACACGCTTGCCACGAGCCTTCTTGGATAGAAGCAAGAGGTATGTTGCTGACATGTGGTCATATTTCCACTGTGGGGTCATGGAGAAAGAAAGAAAGAAAAAGTATTTAAATCTCATTGGAAACATTGCAAGTACAAGTCAAGCTCAGCCTTCTGAGTATTTCTATATATCTTCAAGTTTTTCTACCTGATATGCCACCTTAATTACACATAACTGTAATTTCAGACTTTAAGTGACTTGCATTACATGCCTGAAATCAAGAAAAAGGCACTATGTTGGTTGTTCTTTGCAAGTTAGTTTGTAGTTCATGCAGTAGCATGGAAATGCTGGAGTGAAGATCTATGTACTGAAGGAAATGCAAATGTAGTAATTCGGTTTATCCAATACTTCAACAAGAGTATAAATTTTTTGGAAGTAACTCCTGTCAATTTCCTGCTGAAAATCATGCAAACAGTCCTGCCAACTCTTTGCATGATTTTCAGCAACTCTGTGTGTGAGGAACACAGACACCACTTTTGACGGGTTTGCAGCATAGTGTAGTTAGTTTGAATAACTTATAAGGGATTAGAAGTCTTCCAGGAAAGGACTATGCAAATATCACCAACTTATTTGGAACTTATTTCCCCACTGTAAACAGGTTATTCTGATTATTTGCTATAACTAAAGAACAAAGAGAATTAACTCCACAAGTCTGTTATAAGTATCACACACATTTTAAAAGTCTGTTTCTGCTACTGTTATGTGGAAAACCCAAGTGTTTTCAAAAACCCAAAACTATTGTCACTGCTAAGAAGTACAAAGAAGCAGAAAATTCAGTTTTAATATAGAATTTTCAGATTCAGGTAAAAGCTGGAGTTCACACTATGCTTTAAGTCTTTTTAACAGCCTACAATGTTACTGCTAACATTTGCACAATTCTTCCAGAAGTATTCAGTTAAACTTTTGTCATTTGTCATCAAAAATGACTAAACATACTCACTATTTTTAAAAATCTGTGAATAGCAACACAAAAAGCCCCTGTATTTTGTAGACTGCCTGGCTGTTGTTGATTTTTTTTCCTACTCTTTATTGAACAATTTCAAAGCAAAGAGTTAACCCAGCAAATGGTATCTGTTGTTAAACTATAAATTTCTACAAGTCTCTTCTGAGTTTCAGAGATTCAAAAGATTTTACCATAGTGGTAAGATTTAGGAAACAGTAAGAGTTAGGAAACATGAAGATCACAATTAAAGAAGTAAAAGAAATAAATAAAATTGAACTTCCAAACCAGTAGCTTGTAGTTACAAGCTACAGCCAGATTCTAGAGTTCTGCAGGGCCTCCTTAAATCTGAAATATATGTAAAATGTCATACTTCGGAATATGTAAGTATTGGTCTGATAACACAGTACGTTTATGTACTCTATTACTCTATTTAATCACTGTAAATTACTGACAAACTTCTTACCTCTTTTATTAGTTGCAATATAGTCTCCCTGCTCTGCTCATGAAAGACAGAAAGCTCTGTTACACAGTCCTCATCAAGATCTCCCAGCTGCAACAACACAATGGATATTGATAGGTGAGGTTTTCAATTTACCCCATAATCCAGTGACACTGTTGTGAAACCCAGTGGGCTGAGTCAATAGTCAATAGATGATTTTACACCTTGTATTTCAAATGTTTAGCATCACAGCTAAACATTGTAGGAAACAGACTGAAAAAGTCATACAACTTCAACAACTTCACAGCCTTAATCCTCACAGGTGAGGGTTTATAAATTCAAATAAGCCACCCAAAAGCCGGTAAGAAAGGTACCCTTTCATCTGCCTATAATTATCCAAAGCTACAAGCTATGCCCATCTCACCACAGTCAGGTTGCTCTGATGGTGTGAGCACAGTCAAACTGTCTTTATCTAGGGTAACAGTGGCATCTGGTGGCAATGGGAAGCATTGGCTGTCAACATGCAGGAACTTTGCAGCACGTTCGGCTGACAGCCAGATTATTTTGGTTTTTCCCCTCTCCATAATGTCTTCATCTCTCACATAAATAAAACAAGTGACAGAAAGACAGGATGAATATTCTTTCAATGAAATTTTACTTTTCCAATTAAAATTTGAAAAATTTTTAATTTCATTTAATTTCATTGGAATTTTTGAAAATTCCAATTTTCATTGAGGACTACATACAAGATGAACCATAACCACATCTAGCATGACTTTCAAAATATTTGTGTTTTACACACTAAAGAAAGTACTGATGAATCAGCCTAGGGAAGGAGCTGCTCATTTATATGTGGAGGTACTTCACTTTTTGATGAGAATTCAGTTATTCTGCATATTCAGCTGCAGAATATACGGAAAACATATTTGAAATTTCTTCTCAAGAGAAATCAAGACCAAGTAACAATATTTTGACAGCTAAAACAATCAGAAAAGAACCACAATCATCTTGAAGTTCATCTTGTAACAAACGATTTCATACCATGCACTACAAGGATGGTAGTTAGTCAGCAAATATTACGTGAAATACTTTAGTATCTATCTGACCAAAGTACTTACTGGGTATTTACTTTGCCACTGAACAGCATCAGAAAAACCTTGCATGAGCCAAGGGTGACTTAATAGATGTTGGACTGTAATCCGCTTCTTTGGGTTGACCTGGTATGCCATAAAAATCAAAGTGATACTTAAATTGTGGAGAAAAAGTGAAGAAACAATTGATCTTCCACACAGAACGCTAGGGTGGTTAGCAACAAAACCAGAAATCAATACTTTTTCACAGCTTCACAAAATGAAGCTCACACTCAAAGGTCTTAGCTGTGAAGAGCAGTTATGGAACCTACAGGTACAATAGATCTCTCAGGCATATGCAGCATTCGCTAAATTCCTTAGGTGTAGCCCAAACATATGTTTGGGCCACAAAACAACTCTTACTTTTATAGCACATGATGAAGAACCAAATGCATGCTGTTTGAAGACTTTGTTAAATCATGTAAACTTTACTAAATATTTTTGAAATCAAACATTTTTCCCAAAGATTTTTTTGCTGAAGGCAATGGTAATCTTTTCTTCAAAAAATTGTAAGAATTAAACTTCTTATTTAAACACATCATGTTTTTTAAATATCTCATTGATGTAATGTTTTGAACCAATTAAACAGTACTTTATACATCTATTGAACAGAAACAATAATCTTTACCTGCAGCATTTGGTCAAGGAGCAGTGTACTGCTAGGAGAGAGCCAGTTTGGAGTACTGTATTTTCCTCTCTGCAAAAAAAGAAGAGAATTTAGAACTAACACTGAGCCTCAAAAGGAACTACTAAATTATTTGGACAATAGTGATATCTGTGCTTTGTAAAAAAAGAACAGCAGGAAGATGTGAACTTAGTTTAAAGAATTACTTGCATAAATGTCATGGCAGTACTAAAACCCAGCACTATTAGTAAGGAAAATACCATATTTGGATCACCAGCTGCAGTTTTCATCCACTCTGTGGATGTGGATGAAATGGAGTGCCCATTTCTGCCCACTTTTGCAGCTAACCTGCTCCTTTCTCCGTTGCCTTGGTTCATCCTGTCAGCCTAGTACTGAAGTTCTAGAAGTGCAAACATACTGGATTATGATATTAGCACTTAGCAATGTGAAGATTCCCTGAAATCACTACTTTTCAGACAGTAAAATTACACTATCCTCAGTATTAGGATATTCTTTTTTGAATAGGTTACATCTAATGCTAAACTTTCAATCTCATATAGCAGACAGGAGAAAGGTTACAGACCTAGCAAGTGAGATTTTTTCAAGATAAAAAAGATTTACAGTTATTATTTACAGTTGTTTTACTTTAATTTTTGTTTAGAAGAAAATTGGAAAAAAAAAACAACTCCCAGATGTGAGGTCTAACAGTAGCTGGAAACCAAACCAAATTCACCACCAAGAATCATTTATTTCTGAATGAAAACTGAGATAAAAATAAAAATCAGTACAAAGTCATTGTCAAGTAACATAACTATCATTTTGTAATGGCAGTTTTCTTTCTACAGACAAATGCCTTAATGACAAAACTGTTGGTATTATATGCAGCCACATTTCTAAGTACAATATGTATTGCGTTGACAGTACAGATTAAAGACTTTAAGTTACATCTTTAAAGACACTACAAGTAAGTTATTTACGAATAGTTCTATAGGTTGTTTTACAACACAGCTTTACTATGAAACTAAGTAACACAGGTAATCTACATTTTGGCTTTAGTATAATGCCACAGAACACAACATAACAAAGAGCAATTCTCATCTCTTACTGTGGGCAATACTGGATGGTAAATAGGTTATGATATCTGCCAGGCACATAAGGTCATACCAGATGTAATTATTTTTTTACAGTAGTTATACCATAGCTTAATTTTTCAGTCAAAAAGTCAAGCCACTGATTCACAAATGAAGAGAACAGTCCAGGGAATTAACACTGCATGTAAGGCATGTGATTTTATTTAAATTCAAGCAGCAGATTTGACTTGGAGCAACAGGTTCGAGATGAAATTACAATAAATTTCAGCATTTAAAATGTGTGAAACTAATTCAACAATAGTGGGTGTCCTCATTTGAAACAATTTGAATTCACAACCACATAAAATTAATAAAATTAAAAACAAATTCAGAGTGGAAATAGCAAGTATGCATCTTAACACCTGCGACATGACTAGTTTTTGAATGCTCCCAGACTAAGCTTTAAAACCTCATTTGTAGTTTCAGCTTACTTCAACACATTCCACTGGCAGACACTGTGTTGCTCCAAACAACTCCGTTTATAGTTCCTGTCCAGGCTGGATAATGGTAACTACACAGAATCATTTTTGATATTCTTAATTAAGATCTCCATTTCACATCTGAGTTCTCAGCTTAGTGAATGCATTAAGCAGTTGGATCATTTACCAGGTTCTGCATCTTGGTGTAATGAGCACCAAAAAGGGTTTTGTCATCCTATGACAGCATGCTTACAAGTAGACACGTTCTCAATGTGCTCTGACCTTCTGGGTAGACAACACAGTTCACACCACAAGCAGAGAGGGAAAAGCAGCTCAACAACCGCGTTGTTTACACTTCATAGCAACTTCACTGAGAAATTAAGTGCTTGCTAGCATTATTTGGACAAGACTCCTAATCACATGGTTTAGTTTAGGTAGTCCTGCAAAGAGCAGGAAGTTGGACTTAATGACCCTTTTTGCTCTCTTCCAAATCACGATATTCTATGACTATATGAATTGGGAAGTCATGTAATTTTACTGGCACCTCAGCTGAACATTAGCACCTTTACACAATCTCTTTGGATTAAGTAGTCTTTGCTTGTTTTTCCCTTTTCTTAATATTTTAAAGTTCTCTTCAATAGCTCAAACTAAGCTTCCTAGTCAAGGTACTTTCTTCTGTCAAGGTATTCAAGTGTACTCCAATTTCAGATTAAAAATCCACACTCTGTTGAAATAATCAAGTGCTTCATAGAGCTCAGACTGTTGTGCACCCTGAAGACATTTTCTGTGCAAACCAGTGTCAGTTGCCCTCTGCCAAAGTGGTCCTTGAATACTCTCAAGGAGGGTTTTTTTGGTGTCTTTTTAAAGACATATCAGACTCTTGGTGAGAGGAGAATGAGGTAGAGGAATACAAAGCCATTACTCCACACTGCTGTTCATCATCCTACTCAGACCAAGCTTCATCAGCACAGATTTTTATGGTAGCTCAGAAGTGGCTGGCAGAGATGCATGTGTGCTGAGGAACAACAGCTGTTTAGCCACATCAAGAGGAGTTTACAGGGAAAGAATCAATAACTTAATTATACTATTTACTATTTATTCAACTCCTTTTGGAAGAGGAAAGTACAATAGCAGATGCAGAATCCTGCTTTTCCTAGACATGAGAGTGGCTGACATTCAAAGAAGAGTATTTTTAGTAATTTTTAGGGAGAAGATAGATAAACA
This sequence comes from Pyrgilauda ruficollis, assembly GCF_017590135.1. NCBI lineage: Eukaryota > Metazoa > Chordata > Aves > Passeriformes > Passeridae > Pyrgilauda > Pyrgilauda ruficollis. The sequence goes on from NW_024515209.1 coordinate 1,821,078, forward strand.
CCTAGATATAAAAGTCCAGCCCACTAGCAAGAAAATGCTTTTCCTGAAACTCACTTTTCTACTGTATCATAGGACCAAGCTAGAGTACTGCACAGGCTGAGGGAAAACAGAAACAAATCCTCAAAATACTGATCAAAAGAGAAGCAAAGCATAACAAAATTCAGCAGATAAGCCTTTTTTGCTCAAAACAGAAAGTAAAAATTTCCCATAATGCTTCCTGATTCCTGTTCCTCATGTATTCTAGTATCATCAATACCTACCATGATCTTCCTGTAGACAGCCATGACATTATCATCATCAAAGGGGAGAAAGCCACACAGCAGTGCATACAGTAGTACTCCCATACTCCAAATATCTGCCTAAAACATAAAAGTGAGAGTTCACAAACCTCATCTGTTTAAAATGGCTTAGAGACTGATCACATTGTCTCCTTTTGGCAAAGCCCACATGAAACTTGTGGAAAGTACGTTCCTTAACCCTGGACAGAACTCTTATAGTCCAAGTGAAAGCACACAATTTTAAATTCATTGAAACTAGAGCACTAATAAAACCATTATCCTTCTCCTTAGGTCACCAAATTGCTACATTATCTTCAACCTACAAGGGATTCACTGACAAAAAGGAAATCAAATTCATCTGAAGGGCTTTTGTCTCAAAAGTGTTCATGATTATGACAGCTGTCAGTACAGTAACAGTCAGATTTAAAGCCCCACTGTTTCTTTTCTGTATAGACATGACAATGAGGTCTATGTGCCTCATACTGCAACTCCCACTTCAGTCAAAAAGGAGGTCTGAGAAGCACTGACTTCGTGAAAAACTAAAAGAAAGCAAGACTTAGAGGCCAGGGACAGTGGTGCAAAGGAGGTAAAGGAAAAAAGACCGACTCCATCCAACAGCAGAGACAGTTAGGAAGTTTGAGGAGATTGAAATTGCAGCGTTTTTAATGGATTGACAAGGGCATGTAGCTGACCCCAATATTCTAGATATGGATTCAAAGCTGAATAAATGCTTGTTGTCTTTAATTTTACTACACTGCACAGTAAAAAGAGCAAGTTTTCATAGAAGATTTCAAAGGCAAAGTACACAAGATACTAAGACTGCATTGAAATTTGCCACAAGACTTGGAAAATGAACAGAACAAATTGCTGCTTGGAATAATGTGGTAGAAGGCAGTTACTTTTTGTAGAGCAACACCTGGGGACAGTGAAGGATTAGTCAGAGATCAAGAAGCCAGGTGCAGAACCTGTGGTCAGGAACTATTCCAGGCTGTGACTGCTCTCAGTCACACAGCTTTTGACCGCCACTGAGGTAACATGACAGAGAAGAAAGACACCAGGGGAGTATATCTGAATCTCACCAGCTTTAAATACATGGTGCACACAGAAAAAAAATACCCTAACCCACAATTGTATCACCTACCTCGGAGCCAATGTATGCTTTGCCCTGAATCAGCTCTGGTGCTGCATAAGCTAGGCTTCCACAGCAGGTGTTCAGATGGTAATCAAGGCCACCCTAGAATAAGACAAAACTGATGACAAAGAAGCATTGGCTGTAGCACAAACAGTGTCTTCTAGTAGCAACATATTAGAGGCCTCAGAGGCTCCATTTTCCAATGCTGTCTATATACAGTCACCTATGAACATTTTGCATACATTTGGTATAATATATGGCTTCACCAAACAAAAACTGTCCAAAACCAGGAGACTCCTATAAACGTTCAAGATTCAAAGCTGCTCCTTCACATGTTCTCCCAGCAGCCTTTTCTGCAGCTCCTCCTGTGATAGGAATACTTCCCTTTGTGACCAGAAAAAAAACAGATGGAACATGGGAATCAGTAATCCAAGAGCTACTGGGCATGAGGCTGGTTGGATATTTGTATCAATATTTAAGGCAATAACTTCATGAAGAGCCACTGAAATGCTTCCATATTAAAAATGTGTTATTCCTTAGCCTGGACTTTGTTTTAAGCAGATCAGAGTGAGAAGACATTCTACCACCAAGATAGTGGTCTAACACTCCCGATTTCCTGCAAGGTGCTTTAACTTGACTCAGCTAAAACAATCTGCAGACTTCGGATCAGTAAGATCTTCTTTCCATGAAATTTCTTCTTCCCAGAACCCATCTCGTATGTGAAGATGACAAACAGAGCAGCAACATAGAAATGAACTTTAAACTTGTTTACTTAGTACTACCATGTGGATCCAGAGGCTTTGTAAAGGTAAGGGGAATCTATTTGATTTGATCCACAATCTCCACACATGACAAATCCTATGAAAATGACATGTTCCATCAAAAATTACTAGGGGCAAATGGACACCAACATTAGCTTTACAGTGCAAGCCTTTGTGGGAGTAGATACTCTACACACAAGGCAATCTGTTCCTTATTTTGGGATGAAAGATGAAGTGCGAGAGGAGGAAAACTGATATTCTGCACAAAAAAACTCTCACACTGGTGTGGCCCTACTAAGCAATTAGCAGTGGGACAACTATACCAACAGTTCGAATTCAGGGCAAGGCTCTGCACTGCACCCTGAAGTCACACCTCCAACTTTTATGTATGCACTGTAGCTGATTAAGTTCTGCTATGATAGCAACTGACACCCTTACCTTTGGCTTTGCGCAGAGTCCAAAGTCTATCAGCTTCAGGTTATGTTCCTCATCAATCAGCAAATTTTCCTAGTAAAAGAGAAAGTGGTAATGAATTCTTACATAACGCCAGGTATCCAAGAAACCACACTTTCTTTCACCTTATTTCTTCTTGCCATTACCAGCCGTAATTTACTTGAAGCTGTCCTCTGGAGATTTTGGTCTGTTGCTAATGAATATATCCTATATCCCAGATAGGGAATACAAGCTCCTATCTGCTCAGAGTGGCCTAGGGGGCTGCTACACAGAAAGCAAAAACTGTGAGGAAGCAGCCTGCCCTGGCAGAAAATGCAGCCAGTGATATCCCAGATGGTGTGAAAAGAAGCAGAGCTGGCAAAGTGGGGGAAGCCACTTGCCCTCTCTTCACCACAGTGAGAACAGCACATTCAGTTTCTGCCCACCCTCTAGCACTGGGAAGACAGCAAACTGAGGTAAAGTCTGTGGATGGAAACCAGCCTGTCCAAGGTGCTGGAGCACTTTTTCCATGAGGAGGCTGAGAGAGAGATAGTTTTTCAGCCTGTAGGTGACAAAGCTCCAGTGGAGACCTCATGGCAGCCTTTTCGTTCCTACAAAGGGGGCATAGAGACAGCACCGGCCCTTCCAGAGGGCACAAGGTGGGATGACAATCAACAAGCTTCAGGAGACATTCAGACTGGTATTAAGAAAATGCCTTTCTCATTAAAAAGTAAGCAAAGAGCCTAACAGGTTTCCCAGCAACATTACGGTGCCTTATCCTAGTGAGAGGTCTAAGATGTGCCTGGATGAAAAGTTTGGTCTGACACTGTTTTAATCAGGAGATAAAAGCAGAAGCCACTAGAAGTCAATTCCCAACCAAGTTATCTCACAATCCTATGAATCCATAAGGTCTCCAGCTACAATCCAAATCTTACCAAGAGGGGCACAGAAGGCTTTGCTTGCAGAGAAGCTCTTTGGAGACAAGGATTTCATAAGCTGTGTAGTAAAAGAGTTGTACCCAAAGAACTTGCTTTTCTCAGTTATCAGTGTCTCTGAACATGCAAACTTCTAGCCCCTTCTAGGAGAAATAGCCTCAAGGCTTCCATTCCCTAAGCCCATGCTTGATTCTTGTGGTGACAGCAAAGCCACAGGATGAGTTTTGTGGCACATCTCTTCTCCATCCTTACTTGTTTACACTGTGGGAGTCACATTTTCCTTTGAATGTCAGAACAGTTTGCACAATAGAGAGGAACCCTAACTCTCCCTGGGTATATGCTGGAATAAAGGGGATAGCGAAAATGCCTAACCAGCAGTCAAAATCAAATCTGTGTCTGCTCCACTCTCAACTGGAATGCACTATTCTGCTTCTCTTCCAGAGAAAGCTCCTTCCTCAGATACAGCTACATCCAGTTCAGTTGAGGAACAAAGCAATAAGTAGAAATAATGCTCTTTCAGCAAATGCTAACTAAAGAGCTCTAAGCACAGGAGAACAGAGAAGACAACTCACACCAGCTCCATTCAGAGAAATAAACGTGGGTGTTCATTATTATTTGTGCAAATTCAACTACTGTTCAGACTTACTGGTTTGAGATCTCTGTGGGCATATCCCTGACTGTGCACATACGCAATTGCTGAAACAATCTGCCGAAAAAATATGCGAGCTTCCTCCTCGGAAAGGTGGTCCTTAGAAATTATGTAATCAAACAGCTCTCCTCCAGGACAGTACTGCATGAAAGCAGGAAAAAAAAAAGTACATTTGGGACAGAGTCTTGAAATGTGAACATGAACAAGGGCACTGGACAGCAGGAAGGCACTCTTCTTTCCTTCCCTCTGCTTAATCCCAGCAGCACCCAGGCATGCCCCAGGCCAGTGTGCAACAGATCCAACAAGATTGCCCAACTCTTGCCTGATGCTTGCCACAGCCGTATCACACTACCAGCACAGGTGACAGAAACTGCCCAAGACGTGACAACTCGGTGGCACTTCTCAGGTCCCACATATCCTGCCGGTGCTGTTTTTTGCAGTGTGAGGTGGGAATTAGTCAGTTTGTTTATTGCAAACAGTGAAAAGTGGCTCTTACGAAGAGACAGAACACATTATCAGCTTCATTTTAAAACTACAGCACCTTGGACACACTCATAATTGAGATGATTTTCTAAGAATTGTTTCATTTGGACTCTACTACCATCTACTGCTATGGCTAAACCCAGAGATTTTTGCCATAGCAGAAACACCATTCGTTACCTCTAAAACCATGAATATTTTCTTGGGTGTCTCAATCACATGATACAACCGGCAAATGTGCTGGTGACTCAAGTCCTTCATGGCATCGATTTCTAATTTGACACGAGGCAAGTCATCCTAAAAGATCACAACAGCAAGGTATGAAATTGCCAAGGAGTTTGACAGCTTATACCTCAAAGTAAGCCCACACATCAGAACTGCTCAAACTCAAACCAGCACCAGCTCTCTCACAGCTCACCTGCTCTCCTCACACACTGGTCAGTAAAACCCAAAGAGGCAGATATACATTGCTACTGTTCTCATCAGCACTCCGTTTGACTTACAGTAGTTTATTTAATTACTTAATATTTAAAGCTGTAACTGCTTCAGTTTTACAGCCAGGGAATATTACCCTCTTCACATGAAGGCACAGGATTTGTGGCGCCATTAAAATTCTTTCAAGTTTACAGCATCTACCACTAGCTGACAGTGACACAGGTTGCACCCGTGCTCCTGAGAGCTCCATAGGAGCAGCACATTACCACCTCTGAAGTATCTTTTGGATTACCTGTAAAGCAAGCTTGTCCATGATTTTTATTGCAACTTTTTCACCAGTGAGACGATGTCGCGCAAGTTTTACCTTTGCAAACCCACCTAGAATTTGAAACAGAAATGTATAAAACTTTGCATGATGACAAGATTTCTCACCCTGATCTCAGTCGCCCTGAAGCAAATACCGTATGCACAGCATGTAGCATCATTGCTAGAGGAAGAACCAATTGCTGCCACCACCTTCCAGTTACACTTCCACAGTTGTGGCCCACAAAATACACCGAGAAAACGTGAACCACGGACTCTGAAATAACAGTTAATCTCTCAAACATCGAGATGAGTGGACACATCACATACACTTATTTACATTCACAGACTGAGCCCACCTGTGCCGACTGTTCCGTGTAATTCATAGTACTTGAGAATTTCCTCATAGTCATCTCCGGCCATTCTGCGACCCGTAGGACGCGGGCAGCTCTTCTCAGCACCTACAAGGGGAGACCGCAGATTGCGCTCATGCATGCTTTCGGGCACAGGAACCGACTCAGCAGCAGCCCCCGGGGAAGGCGGAGCGGCTGCTATTCCTACAGACCTGTCACGGCTCCCCGGAGAAAGGCGCGGGAGCGCGGCGATCCCAAATCGCAGCGGCCAGAAGACCCTCGAGTCCCACCCCGCTCCTTGGGGCGCTGCCGGCAGGAGCCGTCCCGAGTGTTACTCCTTCCCGAGGCAGAGACCCCACAGCGGAGCAGCTTAGAGAGTCCGTTACCGTTCAAATGTCCCGCTTCCGGCCGCCGGGATCGAAAAGCCAATCTCCGCGCGCCGCCAAACCGGAACGGGCGTGGAAGGCACGGCTATCCCGTGAGGGAGGGAGACAGGGATTGGGGGCTGCCGGAGTGGGAAGGTGTCTGCTGCCGGCTGGCTGCTAACGGGGGCGGTCTCAGCCGAGACCAATCCCTACGGAGACAGAAAAGAGCGTTTGCTTCTCCCAGAAAGCGCGTACCCAGGAGCAGCGGTCGGGACTGGAGTCGGGTCCGCGCTGCAGAGGCTGGCGCCAGGCAGAAGATGGCGGGTGAGGCCGTTGCTCCGAGGAGGTGGTGCCTGCCGCCGCTCCCCGCGGACTTTCCGGCCAAAGCCCTGGCCGGCCGTGCCTGCCGTTCCCAGCACCGCTCCTGGGCGTCCTGGGGCTGGCCTGCCCGAGACACGGTGTTTCTCCGGGCCGGAGCAGCGCGGGGCAGGCGGGAGTCTCCATTGTGAGGTATATGTTTAGATGACTATTAATAGAAAATAAGTTCATTAATGCAGTATTGTAGCTTTCCTGTGTGCACGCGAAGAAACACAAGACAGTTTTTACCCCCGTCTACCAGCTATTTAAAGAGGCAGGAAATATGAGGGTGACGTGGTTGGAGGAAAGCATGAGAGGAGAAAGGGCAGGAAACTTTACAGGAAGCGAGTGGGAAACATGACTAGAATAAGGACAGGAAATATGAGGGGAAAAGTGTGAGAAGCATGAGGGGAAAAGAGTGGGAAACATGAGGGGAAAAATGACAGGATATCTGAGGAGAAGAAAGGGCAGGGAAACAGTACGGGGAAAATGCAAGAAGTATGTGTGAGGGAAGTATGGCACATGTGAGGGGAAACGGGCAGGAAACATGGGGGGAAATTGGGTTGCAAAGTCATCAACTTTTATCAAAATACTCACAGCAAAATTAGCCTGCGTGGCTCCCTCAGGGTGCTGCACAGGCTCTGGGCCAGCCATATCTCTAGAGACTAGCCTGGCCCTGGCAGTAGGGTGCTAATCCTCTGTCCCATCCTTGTGCTACTATACAGAGCCATCGAACAGTCTGTGCAGAGCCTGGAATGCCCTCCTGAAGCGGGATGACTGTTACCAGCAAAGAGCACACTGCTTGCTGAGGGCATAGACTTCCATCTGGTAAGGCAAAGCTTGGACTGGTATGTGGCTATGCAGGCAAAATGCCTGTGTCTCTAGGGGACAGGATTAGGGAGTCCCTTTTCAGTAGAAGTTCATAGTCTTGTTCTCTTGGGATACCTTTTATCACTTGGGACAGGCCCTAGACACTGTAGATTTCCTCTAGGGACAGATCTTAGTTGATGTAGTCTTTCCACTCTTCCTCCTCATTAGCAAAGGCTCCATCCTTGGTCTTTGGCACTAACAGGACTGATACCTCCAACTGTCCCTGCCCACTGCCTGCTGTGGGCATGGGCTTCCAACAAGCAAGGTAAAGGACTGGGTGAGCAGCAGGTGCTGTGCAGTGCAGCTGCCTGGCTCTGCCCCTGCACCTGTCACCTGCACACTGAAGGGAGAAGCTGTTACTGCTGCCTCTTATGCCTCAGCAGCAAGAGATGCATGGTGCTCCCCTTCCTCAGGAGCTCAGACCAGAGCTGGCTCAGAGGATGTGGCACCCACTGGGACAAGAGGTGCTCAGGTCACTAGCTCACTAGCTGCCTCTCCTGCTACCTCTGTGACCATGCTGCTGAGACAGTTAGGCCTCCTCTGGGAAGCAGTGTGAGGGTCCTTATTGTTCACTGGTCCCAAGGAGTTGTGCCAGGTGCTGTAGCTGACATCATCTTCCAATTAGGAAAGATCTTGGTCTTTCTTGTCTTGTCAATGAGACAGTTTTTGTTCATTGTCATCTTCCCTTTGGGAGAGCTCTTTGTCATTGCTGCCTTCCTCTTGGGAAGGTCTTGGTCTTTCTCCTGTTCCTGTTAGGACATTGTCTTTCCTATGGGAGACCTCTATGTCCTTGTCATTTTCCTACTAGGGTATGCCTTTGTCAAAATGATCTTCATCTTGGGACATGTCTTTGTTATCTTCCTGCTGGGTAAATTGACCTCTTCCCTTTTGGACAGATCTTTGTCTTTCCTGTGTTTGCCTTGGGATATCTCTGTCATTCCCATCTTCCTCCTGGGAAATGTTTTTGTCATTGTTGTATTCCCATTATGACAGCTCTTTATCACTATATTTTTCTCACTGTGCCAACTCTTCATCTCCTGTATTCACCTTGAGACAGATCTTTCTCATTGTTTTATTGCCTTTCAGCCAGTTCTTGATCTTTTGTCTTCATTTTGGGACAGCTCTTTGTCCTTGATATCTTCACTCGGCACAGCTTGTGCTATCCATCATTTTCCCACTATTTCTCTTCCTCAGATAAAGTGGCATGATTGGAAAATTTGGTTTCAGAAGCTCTAGCACCCTCTCATGATTTTTTCAAAATACTGAAAAATTTGTCTGGCTTTCCTAAGCAGGGGCAGTCTGTGCTCTGCACAGGCTGGGCTTCTCATCTCCACTTCCTGTGAAGGCTCTGTCTTGAACACAATGCTCAGATCCTTTGCAGTCTTGTGGTACACCAGCAGAGACCTGCTGCTGAGGTTGCATTTAATGATGCTGCTCTTTCCAGTACCATGTCCCTGCATCTCTGCCCAGGGGAAGCTGATGAAGCCATGCTGTGTGCCCAGTCTCACCATTCTGCTCTGTCTCTGTGTCTCTGGCTTCACATGCATTTCTTGTGAGGGATGTCATGCATAGGGATCCGGTTCTTGTTGTTTGCACCTGCAACATAGGCTTCTTGATGGTGTGGTGCAGCCCACAAGCTCTGAATATCTGTGGTTGTGCTCTGCTCAGTGTGGATGCCCTGAGCAATGGGAACAAGTAGGTGGCTGTTGCTGGCCGTGGTGATGGCTGTTCTCCTACCCTGGCAGAAGCAATCAGCTACTGGATTCTGCTGTCAGAGGAGGCAGCTTGTGTGTGCAGAAGTGCTGCCGCCTGTATTGCTGGCAGATGGGCTGTCTCTTCCAGTGTCACTCCAGGACAAGGCAGTGACAAGGCAGTGACACACTGCACTAGACTGTTCATCTGCAAGAGAATCTGCAGAGAGAGGCTGCCTGAAGGTGGCCCTTGCTCCTGCCTGCTCCTCCTACCTGCCTGTCAGCAGTTACTTGGGGTGGGAAGATGTTCAGTCCTATTTCACTCAGTATCCATTGGTGTGATGTTCCCTGGCACCCTGCTGTTCTTATGATATTTTATTAAAAATCCTTTCCTAGGATTTTTCCTCTCCTGAGGAGCTGGGAGCCCCAGGAAAGAAATGTAAACAATAACTATCTGCTGCTGTGGAATGCAACAAGTGCATCTTCCATTGGTTCATGTGGATTGTTTTCAATTGATGACCAATCACAGCCGCCTGTGCCGAGGCTGTGAGCAGTCGCAAGATTTTTGTTATGCATTCTATTCTATTCCTGTTCTTTGTAACCTTCTGATCTTTCTTTTCTCTTTGTTCTTTTAGTATAATGTAGTATTTTAGCATAATATATAACATAATAAATCAGCCTTCTGAGAAAAATGAAGTCAAGCCTTGTGTCTCCACACACAGAGTGTTCGCCTCAACACCCTGCCCCCACAGAGAGATAAAACCTGGCTCTGGCTGCCTTGCAGTGTAGACTGCATCTGCCTGTGGTTCAACTGCATCTGCCTCAGGTCCACCTGTAGGAAGGTGGAAGCATGGGATGGAAGTGGCTGCCTTGGCCAGAGCAGAGCCCTGAGACGGCTTCATGATGCCCAGTGTGTACAAAGATACAGAAGTCAGTTTTTATCCTTGTCTGTGTAGCAATTGAGAATAATAGACCACCATTTTGTCATCAAGCAGGATTGTCTTTATTAAACACACTTGGGTATTTATATGTTTCTTCTGTGTACTAGTTTTAGGATCAATTACACAGTCAGCCGGTAGGAGAGAGAAAGGAACCACACAAGATAAAGAAGAGTAGAGCTGATGTTTATAGCTCTTAAAATTAATCCCACAGACATTCACAGCCCAGTTTTCAGGGCTGTATGTCAAAGCACAGGTATTTATGGCTGTATTTGATCCTTTGGTATGCACTGTCCCATGGGAGAAGAGCTGTTAATCAAGGTCAGGATGGCCCAAGCAGGCTGCTTCTTCTGCAATCTGTCAAGTTATTTAAAAGGTGGGGAATATATGAGGAAAAGGACAGGAAACCTGAGGTAAAAAAGGGAGGGAAATGTGAAGGAAGAAAAGTGCAGGAAACAGGAGGAGCAAATTGTAAGAAACATGAGGAAAGAAAAAGGCCTAGAAAATGTAGGGGGAAAAGGTTGGGACATGTGAGAAGAAAATTGTGAGAAACATAGGGGAAAATTGTGGGGAATATGAAAAGAAAAGTGAAAATATGACTGAAGAAGGGTCATAAAACGTGAACTTCCCACTCCAGGTCCCATCACCGACTCTGGACTTCACCGCAGCCCCAGACCTCCAGCTATCACTCAGCCTTGGATATTGCCAGCATCCACCAACAGTCCTGGACCTGCCCAGCTTCTGTCATGCAACCCTGGACCCTGGTGCTTCTTTCAGCTCCCTTTAGCTCCCATCAGGACCCAGTCAGCTCCCATCACCCATCTCTGGACCCAGCAAGCACCTAGGCCCCAGCCCTTGGCTCCCAGGAACTCCAAATGTCCCAGCATCCTTAGCACCAGAAACGTCACACATGCAGTGTTCTGAATCGTGCCTCAGTCTTCATGAGCGGAATGATGCCCTGCTGGGGTCAGGATTTTCACCTGCTGGACCCCGGCTAGATGTTTTTCTTCACCAGATAGAAGGAGGGCAACTCGAGTCCTGGACAATTTCAACTGATTTATTGCAGGGTCCAAAAGGGATAGAAAAACACAGAGGGTAGGCTGAGGGACAGACGGTGAGTCGGAGGGGCAGCAGGGACGGGTAGCAACCAGCAGAAGGACACCAGGGCAAGTGCCCTGTCTTTAGGGGAAGTTACAGTTTTGTGCACAACTACATGTTGAGGGGGATGGGAGGGGAAAAGTTTTAAAGTTTTCACAGGAGTAACCATTGAAAGATACAAAGGGTACAGGATGAGTGGGATGTGAAAGGGAGTACAGCATTCGAGTACTGGGAGAGGAATGAATTTTCCCTGACTTAGACAATGATACTTTCCCAGGGCATTCCTGAGGTAGCTTTCACGCCCCTACTTCACAGTCCATGGAGTGGCATCTAATGCACCCCACACTGCATGCATTGAGGGAGAAACCTCAGACACACCTGCTACTCAACCTGGGCACACCCCCAGTCCAGCACTCCTGCCACCCACTGAGTCCTGTACTCCCCCTGCGAGCTCCACAATTCCCCATGCCCTTCCCTGTCTGCTCCTTATGAACTTTAATCCTTCCCCATGGCCCTTAAACAGATTTGGGGTGACAGCTGCTGGAGGAGTGTGCTGGGGGGATACCCCACACTTGGCCTTGTGGCTGAGCTCCCATCAGTTGATGATGGATCGTTACGGAGTCACACTCCTGAAAATGAAGTTAAACAAGGAAATGGCTTTGATGGCGTCAGAGGCGTGGAGGATGTTAAAATTTCATACAAGAAAGAATGCAACAAAGTATTACAATTACAGAAAAAACAATTGCAATAAAACAAATACCTTATATTAATAAAGTTTTCAGCCAGCCAGTGATTCTTAAATCTTTGAGCCATTTGTCAAAAGGATTTTCCACAATAGTAAGTTTTTTCAAGTTGTCTTGCAGCTGAGAAAGTTTTTTGTGAATAGATTCAGAATGATGTTTTCTTAGTAGCTAAAATAATAATCAATCCTTTTGTCAATGCCCACCAGCAAGCAAATACTTTCTGATAATCAGATTTCTGGAAAATGCTGGTCTGGCTGAAGGTTTAACAATTTTTTTGCAAGTATTTTCAAAAGTAATATCAGCAAACTTATTCTGACATTCTACGCATAAAGCATGACTATTTTGCAAGTTGTTACAATGAATAACAAACGATTGTTTACAATTGCCACAACTTAATAATATTTTTGTTAACTCTTTACAATTTACACAGGCAGTATTTTTTTTTACTTTACATAGCTGTCTTAGCACAGGGTTAAAAGCTCATAGTCTAAATGGCTGATTTGTTAATATTGTTGCTAGCGAACGTTGTGTTCTATATTTTCGTTGTTCTTCTGGGGATGACATGCAGGGCAGGCAAATTTGCTAACAACCTAGAATTGAACTCAGGATTACTCACTGTCATCACTCAGAAGGGTCTCGTAGGTCTTTTGGTCTGAAACTGGTGCTGGGCGAGTCCATTTACTTGGTACCCATAATGGTCCGTGATCTGTAGAGACACAACTGTAACCTCGACCAGTAAACAACAATGGACTTGGCCCTTCCCACTGACCTGTAGAGGGATTTTTATATCGCAGTTGAATTTCAGGAATGGCTTGCATCTTTGTGCCACTATTATGTATTACAACAGGAGGCTGTTCTGCTCCAGTGGCTAAACTTAAATAATTTAGTGTAAATAGGGCTTTATTTAACCTATTTTGGGGATCTGTATCCTAACATAGTAGGTAAAGGCATACCTGGTTGCAAAGCTCCCATTGGCCACATCTGATCATTGACTTTGCGAAGGTCATGCAAAAGACGCCATTTCCCAGATTTCTTGGGGATAACAAATATAGGAGTGTTCCAGGGGCTGATAGAGGGTTTGATATGACCAGCTTTAAGTTGTTCATCCACTAAATGATGTGCAATGCGCAGCCGTTACTCTGTAAGAGGCCACTGCTCAACCCATACAGGTTTATCAGTTTTCCATTGAATGTGTGGAATGGGTGGCTGCTCAGCAGTGACCTTTAGGATAAAAACTGTGATTGAGGGATGTTTAAAGTTGCACCTACTTGTGAGAGAACATCACGACCAATTAAACCTTGTAGGTTACCAGGTAACGGCATCACATATGGTTTTGAAGTGATGCACTGGCCTTCAGGAAGCTGTATTTGAATAACAGACAGACTTTGCTGTGGTGCCATGCCACCCCCAACCCCCTGAACAGTATCAATAGCATTTACCAAAGGCCATCCTTTTGGCCATAAATGGGTGCTGAAAATAGTTATATCTGCACCTGTGTCTAGCATGGCCAAAACTTTCACTTGATGGTTTTCCCTTTTTAGCAAGCCTCTAAAGCAGGCCTCTCAGACCAGGGTCTGCATAAAATGCTTTCTTCAGGATGTGGTGACACCAGGGGACACACTGAACCCGAAGGTCATTACTAGTTCCCCCATATGTCCCCTTGCTCTTATATGGCTCCCCTGGTCCCCTATGTCCCCCCAAACTCAGCTGGCACCCCACATTGCAGCCACATACAGACTTTCAAGCCTCATAGCCACTGTCAGCCCCATAGGGTCCCCCTTGTATGCCATCAGATCTCCCCCCAGCCCATTGCAGTCCCTAATGTCATCCATCCCCATGTGGTGCCTATGACATGCAGAATCACAAAATATTCTGAGTTGGAAGGAATCCACAGAGGTTGGGTATGTCAGTACCATAACTGGTAAGCTAGTAAGACTGGGGATGAAAGGATCTCTTCATGCTTTTCCTTACCAGCTACTGAGTCTGTTGCTGACTATTGGCTGCTCTCAGATGATCACAGAGGAGTTCTTCCTGCTTGCCCCACTGCCTGCCCTGCCTGGGTGAACCGCTGTGCAAGCTGCCATGCCAGGCACTCACTGCCATTCCATGCCATGCTCTGGGTTATGCACTCCTGTTCGCCTCACTCCAGGTCACTCAGACTTCCTAGAGCTGTTTAAATATCCTTCGGATGCCCCTTGCACTGGTCCCTCCTCATCTGGTGCCTGCTGAAGGCTGCCAAGTCCTGGTGAAGCTTGGAGCTGATGCTCAGATGTTCCTGAGCTCAGAAACACCTCTATTCAGCTCAAAGACCAAGATACATGTGCCCATTACCCAGGCATCCTGCTCTTCTGTTTTTTCATGCCTCAGAACAGGGCTTGTAGCCATGATTGTGACATTACAGAAAAATCTCTGGGGTGAGGCCTCCCAGTGGCTAGGGGCACCATTCCTCACCCAGGCATCCTGCCCTTCTGCCCCCAGTTCCATGTCCCCATGGGGATCCATCAGCCATCCTTGTCCCTGCATCCTCATGAAGGACCGACCAGCCCCCCTAATTCTTTGTCTCCATGGGGATCCACCAGCTCCCTTTGTCCCTGTGTCCTCATGAGGACCCATCAGGACGCCTGATCCCCATGTTCCAAACATCCCCCTTGTCTCCCATGTCCCCAGTGTCCCTTATGGGGTTGGAGGGAGTTTTGGGACCCACAGGGACATCAGTCATTCCTCCCAGTCACACATGTGGCACGTCAGCCCTTTTTGCAGTGCTTTTCTTCTTTGCACGTGTGACCTTTGCATTTCTTTTAAAAAACTGCCACCATCTTGACCCATAAGGTGTTTTCCATCTTACCTTACCACAGTACAGGCTCTGGCTGGTAAGCTCCTGAGGGGATAGTGGCCCCATGGCTCCACAACCCTTGTGACCTTATCCAGGAAATGCCCAGCCTGTGCCATGTGCAGTAGCAGCCGTGACTGGCCAGTTTTCTTCAGGCATCCTCAGGCTGGATCAGATGGAGAGGCTGCCAAAGGTCATGGCAACCATTCAGGAACCAGCTCCTGCCATAGTGTCAGCTTGTCACCTTGGAGCCCCCCAACAAACAGATCTTCCACACTTCACTGTGTCTGCTGCCTGAGGCTTGGAATCTCTGCAGGATGATACCAAGAGAACATTTGAATGCTCATCTGAACACTCTTAGTTCCATTTCTTAGAATAAAATGAATGAGAAGGCAACTCATGTTATGTACAAGGAGGAAGCAGTGTAACACAGCAAAGAAACATTTCCAAATCCCAGTCTGGGAAACCAAGACATGAGAAACAGGGCCTGTCATGTCACTGAAATGCCAGGAAGAATAAAACTCTCTAACACTGTAATTTCAGTATTAGGAAGCAGATATTATTTTGGTGTCCGTTGTGGCGGACACTGCTCCTCCTGATGTATACAACACATGTGAAGTTCCAAAATTATCAGTTATATACAAAGCGTATGTAATGTCTAAATTCCCAGAATTCTCTGCTTCTCAGAAGCCATTTACATATGCAGAGGTGTACACCTTAAAGTGGAGCATGCACATGCAGTTTGGGAAATGGTCTGGTTTTGGGAACTTCCCCCACCTTACTTTTTCCATTCATCATCACGTTACCTGAGAACAGGACTCAAGCATTGTCTCCTGCCCTGCTGGCTTGCCCTGCCTCTTGCCTTGGTTAGGCAACTTGTTTATGGTTTTTAAAAGTTTAAACAATGTGACTCAGTTTTTCTTGATCCAGTTGAGATACTGTAAGCAATATGACTTTGGAGTATTTATGTCAGCCCCATCTGGGAAGGGTGTCCCCACTTGCAGCCACTGGGACCAGTGTGAGACCTGCCATACAGGGGCTGATGCTACGCCAGCCTGGATGCTGTTCCAGAGAGGTGGTGCCTCCAAGTGCTCCCTGCAGCTGCTCCTGTCCTGGCCTCAGCCTCCTGGGGTTGCTGTCCCCAGAACCACCATGGGGCCATCCTGCCCAAGATCCTGTGTCTCTCTGCCCTGGAGCAGTGTGGGTGTATGTTTAAATGATGAATAGACAATAGGTTCATTAATGCGTATTGCAGCTTTGTTCTGTATACACAGATAACACAAGGCAATTCGTAACCTCATCTGCCAGTTATTTAAAAAGGAGGAAATGTGAGGGGGACAGGGCAGGACACAGGAGTGAAAAAGGGGAGGAAAGCATGAGGGGAGAAAAGGGCAGGAAACATGAGGAGGAAAGAGTAAGAAATGTGAGAGGACAAGAAGGTCAGGAAATGGGAGAGGAAAAGAGCATGAAACATGAAAAAAGTATGAGAAACTTGAGTGGGAAATTTTGAGAAGTGTGAGGGGACAAATGTGGGAAACATTTGAGGGGAGAAGTGTGGGAAGTGTGAGGGTGAAGGAGGAAACATGAGGGAAAAAGAGGGTAGGAATTTTGACAGGCAGAGTGGGAGAAGGATGAAGGGAAATGCTGGACAATGTGAGGTGGGAAAGGACAGGAAACCTTAGGAGAGGAAAGGGCAAGAAATGTGCCATGGAAAATGTCACAGGAAAGAAAGACAAGGGGAAATGTGTGAGAAATATAAGGAGAAAGGGTAGGTGAAGGCAGAAAAAGGGTTGCCAATGTGGAGGGCAAAGTGGGACAAACGTGAGAGAAAAGTGTTGGAAATGTGAGAAGGGAAAGAGCAGGAAACTGAGGAGAGAAAAGGGCAAAGAAATGTGATGGAAGAAGTGTAAGATATGTGAGAGGGAAGGTGTGAAAAAAGTAAGGGGAAAGCATGAGAAACACTAAGGGGAAGGTGTGAGAAAAAAAAGGGGTAACATGCAAGAAATGTAAAGGGGAAAGTGAAAAAAGGGGAAAGCATGAGAAACACTAAGGGGAAGGTGTGAGGAAAAAAAAAGAAGTGAAGTGCAAGAAATATGAAGGGAAAAGTGTGAAAAATGTCCTGTGAAGGCTCTCTCTTGGACACAATGCTCAGATCCTTGGCAGTCTTGTGGTGTACCAGCAGAGACCTGCTGCTGAGGTTGCATTTAACAATACTGCTCTGTCCAGTGCCATGTCCCTGCATCTCTGCCCAAGGAAGCTGATGAAGCCATGTTGTCTGCCCAATCGCACTGTTGTGCTGGATGCTGGCCAGTTCTCTGGTTCCATATTTAGTTCTTGTGCAGAATGTCATGCATAGGGATCTGGTTCTTGTCCTTCACACCTGCAACACAGACTTCATGGTGGTATGGTGCACTCCTCAAGTTCTGAACATCTGTAGCTGTATCCTGCTCACTGTGGATACCCTGAGCAGTGTGAACAAGCAGTGGGTGGCTGTTGCTGTCTGTGGTGCTGGCCGTTCTCTTGCCCCTGGCAGAAGCAGTCAGCTTCTGGCTGCTGCTGTCAGAGGAGGCAGCTTGCCGGTACATTGGTCCCTTGTGTGTGCAGGAGTGCTGCTACCTATATTGCTGACAGATGGGCTGTCTCTTCCTGGTACAGATGGGGCAGTACCAGACTGTTCATCTGAATATGATTAAGGGAGAAGTGTTGGAAACCAGGGAAGAAAGGGCAGGAAGTGTGAAGTGACACCCTCTTTCAGTTGCTGTCAACTTGATCTGGAGCTGATAAACTCTTGTCACCTAGTCCCAGACGCCCCTGTGTCTGTCACCCAGCCCCATATGTCACCAGTGCCCATAACTAGACCTGGACCTGGACCTGACCGGTTCCGGTCACCCAGCCCTGGGTCCCTGCAAAGATTGAGAGACACAGACCATGCTATACAAGCAAAGCCAGTTTATTACACTAGTCACCAGTATTTATGGTTGAAGACAAGGGCGAGAATGAGGCAGAGGTCTTTTGTATGGGTTCCAAAGAGGTTTATTCTATGGAGGATCCGGGGACAAAAGACCATTAGATCACGTGTGCAGGATGTTTTATACAAGGGAGGATCCAGGGGAGGGTACAAATTTTCAACCAATAGGAAAAGGATTGGGGAGGAGCAGCAGGCAAGGTTTATAACACTCAGACCAATAGGATCATGCAGGGGGAGGGGAACAGTTTAAATAAACCAATAGGGCTTTGAATATTAGGTGATTTCCAAGGGGATTTCCAGAGCTGGGGGCAGGTACAAGGGGTGATTGACAACTGAGTAGGAGGAGGGACAGGGAACATTCTACAACTAGGGGCAATCCTTAGGGTAAGACAACTAGGTGGGAGGGTGCAACTCGGACTAAACCAACAATGCAGGGGGAAAGGAACAAACCATTGAGGATAAAACTACACCACAATAGCAGCTCGATTCTGCAGTGTAGCTTGTCTTAAGTGAATTAACAATGGTTAACAATCCTCTTAAAGCAAGCTAAGCAGCATTAGATTGGTGAGCTAACCAGCAGCCTAGTCTGTTTAACAATCCCAGTGCCTTTCTGGACACTACTGGAACAAAGAAGGAGGCAGCCCCACACCACATTAGGGACCGTAAAGTCAGAGGTTATTATTGCAGTCAGGGGTAAACACATGAATACTATATTTCCCTCTCTGTGGAAGTCTATGTTGTGAAATCATGGATGTGTTGGGTACTGACAGAGTCGTCCTAGACTGCAGGGGCCTCCCTTAATACGCGACGGAATACCAGCCCAAGCTCTGTCTCCACAAATAAAAACCACCGCTTCTGGTGATGATAATGGATCATTAGTAGAGCAAGATGCTGCGCTGCTGTCTGAAATCCTCTACTCCCCCAGGCTAGGGGAGAAGGTCACACCTGCTAGGCTGAGGCACAGCAGCTAGCAGCAGGGGGGGGCACTACCCAGATGCGCTGGGGGCATCCTGGGAATGCCTCTGCAAGAGGCAGCTGTGTATGGCAAGAGAGGCGAAGCAGAAAGGAAAAGAGGGACTCCTCTTGGGGGCAAACTCCAGAGATTTATTGCTTCCAGGGAGGCTAGCCAAGAGAAGACCCAGAGCAACAAGATACAGTGCTATATAAAGAGGGTGGGTCAATCGGGTGGGTACAATACTACAACCAATGAGGAGGAACTTGGGAGGGAACATACTTGTGATTAAAACATCGGCTAGCTAATGGGAAACATAATAGGGAGGGACTTTAGTTCCTGGTCCAATCACTTACTGAAGGGAGGAGAACTTTCCAGAACAAAGGGAGGAGTCATTGGGTGATGGACAGGTACTCAAGGAGGGGTCAACAGAATGCCCCAACATAAATCCATAGAAACAGGGGAGGAGGCAATAAACTGACAGCTCTTGTAACTAGGGGAGGGACCAAATGGGGAGGGAGGAGGATCTCAAGACCGAACCATTTGACATCATGGGGGAAACGGAACATGCCAACTTCAATTAAATTTAACAACACACTACAACAGCGAGAGATGTTGGTGGAAGTGTAATTATACCAGTCAGTTTTATTTCTGAGTATGGGTTGCCTCAAAGAAACATCTCATGCTTTAGATTGGTTGACCCCAGAATAATTAAACTTAACACAGAAGTTCGTTTTTACAGATCCCAAAAATTCTAATTCATGGGGCTCAAGGGTTCCATGAGGGAGATATGGAACCCATTGATCCCAGGCTTTGGCATGATTTTTAAAATTAAGAACATGAGCTGAAGGGATATGTGGCCATGTATCTAAAGGTAACCCAACAAGACAAGTAGAAAATGGGTTTTCGGGAGAGGCCATAACCAAGCATAAAGTATCTTGTCTTGTTAAATTGGCAAAAGTTATCCATAAATTTGGTTTTGGCTGATTAACATGCCAAGTAGAAGTAACAGGAGGAAGAAGAAATAATAAAAAAGCATTTATTAGTGTAAGCCAAATATTACTTTGAGGCAATGGCAATAGAAGGCTCCCCATTATTTACTACAGGAAGAGTTGGAACTAACACTGCAAAACTTATTAACAACAGCAAGCCACTGCTCACTTCATAATTCCTGATGTTTGGGCAAGCCATAATGATGCCTACACATTGCCTGTTTAATTTGTATATTATTCTGACTGTTCCTTAAAGGGTCTCAATGCTGGGAATCAGCTCTTCTTTTATGAGATGAACAATACCAAAGTATTAATACCACATCTTTGACACTCCGAGTCCACACTTGATGATCCCCTGTGTGACAGGCCAATCAGGGAAAGAAAGTTAACAGACCTGTGACTACCTCTGGATGTATGATCGACTGGTTCTCCAAGGACGGAAGATTTCTCTTGTAATCCTTTTCTGTATTTTGATTAGCTAGCTGTTGTGGTGGCCTACAGCTGGCCTGTAGGCCTCAAAGTGTAAATAATTACAAATTTATAACGGAAATGTGTGATCAATTACATTATTACCTTACTTATATAATTCAACCGGTAAGAGCAGGCCCAGGCCGCTGGGGACTCAGGCTTCTATTGAGTGGTTGACAAGGACGTAACTGGCTCAGCCAATGAGGACTAACCTCATGGGCTTCTTAGGCATATAAGGAAGTAAGATCTCAATAAAGTGAGCTGTTGCTGCATGAACTCAGTGTGTTTTGTCATGTGTCTGTCTCTGAAACTATGACAATTGGTGGACCCCAGAGTGACCACAACAGCTGCTACCAATAGAGTGGGGAGACAGACGGGGCAACCAGGAAGAGTTGCCTACAGCCTTCAAGCTGCAAAGAGCGGCGTTCACAGCACTGTGGGGCAACCAGGAAGAGTTGCCCACAGCCTTTGAGCTTCAAAGAATGGCGTATAGAGCCGTGATTGGTCTGGATTGGTCTTTATTTTTTTTTTCACTTTTTTCTTTTTGTAAGTGGAAGGCACCACCAGCATGGGAGCAGGAGCTTCAACACCAGAGGACCCCCTCCTGAAGGTATGGACTCCCATTTTAAAGAAAATATTTGAAAAGTAAGAGGAAGGGGCTTTATTAGCCCTAATGACATGGTGTGAGAGCCAAGGACTGGACATGTCAGAAGGGGCCACTCTAAATTTAAAAACCTGGGAGCGGGCTGG
The DNA here is from genome assembly GCF_017590135.1 of Pyrgilauda ruficollis. Classification (NCBI taxonomy): domain Eukaryota; kingdom Metazoa; phylum Chordata; class Aves; order Passeriformes; family Passeridae; genus Pyrgilauda; species Pyrgilauda ruficollis. The sequence continues at coordinate 1,841,858 of NW_024515209.1, forward strand.
CCAACATATCCTCACAGCTGCCTCTACAGGAGATGACTCTGCCATTTATGGTATTAAACCTTGGAGACTCATAATGAACATGATAAAACTATTGCAGACCGAATGGGTGGTGAGGACTGCAGAGGGATTGCAGCTGGTACTGTCCGCTGAGGCAAATGGCAAAAGCAGGGCACCAAGGAAGGCAGTGGGGTAGGCAGACGCTGTGCTGGGTGCACGAAAGAAAAGACTGGGTCCAGAAAGCACAACGTGCCAGGAGGCCTACGGGCGGAGCCATGGAGCCTCCCAGGTGAGGGTGACCTACCTGGGGAGCACCCTGACACCCTCTGGGACTAGGATCCCTGGGGCTGTCAGTGGAACCGCCCCAAGCATCCATGCTGTGTTAAATGGGCATTCTACAGCCACTCTGTGCCCTGGTGCAGCTGCCAAGACCTCTGAAACAACTGGCCACTTTCCCACACCCCGTGCTATTGCCCCTTGTTCTGCCATGCTGGCAGAAGCCTTCATAGCCACCAAAGAGCAGTGTGTGTTGTCAGCAGAGTGCGCTGCTGCCAGTTCAGAGGGTGGAGAGATGCCATGCTACAAAGCCTCATTGAACAGGCACTCTGCCACTCCACTGTACCCTGCTAACTGGGCTGAGTCCCCAGAAGTGGCACTTGGTAGGGGAGGTGCATCACTGCTGCAGGGGTGCCACTGCAGGGCACCCAACCACCACCACTGCAAGATGCCTTGCCTCTGTGGGATGGTGCATGGCTGCAAAGCAGGGGTTGCTGCCGCTCTGTCGTGCCCAGGTAAAAGGGCAAGCAGACCACACAGTCGGGGTTCTGTTGGAGAGTTCGGTTGGAGAGTGCTGTTGGAGTTGTTGCAAGATTCAGAGGCCGTGCCACCAAAATAAAAACTCTGGATTAAAAACTCTCCATCAGGACCCACTCCTTTCCTCACCTCGCTTCAAAGGTTTCTCCAGCTCAAGAAGGCCTGAGGAGTGACCCCCTCAACAGCAAGCTCCAGCCCGCAAGCACTGGAGCTCAGGGCATGCCTGGACTTGTCTCCACGTGTCTCAGGTAACTGAATAGTGTCTCTGGGGAGGAAGGACCACAGGTGCTGCTATTTGGTCAGCAGCCGAGGCCAGACAGACCAAGGCAGTCCCGTCAGTAATATTGGTACACTCCAATAGTGCCCTGCCACCCTGGCTGAGATAACAGAAGCGGCGCCTGGCCCCTGTGAGATTCCAGCTCCTCTGTACCATGATGCACTGGTTGAAGTCTCTGTATCTGTATCTGCCTAAGGCACACTACCTCTCCGTGCTTTGCCGTGCCTGAAAACCCCCCTACATCCGTACCTAGCCGCAGTGAGACCTTGCCCTGCCCCTGTGGGGGAGTGCCTGGCTGTGGAACTATTCTTGGCCTCTATAAATCTGCCCAAGCCTGTTGCTGGGCAATGGCCAGCCACAGTAAGACCCCTAGCCGCTGCAGGATGCCTGGCTACGATAAAGCCGTATCTGCCATTCTGTGCCCTGCTGTCAACTGCGGTGACATGGTGCCTGTCACTGGCTGTTGCCAGGTGCGTGACTGCCACCAAGCCCTGCCTGCCACTGAGCCATGCTCTGCAGCTGTCACAAGTGGACATTCTGAGGCAGCACTTTGTTGTGCTGGCCGCACGATTCCCATGGCGATGGAGCACTTTACAGTTCTAACAGTGCCTGCACAGACCCCAAGCACACCAGAACTGCTTCCTCCCAGACCCGAGTCCCAACCAAACATCATGTGCGGAAGCAGCAGAGAGTCCGGCAACCCCCAAATTGATGCTGCCGCTGCCAAGAGTTCACTGGAGCTGGAGCTGGCCCTTGAATGTATACCAGCAAGGGATGCTCACAAAGAGACCGAGAATGGCTGGGTCCCTCTGTGGGACACTGTGATAGCACTACCCTTGCCTTACTGCCAAAAACCTTGTTTGATCCTGTGTCTGTTTGGCAGAAGGTGAAACAAGCCGCTATTGTCGGTCAGGACTTTGAAGGGGCAGAACTCATTGATGTGCCTGTGTCCAGGGGCTGGGAAATGGAGGATGGGACATTAGCAGTTTTCCCCATAGTAAGAGGCAGCAGAACTGCTCTAGACAAATACACCCCTTTCCCTTTCTGAGCTGCATCAGCTCGTTACCAAACTATATTAGCCTGCCGTTGCTAATATGGTACATTCCTTAACAACAGAGGAGGTAACTCCATTTGATATAAAGTAGCTTGTGAAATTAATGTTTTCAATGATCCAATATATGGTGTTTGAATTGGCATGGAAAAGCAGGGTGGAAAAACAGCAATTAAAAATCTGGATTTCCCAAATGAAGATCTACCTTATGAGGCAGGGATCTCACAACTTCTGGGCTGCCACCAGTGGGTGATCCACGACTCCAGGCTAGGCTACACCCACTGGTGCTAGCACAGGTCAGGGAATTGAGTACTTTATTTAAAGAAGCAAATATGGCAAATCGGACCCAAACATATTCAAAGATTAAGCAGAGAGTTAATGAACCATATCTGCAGTTTATTGAGAGATTGCAAGATGCAATGGAGAAACAAATTGTTAATGCAGAGATCTGAAATCACCTAATTTTACAATTGGTGAAAGATAACGCCAACGAGGACTGAAGAAAAATCATAAAACTACTAACCAGTGGAAATCCATCACTAAATGAATTAATAAATGCCTGTGCTAAAGTAGGTTCTTATTCCCACAGTATGACCTTACTAGGCAATTCAATAGCGGCGCTGTAAGTGTCACTTCAGTATTGTAGATATGAACAGCAAGGCCATTTGAAATCAAATTGTTCCTGTAAACCCATCTTAACAGAGACAATTTCCAGACACAGGAATATGAACATAAATTGCAACTGGTGTGGAAAATGTGGTCATGTGGCTAAACAATGGAGATAAAAATTTCATGCTAACAGACATTCTCTCAAAGACCAGGGAAATGAAAGACTCAGTGCAAAAACAAAAGCTTCTCCTCGCCTTCCTGTGCAGGCTTATGTGACCAGCACACAAGAAGGACTTCAGGAGCATCTGGAATGGATGTATTCACATCCAACAAAATAACCATATGCAACCCAAAGGTGCATAAGATTCCTCTTGAAGCTCAAGGACCTATTGGGAAAAGATTAAGTGCACTATTGATTGGAAGGTCTACTGCTGTGATGCAAGGTATCTGTGAACCCTGGTGTTATTGATTCAGACTTTACCGGACAAATGTATGCTATGGTTTCCACCCCCACTCCACCCATGACTGTCCCTGAGAAAACCAGAATTGGTTATCTCGTTTAAGCTTATCCCATTTAAGTCTTGCGTCCCGCGTACAGATCCCAAGGTGGGAGGAGGCCAGGGTTTCAGATTGACAGGGAAACCCCAGGTATTTTGGACCCAGGTTGTAGGTGAGCAGAGGCCCAACATGGAATGTATCATCACAACGCCACAGGCAAGGCCCTCCCAGATGAAATCTAGTGGGCTGACTGGTACGGGAGCAGACGTCATGTCATCTCTACCTGCAATTAGCCTTGACCATGGACCACTGAGCCTGCAAGATCCACTGTTGGTGGCCTCTGAGGGATCATACAGAGCCATTTGAGCAGTAAGCCTGTCTTAGTAAAAAATCCTGAGTGTCAAACAGCTACCATTAGACCTTACATCATGGCAGCACCACTTAACCTTTGGGGAAGGGATGTTTTATCTGCTTGGGGAGTCCAGGTGGGGACGGATTTGTAATGGAGGTCACTGTCCTAAGGGGCATGAAATATCCCACACTAGCCTTTAAATGGCTTACCACTCAGCCTATGTGGGTGCCACAGTGGCCCCTCGAGAAACAGAAGCTACATGCCCTCAAGTCCTTGGTGCAGGAACAACTGGCTCAAGGGCACATAGAGCCATCTGTAACACCCCTGTGTTTGTTATAAAAAAGAAATCTGGAAAATGGAGGCTGCTTCATGATTTAAGAAAAATCAATGCAGTCATGGAGAGCATGGGAGCCTTACAGTCAGGTATGCCATCTTCTACAATGATTCCTGCCAACTGGGATATCTTAATTGTGGATCTCAAAGATGGCTTCTTTGCCATCCCACTGCATCCAAATGATACCCCGAAGTTTATCTTCACTGTGCCTTCCATTAATAATGCTGCACCAGTAGAGTGTTATCAATGGAAAGTACTTCTCAAGGAATGATAAACAACCCCACAATTTGCCAATGGTATGTTGCACAGGCTCTTTCATCAATAAGGGAAAAATTCCTAGGGGCATACTGTTACCACTAAATGGATGATATTTTAATAGCGGCCCCAACTAAAGAAGATCTTTCACTAATTTGGCCAAGCCTGATGCAAGCTTTAAAAGCATTTGGACTACAAGTGACGCCAGAAAATGTACAGCAGCAACCGCTTTGGAAATACCTTGGACTCAAAATCATGAATCATGAATACGGTACCAGACAATTCAATTTTCAACAAAAATTAAAAATTTAAATGATGCTTAAAAACTTTTGGGTGTCTCCATCTCTTTGGGAGCCTCTCAGTGAACCCCAGCAAGCCCTGGGTTGCAGACAATGGGGGGGCAACCCCAAAGCAGCTGACAGCGGGGGACACTCTCTGGTGCCCCGAGGGTACTGATGGCAGCTAGGCTAGTTGACTTAGCATCAGAAGAGACACTGGAGACATCAGTAGATGATAAAAGGCCAACTCTCAGCAGGGGGCCAGTCCAAGATTTATTCAGAGCTCCTCAGGTGCCCCACACCTCAGTGGTGTGCCTTGCCCAGAGTAAAACAAAAGGAATCTCAAGGTTACATTTAAAGAGGGGGAGGAAACCAAAGGTAGATACATTTGTTGACCAATAAAGGCCCTCCAAGGATGCAACCTTAGGGATGGACATTAGGGATAGTGTATAGAATAACACTTGGGGAGTTGACTCCTGGCCTCGGACTAATCACTTGACAACTTGGACCGAAAGTTCTAGATAGAGAGGATGGGATGCTGAGTGATTGACAGAGAGCCAGGGTGGGGATTTGGGGATGATCTCAACAAAGGAGAAAGATTACACAGGTAAAGGGAGGGCGTACAATCAGGGGTACACCATTTGGGGAAAATAAAGGGATACAAAGCCAAAACTATTACAAAGTATAAAAGCACACTACAACATTTGGGTACCATAAACTGGCTCAGACCTTGTCTCAGATTGACCACTCAGCAATTAGTACCCTTGTTTAACCTTCTAAAAGATGATCCTGATTTAACTTCTTCCAGGACACTGACCTCAGAGGCAAAAGCTGCTCTTGAAATAGCAGAGCAGGCTCTAACAAACAGACAGGTCCACCTGGTGTGCCCAGAAGTGTGTATTACTGTGCTTTTTTCCAATGCCAATTCCCATCCTACCACTATCATTGGACAACAGCATACCCAGTGGTCTGACCCTATACGTGTTTTAGAGTGGATGTTTTTGCCCCATCAACCAAAAAAGACAGCCCCTACCATCTATGAAATAATAGATTAATGGATTAAATAATTATTAAATGCCACCAAAGATGTTTGCAATTGAATGCAAAAGATCCCTTCAAAATAATTTTGCCTGTAAAGCAAGGGGAATTTCAATGGTGCTATGGAAACAGCACATCTTTACAAAGTGCTTTACAAAATTTCAAGGGGCAAATTGGCTACTATTTACCGAGTCATATATTGCTGCAAATGAGTAAGACCACTGAGCTATCCCTAAAACTGCTGAACAGTCAAACACCTTTAAAGAGAATTACTGTATTAACTGATGGATCTCGGAAAATGGTAAAGGCCATTGTAACATGGAAGGAAGGAGATGACTGGCAAATATTGGAAGGACAAGAGAATGGGTCACCTCAGTTTGTAGAACTATATGCTGTAACCATGGCTTTTCGGCATTTTCCCCATAGTCCTTTGAATATAGTTACTGACTCTGCATATGTTGCAGATATAATGCAAAAAAATGGACTGAGCTCTATTAAAGGAAGTTAACAACACACAATTATTTGGCTTGCTAAAAATCTTGTGGCATACTATTCAAGCTAGACCTTGTCCTTATTATATTGTCCATATTGAAAGTCATACAAATCTCCCAGGTTCTATTACAGAGGACAATGCACGAGCAGACCATCTGGCTGGGCCTGCCTGGACAGCACCACAGCCAGATATGCTGGCTCAGGCAAAGGCATCAGATGCCTTCTTCCAGCAAGGCATTCAAGCCCTACAGACACAATTTCTGCTTTCCCCTCAGAGGCTCATAGCATAGTAAACACATGCTGATTGCCAGGGTCACACTGCTCCATTACAGATGAGGGTTAATCCCTGAGGATTAAAAGTACTACAAATATGGCAAACTGATGTCACATATATTCAAGAATTTGGAAAATTAAAATATATGCATGTGTCAATTGATACTTTTTCTTCTGCCATATGGGCATCAGGACATTCAGGAGAGAAAGGTCCGAATGCTATTGCACATTGGCGATTAGCCTTTGCTGCTTTGGGTATCCCTCCTAACATAAAAAAAAGATAATGGACCTGCATACACATCACATAAAACTAAACAATTTTTACAGTTCTGGGGTGTGGCCCACCAAAATGGTATTCCCCAAGAAGCAACTGGACAGGCCATTGTAGAAAGGGCACATGGCACTTTAAAACGTATGTTAGAAAAACAGGAAGGGGAAATGTTTGGCGAAATCATACAAAGAAAAGTGGCCCAGGCTGTTTACACATTAAATCATATAATAATACCTGAGCAATCTCAAAATCCAATAATTTAAAATAATTTTCTGTCACTGCAATTGTCTGGTGATGTCCATTCACCCAAACCTAAGGTAATGATAAACAACTTTATGACAAAGACGTGGGAAGGTTCATGGGACCACATTACATGGGGATGTGGGTATGCATGTGTTTCTGCAGACACTGGAACACAGTGGATTCCTGCCAGGTGTGCCCGTCCTGCTCTACATAGTGCTCAGAACCAGAGACAATATTCTCATGATGATCCTTCAGCAGTGACTAAAACAACTGGAGGAGCAGTGACTAAAACAACTTGCACATGTGCCACACAGAGACTGGAATTTCTTGAAATGACAAATCTATTTAAGAAGTTTTATGTATTCAGGAACATCAAGGTTTGATATATATTTGAATGTGAGGAGTTTTTTTTCAAGATTTTGAGACATTGTTTTTTCTTGTTGGTTTTCCTGTTTTTAGACTGAGCTGTTTCTTGTTTGTAGTTAAGTTGTAAATTTGTAACTGTTGAGTTGTTTCTTCTTTTCAGAGTTAAGTTGTAAATTTGTAACTGTTGAGCTGTTTCCTATTGTTAGAGTTAAGCTGTAAGTTTGTAACTGCTAAACAATAAACCCGCATCATGCTGTATTGATACCTTGTAATGCTAGTGGTCCCACCTGACAGCTCCCTAGAGTGACTGTTACAAATTCAGGAATATATATAGGATACATCACCACCTAAAAAGGGGCCTGGGCCTGTTGAAATGAGTTGAAGGCCTCATTCAAGACTTAGGTTGAGGTTTTTACACAAAGCCATGTCTGTCATCTTGTCTGCAAGGGCCCTGCAAAGGATGACAGACACTGCTTTTGTATTTAAAAACAAAAAAGGGGTAACTGTGGTGGCCTACAGCTGGCCTGTAAGCTTCAAAGTATAAATAATTACAAATTTGTAACAGAAATATGTGATCAATTACATTATTACCTTATATAATTCAGCCAGTAAGAGCAGGTCCAGGCAGTTGGGGACTCAGGAGGTAACTGGTTCAGCCAATGAGGACTAACCTTATGGGCTTCTTAGGCATATAAGGAAGTAAGATCTCAATAAAGTGAGCTGTTGCTGCATGAGCACCGTTTGTCTTGTCATGTGTCTGTCTCCAAAACTGTGACCAGCTGTATCAGCATGGGTAGATGGTGAATTGCCACTACCTTCTCAAAAGCATCTCCACCAGAAGGCATTTAGGTAGGCACACAAACAGTCACACATTCCACACACATACGCCATGGCAAAAAAAAGGTAGGAAGGGTGTTCTATATGGAGTTCTGATTGGGTTTATTTCATCTACACGTCTAAGGGGTCCAGGGATAGAAGACAAGGAGTTCAGGAGTGTGGGGTCCTGAGAACTAGGGGAGGAGCTTGTTGCTGTCTCTTGGAGGCCTGACCCCTAAGCCACAACCCTTTCGGTTGTGATGAGCCAAAAAAATCAGCCCCAGAATCATTTGTTGTATTATGTTAATCCTTTACACCCCATTGGCCAGTCTCCTTTGCTCAACCCCTGTGCCCTCACCGTACTTGTTCCAGTGTTCTGCCCCACCTCTTGCTATTCCTATCTAAACCCCTGCTTTCACTCTGACTCTCTGGAGCCCATGTCCCTGGCATCCTTCACAGAGTGCCCCTGCTCATAATAAAGGCTTGACCTCTGTGGAATGCCATACAAGGCTCTCGTCTCTTCCTTTGCCTAGAAGAGCTGAAGATCACTCGCCGGGCTGAGCAAAGGACATGCCTGTGCCATTCAGCCTTCCTTCTCAGGACGCTTCTTCAAAAAGGTGGTGGCTCTCTTATCATTGCTGCATCTGCCACAGCACAGGAGGGTCCAGGTGTAAGTATAGGGCAAGCAAGGGCGGTACAGAGCATCAAGGCCAATGGATGAGGGCACAGGGGCAGTACAGAGGTGGGGAAAAGGGCAACAACCAATAGGGAATGCCAGAGTGGAAATGCAGAGGAATGAGGGCCAATAAGCAAACAGGGAATTAGGAACTTTCCAGAACTGGGACATACATGACCAAAAGGGGTAGTGACACAGCCCACCAGAGCCTCAGCTAGCTTTGCTGGCACTCCGGTGCTGTGCCAGGAGTGGGGAACAAGTGGGGACTGCGTTCTGCCCACAGATGAACCTGAAGAACCAGATGCTATATGGTGCAGAACCGGCAATGTCAGGAACTGGGCGAAGGAGAAGGAGGAGGCTCTTTGATGGCAAGGTTCCACAGGGAAAGGTTTATTCTGAGTTAAGAGTTCAGAGCCAAAGACCCCCGAGCACCTCAGTGCATGGGATTAAATACTGTCACAAACCAGGGGGTGGATACAAAAGAACAACCAATAGGGAAACTTCATGGGTGGAGCAAAGGGATTACATCAGTAACATGGGACCAGTCAGGGTAGGGGGAAGGAGAGGGAATGGTGAGGGTAGGGGGAGGAGAGGGAATGGTCACATGAACCAATGGCACATCCTAGATTAGGGGATTTCCAAATGGGTGTTTAATTCAGAGATTGGCCAGGGAAAGAGTGTCAGGCAAGGTTCAGGAAATAGGGGCAGAGTTACCTTGACAGGCATGGAAGGGGCTGGAACAAAGGGAGGGGAATGGCTTGAGGTACAGTTTTGAGAGAGGGTATGACTTAGGGATAAACCAACTTTGGGGAGAACACAGGGGATCAATAGAACAAACCATTTAACAATAAATTAAATAAAATACGAACCACAACATCTCCCCATTTCTTTTTCAAAAAGAGGGATCAGGGCAGTGTTTGTAGTTGGGGTAAACATCATGAAACCAGGATGGAGGGAGTTGGGAGGCATGGGTTTCAGTCACATTGATTTTGGGAGAGGTGATCTTCATAACTGGGGATAAGCAAAAAGTCTTTTCAGAATGGAAGACATAGGCAAAACTATAATGATAACTAAGGTGAACAGAAGAATAGACCTTATCATGGAAGACAGCCACCCAGAGAGTCCCTGTCCTGGGAAGATGTTGAGCCAGTCCTCAGATTCTTGTTGGATGCTATAAATCGGCCCTTTAATTAGTTTCAGGGTGACATGGACATCCACACTCTTAGATGTCAAGTTTAAACAGCCAAGACCCTTGAATTCATTGCAGTCATGATTCCAGCAGCAGCAAGAAGTCAATGACTGCCCAATTTTGAAGGGTGGCCTGCCTAGTAATCTCCTTGTCTGCTAGGCGGTTGCTTATGTCATTCGATGTTGCATTCAACTGTTTCACCACCCAACACTCTAGGTGGCTAAATTCACCTAGAGTCTTCACTGGGGATACACACAGTAAAAATATGGATACCACAGTTCTTTTTGATTTAGAGCAATGGATAATTTTGGGATTGCAATTTTCACCCAAATCCTTGGTACTTCTCTTTTGGATAGCCAAATTTTTCTTCTTAAATTATTAATTTAGGTTTTGTTGGGTGTCAACAGCGTTAATCAGCCAAGAGTACATGGACCTCTGAGCAGGCAAGAGAGGATCCCAGCACAGGAAGCCAGAGGCAAATTAGGAATGTGCCTCTATCTAAATTGTGTGGGTGACCATCAGTGGTGGAGGCCATGTAGACATGGCTGATGATACTGCACCACTGATTTGCCTGGGACCTTTTCCAGGCTTAATTTCTGTGTAGAGATTACCATCATGGGGACAGTATTCAAAATGAACACAAAAAGGAGCAGGGGAGGAACCTTAGAGGTGGAATTTTTGAGGTTCATTCTCTGTTGCGGTGTGATGTCACGGCTTGCCTCAGTTACCCAGGTCCTTCCCCAGGTGTCAGTCACCTCTCCTTCCCCCCACCCTTGACCCCTGCTGGGCACTGTCTATCAATCCAGAGGGCATCAAGTGATTGGCAGGTTCAAAGGATGCTCTCTACTCCCTGGGGGGCCATTGGCCCATCCAGGTGTCCCTCTCACCTGAGATCCCCTCCCCCCATACCTGGTTGGTGGTCCCTGTGTTTTCTCCCCTCCCCCTCTCCCCAGGTAAAGGCCAAGGACACCACACAGTCAGGAGTTCTGTTGGAGTTGTTGCAGGATTCAGAGGTCATACGGCCCAGTGTAAAAACTCTGGATTAAAAACTCTCCATCAGGGCCCACTCCTTTCTTCACCATCACCTTAAAAAATTTCTCCAGCTCAGGGAGGCCTGAGAAGTGACCCTCTTCAACAGCAAGTTCCAGCCTGTAAGCACTGGAGCTCAGGACATGCCTGAACTTGTCCCCACATGCTCATAACTAGCCAGAGCATCTCTGGGGTACAAAACAACACCACAGGTGTTGTTATTTGGTTCAGCAGCGGGGACCAGGCAAACCAAGGTATGTCCCATTCAGTAATATTAATTCAGTAATATTGGTAAATTCCAATAATTCTCAGCTCATGGTAGTGTGCACTGCCAGTCTCTCCAGAAAAGTAATGGGTTAGTGGCAGTGGGTTGGATTCCAGGAGAAAGTGGCGTGCAAACTGACAAGGGGGTATGCCATCAGAGATGGATGTATGCCTTGTTTGGACTTGTCTTGAATTTGTACCAAATTTGGGCAGTACTCTTCTGATTTAAAAGGGATTCTCATCAGGCAGATGGACATTGAGTCCTCTGCTGCTGCTGTTGACAGGCAGATGTAATCCTGTCGAAGGGTTCTCTGCCAACGCAACCCACACATTCTTTTGGGGTTGCAGGATGTTCCATGCCTCTGGGACTGACCACACAAATACAGCGACATAGAGGACCAGCAGCGTAGGTGCCATTATGAAGATGGCTTTTTTGTAAAGAACAAAAAACAGGGGTTTCTCAAAACTCTCACAATCATCACAATAAACATATTTAATAGGGAAAAATGGGAGCAGAATGGGGAACTTGGGTCTGGAGGTCAGCGGATATGTAAAAGCTTCTTCTGCTGGATGCTTACCACTGACACCCTTTGGCCCTTGTCTTAGCGATGGTTCAGGTGTTTCAGGAGAAACGGTTTCACGGACATTTGTGAAAGCCAACGGAGCCACAGAGATGTGTATATGAAGGGTTAGGGTTAGAGTTAGGGTTAGG